>NW_028292149.1:1710000-2192500 GCF_963383615.2 Lipophrys pholis
ATGGATGGATGGATGGATGGATGGATGGATGGATGGATGGATGGATGGATGGATGAATGGATGGATAGATGGATGATGGATGATGGATGATGGATGGATGGATGGATGGATAGATGGATGGAATATACAGACATGACTTATGTCCACTAGGAAAAAGTTTCCTTTACTCAGTATTGGTGTGAATCTTGGGAACAAATGATAGAAGAAAGTTTTTCTGTTCAACTTTTTAACGAATCCATGACTTTTAAGGCTTTTGGGTTCTTTGTAGAACAATGTGACGGTTCCAACAACAACAAGGGAAATGTTGTCGGTGAAGTTAGCTAAAGCTTTGTCAAGCAAGGCAGGAGTTGAACCTGGAACCTTCTGATCCATAGTCAGAAGTGTTCTTCATTGTATTTTCACGTTTGTAGATGTTTCTATTCATAATACTGAAGAAGAAACTTTCCATGGATCCATCCATCCTCCAGCTACTCTGGTTTCTTTCCACAGTCCAAAAACAAGCATGTGAGTTTAACTGGTGTGTGTGTGTGTGCGTGTGTGACTGTTTGTCCTGTGATGGAGGAGACCCTCCAGAGTGGATCCTCCCCTCGTCCATAGTAATGTGGGAGCAGCTAGTTACTGAGACCCGATTTAAAAAAAAAAATTTTTAAAAAAAGTTTCAACGATCATTTATTGGTACCCTAAATTGAGCTGGGGTTTTTTTCCAATGGGAGTTGAGTTGTAATATTTTAATGTTTAAAAAACATCCATCTTTACAAACATGTTGGTGAAGAAATTGTTTGATAATGATTTAGTTGTCAGGTTAGTGAAATATCTCCTAAAATGTTCTGACTCCAACCATGAAATCCTCACTAACAGACAACACTTCCATAAATCCTCCCCTCCAGCAAGCAGCCACACACCACAATCCAGAGTGTCCTGGTGAGAGAGGGACAGGGTCCTGGTGAGAGAGGGACACATGCTGCTCAGGGCTTGTCCTCCTTGTCTCACATCAACTGATTCAGTTCAATAAAAACCACCAGAACAAGGATTTAGCTGTATGAGGTCCTGGGTTCAATCCCCAGCATCTCCAAGCTTTATGTCTCACATCAACAGCAGCAAGTAGATTAATAGTGAGTTAGTGTCTCTTGATGGTGAGGAGACAAGAGACAAACAGGCTCTGACACGTCTCACTCACAAACATGAGACACTTTTCTGTCCCATTCTACAAACTTCTTCAAGTCTTCTTCACCATCGCTCTATATTCTTCATCATCTTCGACAGGTGAAGCCACTCAGAGTAGTGATGGTGGTATAGTGGTGAGCATAGCTGCCTTCCAAGCAGCTCACCCTGGTTTGATTCCCGGCCGTCACAGAGGAGAGACTTTCCTTATAAGTTGATAACAACCTAAGAACTTCAATTTGACAAAGATAATTTTTTCACTTTGGACTTTTTTTCAAAAACATCAATTCCCATTTAGAGTTTCACTTTAAGGTACATTGATTTTGACATTGATGTTGACAAAAATGTATTTTTCAAATCAAAATGAAGATGTAACTAGGTAGACCAGGTAGCAACAACACTGAGCAGGGAGCATCTCCATGGTAACAGACCCTGATCTCCTTTGATCTCCATGAGGTTCCTCTCTCATCTGCTGAATAGAATCCACAGGTGGTAATGAGACATTGATGGACTCTGTCGCTCTCTTATTATGCAACTAAACACACCTGTGTGCTACAAGCTTTAAATACTGGAGTTTCAATCACAGCAGGAGGTAATAACTCAAGGGGTTTTTGTCCAGAAGTATCTGCAGATAAACTTCATCCACAACTGAAGGTTAGAGTCTGCTGGAGTCAGTCCTGCAATATGCAAATTAGCAATGTGCACCGGACAGGAGAAAGCCTAACTTTGAGTTTGAGTCACTTTGTAAATAAATTGACTCAGTTCTAACCTTAGGTTTCCATATATATTCTTTTTTTTACCTGGAAACAGTTCATTTCCCATCCTGAAGAGTAACTAGTAATTAGTAGTAATCCTTTTTCAAGGTGGTAACACTGCTTATGAGGGTGTAATCAGGGCTTGTTCATGATGGTGAGTTGATTGTTAGAGTTTCCAGATTGCAGATGTCACACCAAGTGGGGGACCACTCATGGCTGGAGGAAAGAACAACCTGGTTCCCCTGGGCAGTGGAAGGTTTAAGGTTCCTTGTCAGCAGGCAAAGTTTGGAGTTCCTTCATGAGTTGACAGTTCTGTCGTGAACCCTTGGCGTATTGATGATGGCCTGCAGCAGCTGGCTACGACCCTGACAGACAGCATGCATAGCAACATCTCCTCCTTAGTATAGTGGAGAGAATCCTGGCTGTCATATGGGAGCTGGGGGTTCAATTCCCTGACAGGGAGTACTGCTCTTTAGTTTACTAACTGATAACCCTCAGGTTCAGGTCAGAAAGGCCCTTTTAATCACTTCCTTCCAGGTCACACAGCGTTTACCAAACATTTGAGTTGAAAAAGAGGAAGAAGAGCGCCCCCTCTAGCCAGGGGGAATAAAAGCTCACAGCACCTGCTATTCTCAGGCAGTCTCCCATACAAGCAGATGGTGCTAGATGGCGCTGTCTCTTCAACAAATGTTTGAAAACACACTTCATTGCCAATCTTTCAGCCTCTATCTTCAAACCAGCAGCGCCATCTGGTGGAGTCAGAAAATAAAGAAAATGGTTGATGAGGCTTCATTTGGCCGAGGCTCCACCGAGGCTCAGTGCCGGTGTAAGATTGTAAAAGGACCCTGATAGAATCTGAACCCTGAGGTCCATTTTCCACAGCAGAATATATGGACCCCTAATACTTGTACTGAAATGTTAATAGAATTTAAGAACAGAAATAAATATGAACAGAAACAACAACATATAATAGATAGAGAGTAACTATTTTATTCTAGATAAACTAGGAGAGAGAGAGACATACTGATGGTAGATTTTAAAAGAGTTAGAATCTTCTTGAGATTCCTTCAGTCTACAAGTTGATGACAGAGCAGCTTCATGAGTGACGCCAACATCAACACTTTAGGAGCCACTGCCATGACCCGGAGTTGAACCGGGGATGCTGCGGCCACAACGCAGAGTACTAACCACTATACATCACGGCCACATGGACATGGATAAAAAAAAATATATAGCATTCATTATGTTATTAATTATTAGTTATTAGTGTTTCAGCTGTACAGTTTAGCTACGTCACATTAACACAGTAAAATGTCAGCTAATGTCTGGAGCTTCAGGTGTGATGTGATAAAGAAGTAATTTTCTTTGATGGACTGGTTGTTCTTATGAAGTGACAAGCAGGCTGAGAGAGAGAGAGAGAGAGAGAGAGAGGGAGAGAGAGAGAGAGAGAGAGAGAGAGAGAGAGAGAGAGAGAGAGAGAGAGAGAGAGAGAGAGACCACGACTTTACTTAATTCCAACTCCTTCTTGATTACTTCTGATTGTTACTAAATAAATAACACAATTTGTTTAATTAACAATCTATCCGAAATGACTTGTAGATCACCCTCGGTGATTCATTCCACTGAAGTAGTTTAAAACAACAGACTTTTCTTTCTTGGCAACATTAGTAAACTTTGATTTGTTTGTATTCACAACACCTTTCGCAGAACATCTTGTGCTTAATTTGTACAAAATGCTAAGAAATAAACCACTTTATTCATTGAATGTCTAACACAATATATGTCAAACACAGTTGCCACTCAACACATGCTTGTGATGGTTTGATAAATGAAAAAATATAGAAATTAATTGGTGTAAAGTTACAAAAGAGAACATGTTCTAATTGGAAAAAAAACCCAACCCAAAACAAGCATTTAAACAACTTAAAAAGTATTGAAGCACAAAAGGCATTTTAAAGCACAAAACTAGCATTTCTGCAGAAACTGCAAATTGCACAACTGTGAACACACAAATAAACATCCAATATAATGCTGGACAGGTATTTACAGGGGAAACTTTAACATTAAAATGAACAGGTACATTCTAAAACATTTATTGACTACTCTAAAACGTAACATCTAAGATTTGAACATTTTATCGGGCCCTTAGTTACTTCATAACTACAGAACACCTAAGAACAAGAATAATCTAAGGATTTCATTGAATTCAGCACGAAAGTCTGGGAGATTTTCATAGCACTCAGGTAGCTCTAGAAACATTCCACATGTTCATCCAATTGGACGTCTTGTGAATTCAGACATTACTGTGAACTCAATCATGATACCGTCTGACAGAATCAAATCAGATCCTGTGCAGAATCTGAAGAATTTCCCTGGTTTTGCTTCATCCAGTTCCCTAACATACCGTGTGAGATGATGCTCGACCTCCTTTTGCTTTGCTGTCATATCTGCTGGGAACATCAACATCCTGGACACCTTCTTAGTTGTAGGTTTAAGGTCAGCGTAGGTAGTCCAATCCTGCTTTGCTCAGCTGAGACGACTAGTCAGGATCAGGTCATTCCTCTCCCCAGCAGACCTGGAGAAAGTAATACATGTCTTCATCTGGTCCAGGCTGGATTACTGTAACTCCCTTTATTCTGGCATCAGTAGGCTCAATGTTCAAAGACTGCAGCTGGAGCAGAATGCTGCTACCAGCTTTTTAACAGGCACCAGGAGGAGGGACCACATTTCACCAATCCCTTCTTCCTTTCACTGGCTGCCTGTCAGTTTTAGAAGAGATTTTAAAATGCTACTGCTTATTTTTAAACCCTTGAATGGTCTGACTCCTCCAGATATCAGAGACCTGTTATGATAATAATAATTACTAGATGTTTGTATTTCCAGAAAAAAATGCAAGTGTGAATGCTGAAGGTTGAATATAGCTGATCTCCTTTGATCTCAGCATCTCCAAAGCTCCAGTGCTGAGGTCATATCAGATTGAAGGAGATCATCGGCTGTTGCTGTGTAGATGTTAAGATCAAAGATTGTCTCCTGCTTTGATCTGCTCTGATCTCCATGAGGTGCCTCTCCCATCTGCTTTGTTTGGGACATTTTTCCAAAGTTTTTTGTGATTTATTCAGAAACAGTTAAAGATATAAAAAGCAAACAGCATAGCAGTCATCTCATGAACAAGCAGCACTTCTTATATATATATATATATATATATATATATATATATATATATATATATATTTCCACCATTTGTTTCCACCACTCAGTATGTGTCAATATGTTATGATACACTTCAGGTTTTCATGTGTTTTCACTGACTAAAGTTGTGGATCGTACTGAAAGTACCGTACCAAACAGTAATCCTCCGTCGAGGTTCCTGCCACCTTGGGGGGAGGGGTGTCCACATGATTATGCTTGATGATGTGGACTTGTTGGGTTTCTCCTGTAAAAAACACCAAGAAATGACTGTGTTGTATTTGATGCTATATAAGTAAAGTTGAAGTGAATTAATGCTGTGAGGCACTGCTGGGATTTGAACCCAGGATCTCCTGTTTACGAAACAGGCACTTTGACCACCTAAGCCACAGCGCCTCCTTTGGTGCACTTTTAGTGCTGCATTACCTGGTGTCAGATGTTCTACAAACACATCCTTACATTCAATTACAGTGAAAAAAACACATTTGATTCTATGATCAGAATAATAAAGTAGAACTCAGCCCGTCACAGTACTAATATCAATACAAGAGAAGACTGACTCCTTACTAAAACCCAAAGATTTGGTTCTATCTGTTGACTTGCAGTGGTGGACACACTGAATTCTAGACCTTTGAAGTGGAAGATATGCAGTTCATATACCATCCTACAGGGGGAGCTGCAGCACTCTCAGCTCTCCTACTTGCCTCAGTCTTCAATCTATTGGTACCAAGTGAAGTCCAGAGTATTTATGGATGATGGTTCTCATAATATTTGAGGATCTACCACTGAGAAGATCATGGGGATCTTGTTGCCTACAACGGGGGACTTGCCTGTCAGGCAAGGACCTTGAGGACATTGGACATTGAGGACCACCAAGGACGTCCTCAGCCTGCCCTGCCTGAATGTTTTGATGTGCTTTGTGAATCCGTGCAACCAAGCTAACATGCTAACATGTTTTTTATTTACATGCCAATATGTATGTTAGCTAATGTGTGCTATGTGACGATGTTTCAATAAAGTATTAGTAAAAGTGAAAACATATCAGAAAATAATAATAACAGTGAAAAAGTATCAATAACATATCAGCTAGAACTACACTCGGTAGAGCGCAGTTCTTCACCAAAGCCACATTTGTTGAAGGAACCAAGTTAGCAACACTAGCATGATATCTATTAGCTTATCTCAATGCTAACTATTTAGACCATTGGTTCTCAAAGTGTGGCCTGCGGGCCAATGGCGGCCTGCAGAAACATTTCTGGCGGCCCGCCATGATTTTACAGTTGTTATTTTTAATCTAACTGCAAATTGCAGTATGAAGCTCCGTTTCATGGTCTTTAATGCCATCTATTGGGATAAGCGGTAATTACAGGATAAGCGGTAATTACAGGTGTCGTTAAGCCCTCACTTGACCTTACTCCCAGAAATCTATGGTTCAATGTTTTTTTTTCACCACTGGGATGCGAACTCCCACGGCAGGGGGTGCAGATTCAGCCAGGGGGTATTTACTTTGGCACGGCACCGTAACAGCAGTAGTGAATATGGAGTCGGAGTGGGAGCTGGTCTCCTTGAGAAAAAAACATTATATTGGCGAGGAGAAAAGGCGTTTTCAAGATAAGTGGACAAACGCTTACTTTGTCCTACCTCACGGGGCGGATAAAGTCCTGTGCCTGATCTGCAAACAGGTTAATGCAATGCTGAAGGACTTCAACATAAAAGGCCATTATGATACCAATCATAAAACCTACGACAAATTCACAGCGCAGCAGTAAGCTTGAAGGACTTAAAAGAGGCTCCACTGCACAGCAGTTACTTTTCTCAAATCTGTCCAAATCTGGTGACGCTGTAACACAGGCTAGCTACGTAGTAGCTCAAGAAATAGCCCGCCGGAGCAAGTTGTTCTGTGACGGAGAATTTGCGCGAGAGTGCATTTTGAAAGTGGCTCGGAGCAAAAAACAAAGCTCTGTGGCTTAAGTTTGTGGAATGACACAATGACAGGATGAATGGAAGATCTGGCCAAAAATCTGAAAGAGCAACTGGGACAAGGCATGGAGTGCCTGAGAAAGGGAGCCTTTTCCATTGCTCTGGATGAAAGCACGGACATTTCCCGTACAGCACAGTTGCTGACTTTCATCGAAACAGTGACGGAGAACTTAGATATAGGCGAGGAGCTGCTAAGCTTGGAGAGTATCAAAGACAGAACAAGGGGAGTCGACATTTGTGATGCTGTGTGTCACAGTCCCGATGCATACAATGCCAAGCTGCCGTCTGCGGTCGGTGTCACAACAGATGGAGCACCGGCAATGGTCTGGAGAAAGACAGGCTCCGTGTCGCTGCTCTCTGAGAAAGTGGCCAACAATGGAGGTGAGGAATTAATTAAATATCACTGCATAATACAGCAAGAAGCCCTCGCTGCTCAAAGGCTTCAAATGAAACATGTGATGGAGATTGTTGTGAAGACGGATCATTTCCTAAAGTCCAGAGGTCTGAATCACCGCCAATTTAAGACTTGTTTGGAGCAATCAGAGGCAGATTTTGGTGAGGTCATCTACTTCTCGGCCGTCAGGTGGCTGACAAGTTCTCTTTAACATTTAAAATGGAGACAGTTTGATCTGATGTGTTAGCATTGGTGCTTCAGTGGTAGAGTTGTCCCCTGCCACGCTGGAGGCCTGGGTTTGCAGCCATTTATAATAGTGGTGCCTTGCTCATGCAGTGTGAGCAATCCACCACAACAATCCCTTAACTCCATCAGGAAAGTGAACCCCAGCCTCCTGTGTGACAGGTGGAGATACTCACAAGTGGAGATGCTAAATGAAGCCTCATGAACCATGTTCTTAATTTTCTCACCACCAGATGGCACTGTTGGTTTGAAGATAGATCCTGAAGTACTGGCAATGAAGTGTATTTTAAATGTTTGTTGAAGAGATAGCGCCATCTAGTGGCTTCAGAAAATATAGACAGTGGTTGATGAAGCTTCATTTGGCCAGTATGGGAATTGAACCCATGACTTTGGTGTTATTAGCACCACACTCTGACCAGCTGAGCTCCCCGGCCCACGCTGGTGAAAACATCTACTTTCTTTCTTCCAATATTTGTGTTGAATGTGATTGTAAATGTTTTCTATCCAAGAGCAAAACAAGATGTGAAACATCCAAAGAAACCATCAGTCATTCATCCAAATCTTCTGCATCCTGGATCAACCAGCAGCAGGAAACTAGTCAAGACTTTGTCTTCATGGGACAGCTTCATTGTTCACAGCTTTTTAATCACATTTATATGATTCTGCTGCATATTTGGTTTATTTATTGGGTTTTAAGTTGCTGTGATCTTAACCAGAAGTGTTTTTATTGTTTAGTGTTTCTTACATGCAGTGGTTTTATTTCCCATTGCCCCTGAAGGCAACACACACACTCACCACCAGACCACAGATGAACACACAATCATGTCCATACTCCACTTCTGGGTTAACTTCAGTGTTCGTTCCATAACGTAACGTAACAATCCTGAAAATATCTCTACTTCTAGTGGCGGCGTTCTCCTCCTTTCCTGAAGTACTTTATGTTTCACTCCAGGAGTTCTGATCCATCTGGAGCTTGATTTACTTTTTAACTGCACAAAGTGGAGGATGATGATTTTTACATCATTTGGACATCACTTTAATTTGAAAAAACTTCTATTTTCATTTTGATAGTCACTTTAATTTGAAAAAAAATCCTATTTTCCCTTTGATAGTCACTTTAATTTGAAAAAAACTCCTATTCTCACTTTGATGGTCATTTTAATTTGAAAAAAAAAATCATATTTTCCTTTGATAGTCACTTTAATTTGAAAAAACCCTCCTATTTTCCCTTTGATAGTGACTTTAATTTGAAAAAAGCTCCTATTTTCCCTTTGATAGTCACTTTAATTTGAAAGAAACTCCTATTCTCACTTTGACAGTCACTTTAATTTGAAAAAAACTCCTATTTTCCTTTGATAGTCACTTTAATTTGAAAAAAAACCAATATTCTCACTTTGATAATCACTTTAATTTGAAAAAAAACCTCCTATTTTCCCTTTCATAGTCACTTTAATTTGAAAAAATCTCCTATTCTCACTTTGACAGTCACTTTAATTTTTAAAAAAACTCCTATTTTCACTTTGATAGTCACTTTAATATGAAAAAACTCCTATTTTCACTTTGATAGTCACTTTAATTTGAAATAAACTCCTATTCTCACTTTGATAGTCACTTTAATTTGAAAAGAAAACTCATATTCTCACTTTGATAGTCACTTTAATTTGAAAAAAACCCTCCTATTTTCCCTTTGATAGTTACTTTAATTTGAAAAAAACTCCTATTTTCACTCTGATAGTCACTTTAATTTGAAAAAAAACTCCTATTTTCCCTTTGATAGTAACTTTCATTTGAAAAGAAAACTCATATTTTCCCTTTGATAGTCACTTTAATTTGAAAAAAGCTCCTATTCTCACTTTGATAGTCATTTTAATTTGAAAAAAAACTCATATTTTCCTTTGAAAGTCACTTTAATTTGAAAAAAACTCCTATTTTCCCTTTGATAGTCACTTTAATTTGAAAAAAACTCCTATTTTCACTTTGATAGTCACTTTAATTTGAAAAAAAACTCCTATTTTCCCTTTGATAGTAACTTTCATTTGAAAAGAAAACTCATATTTTCCATTTGATAGTCACTTTAATTTGAAAAAAGCTCCTATTCTCACTTTGAAAGTCATTTTAATTTGAAAAAAAAATCATATTTTCCTTTGAAAGTCACTTAAATTTTGAAAAAAACTCCTATTTTCCCTTTGATAGTCACTTTAATTTGAAAAAAGCTTCTATTATCACTTTGATCGTCATTTCAATTCGAAAAAAAACTAATATTTTCCTTTGATAGTCACTTTAATTTGAAAAAACCCTCGTATTTTCCCTTTGATAGTCACTTTAATTTGAAAGAAACTCCTATTCTCACTTTGACAGTCACTTTAATTTTTAAAAAAACTCCTATTTTCACTTTGATAGTCACTTTAATATGAAAAAACTCCTATTTTCACTTTGATAGTCACTTTAATTTGAAATAAACTCCTATTCTCACTTTGATAGTCACTTTAATTTGAAAAGAAAACTCATATTCTCACTTTGATAGTCACTTTAATTTGAAAGAATCTCCTATTCTCACTTTGACAGTCACTTTAATTTTTAAAAAAACTCCTATTTTCACTTTGATAGTCACTTTAATATGAAAAAACTCCTATTTTCACTTTGATAGTCACTTTAATTTGAAATAAACTCCTATTCTCACTTTGATAGTCACTTTAATTTGAAAAGAAAACTCATATTCTCACTTTGATAGTCACTTTAATTTGAAAAAAACCCTCCTATTTTCCCTTTGATAGTTACTTTAATTTGAAAAAAACTCCTATTTTCACTCTGATAGTCACTTTAATTTGAAAAAAAACTCCTATTTTCCCTTTGATAGTAACTTTCATTTGAAAAGAAAACTCATATTTTCCCTTTGATAGTCACTTTAATTTGAAAAAAGCTCCTATTTTCCCTTTGATAGTCACTTTAATTTGAAAAAAACTCCTATTTTCCCTTTGATAGTAACTTTAATTTGAATAGAAAACTCATATTTTCCCTTTGATAGTCACTTTAATTTGAAAAAAGCTCCTATTCTCACTTTGATAGTCATTTTAATTTGAAAAAAAACTCACATATTCCTTTGAAAGTCACTTTAATTTGAAAAAAACTCCTATTTTCCCTTTGATAGTCACTTTAATTTGAAAAAAGCTCCTATTCTCACTTTGATCGTCATTTCAATTCGAAAAAAAACTAATATTTTCCTTTGATAGTCACTTTAATTTGAAAAAACCCTCGTATTTTCCCTTTCATAGTCACTTTAATTTGAAAGAATCTCCTATTCTCACTTTGACAGTCACTTTAATTTTTAAAAAAACTCCTATTTTCACTTTGATAGTCACTTTAATATGAAAAAACTCCTATTTTCACTTTGATAGTCACTTTAATTTGAAATAAACTCCTATTCTCACTTTGATAGTCACTTTAATTTGAAAAGAAAACTCATATTCTCACTTTGATAGTCACTTTAATTTGAAAAAAACCCTCCTATTTTCCCTTTGATAGTCACTTTAATTTGAAAAAAACTCCTATTTTCACTTTGATAGTCACTTTAATTTGAAAAAAACTCCTATTTTCACTTTGATAGTCACTTTAATTTGAAAAAAGCTCCTATTCTCACTTTGAAAGTCATTTTAATTTGAAAAAAAAATCATATTTTCCTTTGAAAGTCACTTAAATTTTGAAAAAAAACTCCTATTTTCCCTTTGATAGTCACTTTAATTTGAAAAAAGCTTCTATTATCACTTTGATCGTCATTTCAATTCGAAAAAAAACTAATATTTTCCTTTGATAGTCACTTTAATTTGAAAAAACCCTCGTATTTTCCCTTTGATAGTCACTTTAATTTGAAAGAAACTCCTATTCTCACTTTGACAGTCACTTTAATTTTTAAAAAAACTCCTATTTTCACTTTGATAGTCACTTTAATATGAAAAAACTCCTATTTTCACTTTGATAGTCACTTTAATTTGAAATAAACTCCTATTCTCACTTTGATAGTCACTTTAATTTGAAAAGAAAACTCATATTCTCACTTTGATAGTCACTTTAATTTGAAAAAAAACCTCCTATTTTCCCTTTGATAGTCACTTTAATTTGAAAAAAACTCCTATTTTCCCTTTGATAGTAACTTTAATTTGAAAAGAAAACTCATATTTTCCCTTTGATAGTCACTTTAATTTGAAAAAAGCTCCTATTCTCACTTTGATAGTCATTTTAATTTGAAAAAAAAACTCACATATTCCTTTGAAAGTCACTTTAATTTGAAAAAAACTCCTATTTTCCCTTTGATAGTCACTTTAATTTGAAAAAAGCTCCTATTCTCACTTTGATCGTCATTTCAATTCGAAAAAACTCCTTTTTTCACTTTGATAGTCACTTTAATTTGAAAAGAAAACTCCTATTTTCCCTTTGATAGTCACTTTAATTTGAAAAAACTCCTTTTTTCACTTTGATAGTCACTTTAATTTGAAATAAACTCCTATTCTCACTTTGATAGTCACTTTAATTTGAAAAGAAAACTCATATTCTCACTTTGACAGTCACTTTAATTTGAAAAAACTCCTATTTTCCCTTCAATAGTCACTTTAATTTAAAAAAAAACTCCTATTCTCACTTTGATAGTCACTTTAATTTGAAAAAAAATTCATATTTTCCTTTGATAGTCACTTTAATTTGAAAAAAACTTCTATTTTCACTTTGAATGTCACTTTAATTTGAAAAAACTCCTATTTTCCCTTCAATAGTCACTTTAATTTAAAAAAAAACTCCTATTCTCACTTTGATAGTCACTTTAATTTGAAAAAAAATCATATTTTCCCTTGATAGTCACTTTAATTTGAAAAAAACTTCTATTTTCACTTTGATTGTCACTTTAATTTGAAAAAACTCCTATTTTCCCTTTGATAGTCACTTTAATTTGAAAAAAAACTTCTATTTTCACTTTGATAGTCACTTTAATTTGAAAAGAAAACTCATATTCTCACTTTGATAGTCACTTTAATTTGAAAAGAAAACTCATATTCTCACTTTGATAGTCACTTTAATTTGAAAAAAAATCATATTTTCCTTTGATAGTCACTTTAATTTGAAAAGAAAACTCATATTCTCACTTTGATAGTCACTTTAATTTGAAAAAACTCCTTTTTTCACTTTGATAGTCACTTTAATTTGAAATAAACTCCTATTCTCACTTTGATAGTCACTTTAATTTGAAAAGAAAACTCATATTCTCACTTTGACAGTCACTTTAATTTGAAAAAACTCCTATTTTCCCTTCAATAGTAACTTTAATTTGAAAAAAAACTCCTATTCTCACTTTGATAGTCACTTTAATTTGAAAAAAACTCCTATTCTCACTTTGATAGTCATTTTAATTTGAAAAAAAACTAATATTTTCCTTTGATAGTCACTTTAATTTGAAAAAACCCTCCTATTTTCCCTTTGATAGTCACTTTAATTTGAAAGAAACTCCTATTTTCACTTTGATAGTCACTTTAATTTGAAAAGAAAACTCATATTCTCACTTTGATAGTCACTTTAATTTGAAAAAACTCCTTTTTTCACTTTGATAGTCACTTTAATTTGAAATAAACTCCTATTCTCACTTTGATAGTCACTTTAATTTGAAAAGAAAACTCATATTCTCACTTTGACAGTCACTTTAATTTGAAAAAACTCCTATTTTCCCTTCAATAGTCACTTTAATTAAAAAAAAAACTCCTATTCTCACTTTGATAGTCACTTTAATTTGAAAAGAAAACTCATATTCTCACTTTGACAGTCACTTTAATTTGAAAAAACTCCTATTTTCCCTTCAATAGTCACTTTAATTTAAAAAAAAAACTCCTATTCTCACTTTGATAGTCACTTTAATTTGAAAAAAAATTCATATTTTCCTTTGATAGTCACTTTAATTTGAAAAAAACTTCTATTTTCACTTTGAATGTCACTTTAATTTGAAAAGAAAACTCATATTCTCACTTTGATAGTCACTTTAATTTGAAAAAACTCCTTTTTTCACTTTGATAGTCACTTTAATTTGAAATAAACTCCTATTCTCACTTTGATAGTCACTTTAATTTGAAAAGAAAACTCATATTCTCACTTTGACAGTCACTTTAATTTGAAAAAAACTCCTATTTTCCCTTCAATAGTCACTTTAATTAAAAAAAAAACTCCTATTCTCACTTTGATAGTCACTTTAATTTGAAAAAAAATCTTATTTTCCTTTGATAGTCACTTTAATTTGAAAAACCCTCCTATTTTCCCTTTGATAGTCACTTTAATTTGAAAAAAACTCCTATTTTCACTTTGATAGTCACTTTAATTTGAAAAGAAAACTCCTATTTTCCCTTTGATAGTCACTTTAATTTGAAAAAACTCCTTTTTTCACTTTGATAGTCACTTTAATTTGAAATAAACTCCTATTCTCACTTTGATAGTCACTTTAATTTGAAAAGAAAACTCATATTCTCACTTTGACAGTCACTTTAATTTGAAAAAACTCCTATTTTCCCTTCAATAGTCACTTTAATTTAAAAAAAAACTCCTATTCTCACTTTGATAGTCACTTTAATTTGAAAAAAAATTCATATTTTCCTTTGATAGTCACTTTAATTTGAAAAAAACTTCTATTTTCACTTTGAATGTCACTTTAATTTGAAAAAACTCCTATTTTCCCTTCAATAGTCACTTTAATTTAAAAAAAAACTCCTATTCTCACTTTGATAGTCACTTTAATTTGAAAAAAAATCATATTTTCCCTTTGATAGTCACTTTAATTTTTAAAAAAACTCCTATTTTCACTTTGATAGTCACTTTAATATGAAATAAACTCCTATTCTCACTTTGATAGTCACTTTAATTTGAAAAGAAAACTCATATTCTCACTTTGACAGTCACTTTAATTTGAAAAAACTCCTATTTTCCCTTCAATAGTCACTTTAATTTAAAAAAAAACTCCTATTCTCACTTTGATAGTCACTTTAATTTGAAAAAAAATCATATTTTCCTTTGATAGTCACTTTAATTTGAAAAACCCTCCTATTTTCCCTTTGATAGTCACTTTAATTTGAAAAAAAATCCTATTTTCACTTTGATAGTCACTTTAATTTGAAAAGAAAACTCCTATTTTCCCTTTGATAGTCACTTTAATTTGAAAAAACTCCTTTTTTCACTTTGATAGTCACTTTAATTTGAAATAAACTCCTTTTCTCACTTTGATAGTCACTTTAATTTGAAAAGAAAACTCATATTCTCACTTTGACAGTCACTTTAATTTGAAAAAACTCCTATTTTCCCTTCAGTAGTCACTCTAATTTAAAAAAAAACTCCTATTCTCACTTTGATAGTCACTTTAATTTGAAAAAAAATTCATATTTTCCTTTGATAGTCACTTTAATTTGAAAAAAACTTCTATTTTCACTTTGAATGTCACTTTAATTTGAAAAGAAAACTCATATTCTCACTTTGATAGTCACTTTAATTTGAAAAAACTCCTTTTTTCACTTTGATAGTCACTTTAATTTGAAATAAACTCCTATTCTCACTTTGATAGTCACTTTAATTTGAAAAGAAAACTCATATTCTCACTTTGACAGTCACTTTAATTTGAAAAAAACTCCTATTTTCCCTTCAATAGTCACTTTAATTAAAAAAAAAACTCCTATTCTCACTTTGATAGTCACTTTAATTTGAAAAAAAATCATATTTTCCTTTGATAGTCACTTTAATTTGAAAAACCCTCCTATTTTCCCTTTGATAGTCACTTTAATTTGAAAAAAACTCCTATTTTCACTTTGATAGTCACTTTAATTTGAAATAAACTCCTATTCTCACTTTGATAGTCACTTTAATTTGAAAAGAAAACTCATTCTCACTTTGACAGTCACTTTAATTTGAAAAAACTCCTATTTTCCCTTCAATAGTTACTTTAATTTAAAAAAAAACTCCTATTCTCACTTTGATAGTCACTTTAATTTGAAAAAAAATTCATATTTTCCTTTGATAGTCACTTTAATTTGAAAAAAACTTCTATTTTCACTTTGAATGTCACTTTAATTTGAAAAAACTCCTATTTTCCCTTCAATAGTCACTTTAATTTAAAAAAAAACTCCTATTCTCACTTTGATAGTCACTTTAATTTGAAAAAAAATCATATTTTCCCTTTGATAGTCACTTTAATTTTTAAAAAAACTCCTATTTTCACTTTGATAGTCACTTTAATATGAAAAAACTCCTATTTTCACTTTGATAGTCACTTTAATTTGAAATAAACTCCTATTCTCACTTTGATAGTCACTTTAATTTGAAAAGAAAACTCATATTCTCACTTTGACAGTCACTTTAATTTGAAAAAACTCCTATTTTCCCTTCAATAGTAACTTTAATTAAAAAAAAAACTCCTATTCTCACTTTGATAGTCACTTTAATTTGAAAAAAGCTCCTATTCGTACTTTGATAGTCATTTTATTTTGAAAAAAAACTCCTATTTTCCTTTGATAGTCACTTTAATTTGAAAAAAACTCCTATTTTCCCTTTGATAGTCACTTTAATTTGAAAGAAAAGTCATAGTCTCACTTTGATAGTAACTTTAATTTGAAAAAAACCCTCCTATTTTCCCATTGAAAGTCACTTTAATTTGAAAGAAACTCCTATTCTCACTTTGATAGTAACTTTAATTTGAAAAAAACCCTCCTATTTCCCTTTTGATAGTCACTTTAATTTGAAAAAAAACTCCTATTCTCACTTTGATAGTCACTTTAATTTGAAAAAAGCTCCTATTCTCACTTTGATAGTCATTTTAATTTGAAAAAAACCCTCCTATTTTCCCTTTGATAGTCACTTTAATTTGAAAAAAACTCCTATTTTCCCTTTGATAGTAACTTTAATTTGAAAAGAAAACTCATATTTTCCCTTTGATAGTCACTTTAATTTGAAAAAACCCTCCTATTTTCCCTTTGATAGTCACTTTAATTTGAAAGAAACTCCTATTCTCACTTTGATAGCCACTTTAATTTGAAAAAACTCCTATTTTCCCTTCAATAGTCACTTTAATTTAAAAAAAAACTCCTATTCTCACTTTGATAGTCACTTTAATTTGAAAAAAATTCATATTTTCCTTTGATAGTCACTTTAATTTGAAAAAAACTTCTATTTTCACTTTGAATGTCACTTTAATTTGAAAAAACTCCTATTTTCCCTTCAATAGTCACTTTAATTAAAAAAAAAACTCCTATTCTCACTTTGATAGTCACTTTAATTTGAAAAAAGCTCCTATTCGTACTTTGATAGTCACTTTAATTTGAAAAAACTCCTTTTTTCACTTTGATAGTCACTTTAATTTGAAATAAACTCCTATTCTCACTTTGATCGTCATTTCAATTCGAAAAAACTCCTTTTTTCACTTTGATAGTCACTTTAATTTGAAAAGAAAACTCCTATTTTCCCTTTGATAGTCACTTTAATTTGAAAAAACTCCTTTTTTCACTTTGATAGTCACTTTAATTTGAAATAAACTCCTATTCTCACTTTGATAGTCACTTTAATTTGAAAAGAAAACTCATATTCTCACTTTGACAGTCACTTTAATTTGAAAAAACTCCTATTTTCCCTTCAATAGTCACTTTAATTTAAAAAAAAACTCCTATTCTCACTTTGATAGTCACTTTAATTTGAAAAAAAATTCATATTTTCCTTTGATAGTCACTTTAATTTGAAAAAAACTTCTATTTTCACTTTGAATGTCACTTTAATTTGAAAAAACTCCTATTTTCCCTTCAATAGTCACTTTAATTTAAAAAAAAACTCCTATTCTCACTTTGATAGTCACTTTAATTTGAAAAAAACTCCTATTTTCCCTTTGATAGTAACTTTAATTTGAAAAGAAAACTCATATTTTCCCTTTGATAGTCACTTTAATTTGAAAAAACCCTCCTATTTTCCCTTTGATAGTCACTTTAATTTGAAAGAAACTCCTATTCTCACTTTGATAGCCACTTTAATTTGAAAAAACTCCTATTTTCCCTTCAATAGTCACTTTAATTTGAAAAGAAAACTCATATTCTCACTTTGATAGTCACTTTAATTTGAAAAAACTCCTTTTTTCACTTTGATAGTCACTTTAATTTGAAATAAACTCCTATTCTCACTTTGATCGTCATTTCAATTCGAAAAAACTCCTTTTTTCACTTTGATAGTCACTTTAATTTGAAAAGAAAACTCCTATTTTCCCTTTGATAGTCACTTTAATTTGAAAAAACTCCTTTTTTCACTTTGATAGTCACTTTAATTTGAAATAAACTCCTATTCTCACTTTGATAGTCACTTTAATTTGAAAAGAAAACTCATATTCTCACTTTGACAGTCACTTTAATTTGAAAAAACTCCTATTTTCCCTTCAATAGTCACTTTAATTTAAAAAAAAACTCCTATTCTCACTTTGATAGTCACTTTAATTTGAAAAAAATTCATATTTTCCTTTGATAGTCACTTTAATTTGAAAAAAACTTCTATTTTCACTTTGAATGTCACTTTAATTTGAAAAAACTCCTATTTTCCCTTCAATAGTCACTTTAATTTAAAAAAAAACTCCTATTCTCACTTTGATAGTCACTTTAATTTGAAAAAAAATCATATTTTCCCTTGATAGTCACTTTAATTTGAAAAAAACTTCTATTTTCACTTTGATAGTCACTTTAATTTGAAAAAACTCCTATTTTCCCTTTGATAGTCACTTTAATTTGAAAAAAAACTTCTATTTTCACTTTGATAGTCACTTTAATTTGAAAAGAAAACTCATATTCTCACTTTGATAGTCACTTTAATTTGAAAAGAAAACTCATATTCTCACTTTTATAGTCACTTTAATTTGAAAAAACTCCTATTTTCCCTTCAATAGTCACTTTAATTTGAAAAGAAAACTCATATTCTCACTTTGATAGTCACTTTAATTTGAAAAAACTCCTATTTTCCCTTCAATAGTCACTTTAATTTGAAAAAAAACTCCTATTCTCACTTTGATAGTCACTTTAATTTGAAAAAAAATCATATTTTCCTTTGATAGTCACTTTAATTTGAAAAGAAAACTCATATTCTCACTTTGATAGTCACTTTAATTTGAAAAAACTCCTTTTTTCACTTTGATAGTCACTTTAATTTGAAATAAACTCCTATTCTCACTTTGATAGTCACTTTAATTTGAAAAGAAAACTCATATTCTCACTTTGACAGTCACTTTAATTTGAAAAAACTCCTATTTTCCCTTCAATAGTAACTTTAATTAAAAAAAAAACTCCTATTCTCACTTTGATAGTCACTTTAATTTGAAAAAAGCTCCTATTCGTACTTTGATAGTCACTTTAATTTGAAAAAACTCCTTTTTTCACTTTGATAGTCACTTTAATTTGAAATAAACTCCTATTCTCACTTTGATCGTCATTTCAATTCGAAAAAACTCCTTTTTTCACTTTGATAGTCACTTTAATTTGAAAAGAAAACTCCTATTTTCCCTTTGATAGTCACTTTAATTTGAAAAAACTCCTTTTTTCACTTTGATAGTCACTTTAATTTGAAATAAACTCCTATTCTCACTTTGATAGTCACTTTAATTTGAAAAGAAAACTCATATTCTCACTTTGACAGTCACTTTAATTTGAAAAAACTCCTATTTTCCCTTCAATAGTCACTTTAATTTAAAAAAAAACTCCTATTCTCACTTTGATAGTCACTTTAATTTGAAAAAAAATTCATATTTTCCTTTGATAGTCACTTTAATTTGAAAAAAACTTCTATTTTCACTTTGAATGTCACTTTAATTTGAAAAAACTCCTATTTTCCCTTCAATAGTCACTTTAATTTAAAAAAAAACTCCTATTCTCACTTTGATAGTCACTTTAATTTGAAAAAAAATCATATTTTCCCTTGATAGTCACTTTAATTTGAAAAAAACTTCTATTTTCACTTTGATTGTCACTTTAATTTGAAAAAACTCCTATTTTCCCTTTGATAGTCACTTTAATTTGAAAAAAAACTTCTATTTTCACTTTGATAGTCACTTTAATTTGAAAAGAAAACTCATATTCTCACTTTGATAGTCACTTTAATTTGAAAAGAAAACTCATATTCTCACTTTGATAGTCACTTTAATTTGAAAAAACTCCTATTTTCCCTTCAATAGTCACTTTAATTTGAAAAGAAAACTCATATTCTCACTTTGATAGTCACTTTAATTTGAAAAAACTCCTATTTTCCCTTCAATAGTCACTTTAATTTGAAAAAAAACTCCTATTCTCACTTTGATAGTCACTTTAATTTGAAAAAAAATCATATTTTCCTTTGATAGTCACTTTAATTTGAAAAGAAAACTCATATTCTCACTTTGATAGTCACTTTAATTTGAAAAAACTCCTTTTTTCACTTTGATAGTCACTTTAATTTGAAATAAACTCCTATTCTCACTTTGATAGTCACTTTAATTTGAAAAGAAAACTCATATTCTCACTTTGACAGTCACTTTAATTTGAAAAAACTCCTATTTTCCCTTCAATAGTAACTTTAATTAAAAAAAAAACTCCTATTCTCACTTTGATAGTCACTTTAATTTGAAAAAAGCTCCTATTCGTACTTTGATAGTCATTTTATTTTGAAAAAAAACTCCTATTTTCCTTTGATAGTCACTTTAATTTGAAAAAAACTCCTATTTTCCCTTTGATAGTCACTTTAATTTGAAAGAAAAGTCATAGTCTCACTTTGATAGTAACTTTAATTTGAAAAAAACCCTCCTATTTTCCCATTGAAAGTCACTTTAATTTGAAAGAAACTCCTATTCTCACTTTGATAGTAACTTTAATTTGAAAAAAACCCTCCTATTTCCCTTTTGATAGTCACTTTAATTTGAAAAAAAACTCCTATTCTCACTTTGATAGTCACTTTAATTTGAAAAAAGCTCCTATTCTCACTTTGATAGTCATTTTAATTTGAAAAAAAACTAATATTTTCCTTTGATAGTCACTTTAATTTGAAAAAACCCTCCTATTTTCCCTTTGATAGTCACTTTAATTTGAAAGAAACTCCTATTCTCACTTTGATAGCCACTTTAATTTGAAAAATCTCCTATTTTCCCTTCAATAGTCACTTTAATTTGAAAAAAACTCCTATTCTCACTTTGATAGTCACTTTAATTTGAAAAAAAATCATAATTTCCTTTGATAGTCACTTTAATTTGAAAAACCCTCCTATTTTCCCTTTTACAGTCACTTTAATTTGAAAAAAACTCCTATTTTCCTTTGATAGTTACTTTAATTTGAAAAAAACTCCTATTTTCCCTTTGATAGTCACTTTAATTTGAAAGAAAACTCATATTCTCACTTTGATAGTAACTTTAATTTGAAAAAAACCCTCCTATTTTCCCTTTGATAGTCACTTTAATTTGAAAGAAACTCCTATTTTCACTTTGATAGTCACTTTAATTTGAAAGAAACTCCTATTCTCACTTTGATAGTAACTTTAATTTGAAAAAAACCCTCCTATTTCCCCTTTGATAGTCACTTTAATTTGAAAAAAAACTCCTAGTTTCCCTTTGATAGTTACTTTAATTTGAAAGAAAACTCATATTCTCACTTTGATAGTAACTTTAATTTGAAAAAAACCCTACTATTTTCCCTTTGATAGTCACTTTAATTTGAAAGAAACTCCTATTCTCACTTTGATAGTAACTTTAATTTGAAAAAAACCCTCCTATTTCCCCTTTGATAGTCACTTTAATTTGAAAAGAAAACTCATATTCTCACTTTGATAGTCACTTTAATTTGATAGAAAATCATATTTCCACTTTCCTGTTCACTTTAATTAAAAACCTTCTATTTTCACTTTGATACCAACCAGTGAGCAACAGGAGCAGCAGGCGAGGAGGTAAAAGGAGGGACAGCAGACGAGCAGAGGATGAAAAAGGACGAGGACGGAGCGTCCACTGAAAGTCAGTCCATGTAAACTTAAGATGCTATCAGAAGAGGAAGTTTTTGACACAATGACTGTTGAGTAATTTCATCTGTGACGTCAGCAGAAGCAGCTTTTCCAGCAGAAGTCTAGTAAATGTGGTGAAACCATGATGAGGCTGTTTTCATTGACTAGATGTCCATGAACGCACCATGCTGAGCTGCTCTCTGTGGTTCCATGGTGTCATGGTTAGAACTCTGAGCTCTGAGTCCACTGATCTGAGTTCAACTCTCAGTGGAACCAAACTTTACTGCTGCTGCTCTGCTGTGGTCAACATTCACCACAATAGTAAGAACATGGACAATAACAAAATACACAAACAATATTGTACTGTGAAAGTGAAACATTGGACTCTGCTGACCTCCATGTAGTGACGATCAACTGCTTTATCTTCTGTCTCCACCAGGTGGAACTCTTGGTTTGAAGATAGAGGCTGAATGACTCACAATGAAGTGTGTTTTCAAACATTTGTTCAACAGACGGCGCCATCTAGTGGCTCCAGAAAATCAAGACAGTGGTTGATGAAGCTTCATTTGGCCATCACTACCTCCAGGTACCATGCACCTCCTCCACTGGTGACTCTTGTGGGAGGAGACATTGTGAAACGTCTTCCTCCTGGACGCCATCGCTATCATGACTTTGTCTCTAGAGCGCCACTGTTTGCAGTTTGCTGTATGAATGAGCTAACCTGCTAATGTGTGCTGTGTATCAATAGGAACAATGAAAAAGTATAAATAATTACTAGTACTTTCAAAAATAACACGTTAATTTAATTAATTGATTTGAAACATTTAATTCGTTATAACATTTTTACATGATTAAAGCAGTTTTGTTTACTTCCGTTTTTTGTTTTTGTTTTTTTTACTCCTTTACCGGAGCAGCATGTGCAGTGTCTCTGGGTGCATCGCCATGATGACAGAGCTGCACAACACCGAGTGGAATAATATTAAGGTAGAAAGTTTCACTTTAAAAAGTTTCCTGACGGCTGATTGAGAAAGTGAAAGTCATTAATTTAACTTAGAAAAGCCGAATTTAACGACCACAGAAGTAATTCTGCAGCAGAACAACAGGTTGCCACCAGACTGCTAAAGCTGGAGGAAATACTTACGGGTAAAATATTAATTTCTCCTCTTTCTCTCTTTCCCTGGCTCTCCTGTATACTGTGTGTGCTGAGTCGACATTAATGTGTGTTTAGTTGCATAATCAGAGAGCAGCAGAGTCCATCAATGTCTCATTACCACCTGTGGATTCAATTCAGCAGATGAGAGAGGCACCTCATGGAGATCAAAGGAGATCAAAAGAGAACAGGGTCTGTTGCCATGGAGATGCTCAGAGAATTAAACCCCCATCTCACACATGACACTATAGTAACGAGATGTTGTTCCTCAAATATTATGAGAAGTATCATCCATAATAACTCTGGACTTCACTTGGTACCAATAGATTGAAGTCAGAAGCAAGTAGGAGAGCTGAGAGTGCTGCAGCTCCTCCTGTAGGATGGTATATGAACTGCATATCTTTCGTTCCAATCGTCTAGAAATCAGTGTGTCCACCACTGCAAGTCACAGAGAGAACCAAACCTTTGGGTTTTAGTGAGGAGTCAGTCTTCTCTTGTATTGATATTAGTACTGTGACGGGCTGAGTTCTACTTTATTAATCTGATCATACAATCAAATGTGTTTTATTCTCCATATTTTTCAGACTGTTATTGAATATAAAGCTGTGTTTGCAGTACATCTGACACCAGGTAATGCAGCACTGAAAGTGCACCACAGGAGGTGCTGTGGCTTAGCTGGTCAAAGTGCCTGTCGAGTAAACAGGAGATCCTGGGTTCAAATCCCAGCAGTGCCTCACAACATTAATTCACTTGAGCTGTACTAACATAGTACCAAATACAACACAGTCATTTCTTGGTGTTTTTACAGGAGAAACCCAACAAGTCCACATCATCAAGCATGATCATGTGGACAGCCCGTCCCCCCGAGGTGCCAGGTACCTTGACGGAGGGATATTGATTGGTACGGTACTTTCGGTACGATCCACAACTTTAGTCAGTGAAAACATATGAAAACCTGAAGTGTATCATAACATATTGACACATACTGAGTGGTGGAAACAAGACATTTGTTTATTTCAAACACAATGAATATGAAGGAGTTGTAGACAAGGTGAAGCATCCACAACGGGGTCAGAGACGTACCATGGAGACCTCTGTACCTGTAAGACTTATAACTGCAAGCTTCAGGTCCTAAGTCAAGGGAACGTGTTGTGTAACCATGGAAGGTTCACTGTAATGTCCTACACAGAAGATGACCACTGTTGACTGTGGCTTGCCCACATTGTAGAAACTACATTGTTGTTGTTAACAAACAAGATGTTGTCACTTGAAACGTTGATGAAATCAGGGCCTAAGACTCGGATCAGAACTGACCCGTTAACATGTGACTGGGTTGTGAAAGCTCACACAGGAGGAGGTTAAGAAAAGATCTGTTGGATTGACTTGGAATGGAACCCTGCATAGTTCTATAAGAACCCATAAGAACAAGAAGAACAGTTGGGCCGTGACATCAGCCAGCTGCTGAAGAAATGCTTGTTAGGCAGGAGAGTTCATACTCTGAGAAGAAGCTGTCAAACTCGCAGGACAAGAACCTGAAGGTTCTGCTGGGGTGAAAATTCACAGGGGTGGAGCAAGTATCAGGACCAGAACTGTCTCATTACTTGCATATTGGAGGAAGTAAATCCATCCAAAGCTCTGAAAGTGGCATTTGGTGGGATTTGAACCCACACCTCCTGAGAGACTGGAACCAGCACCTTGGACTGCTCAGCCACACTACTGCATCAGCAGGAACAGAGTGCTCATCACAACAGAACAGAGTCTCTGGTTCATGTTCACCAGGGATGGGAATTGAAAACCGGTTCTGACTGAGAACCGGTTCCAATTGATCAATTCCATCAGAATCGTACTTCTTAAATGTGTTTGATTCTTCTTAACGATTCATTTCCCAGCATGACGTCAAGTGGCGTTGCGTCGCAGTGTGTGACGTCATGCAACGGCATGACATCACACACTGCGACGAGGAGCTCCTTCAACCAGGAGAAAACATGGAGAGGAAGAAGGTCTAACAACAAAATAATAGGACACGGTAATACATGTTCACAGAATTAAATCGTTAAACAGAATCGAAAATGGAATCGGGATCAGAAAAATCGTATCAATTCCCATCCCTAATGTTCACACACAAAAAGATGAAAGATGGACTGTCCCGCCACCATTCATATGTTTACTCTGAAATTAGACTGATTGGTTGTCTCAAGACATAAAGGACAAGTTTGTCCTTCTCTTCTTAAAGTTGGAAAACACTTTCAATGGGCCCAACAAATGTATTGATGAACTAGTTGATGAGCTTCTGTTCATCTCCTCCAGGTCATCAGGTCCAGGTCTACAGGATGTGGTCCAGTTATACATTCACATACGTTTACATACAAAGTAAAAGACAGGGGATGTAGCCCACTGGTAGCGCGCATGCTTTGCATGTATGAGGTCCTGGGTTCAATTCCCAGCATCTCCAAGCTTTATGTCTGACATCAAGAGCAGAAAGTAGATTAATAGTGTCCTGGGGATCTCAGATGGTAGAGCCTCAGACTTTTAATCTGAAGGTCCAGGGTTCAAGTCCCTGTTCAGGCACTTTGTGGGAAGAAACTTGAAACTTACCAGGGTTACTATTGCAGCAACACATCATCAATAGAGTAACTATGTCAATTCAGAACAGTTCCCTGGAGTCTCCATCCAGAGGAGTGTTGCTTTCATGATCTCCACCCAATTGTCAAATGACTGATATCCTGAGGAGCTGCTGTCCAGTAGAGAAATATTCTGGTGGAGCTGCTGTTTATCTTGATCATATCAAGTATGAAAAGTCTCTGAGGTTACATAACCAGCAAACATAATGACTTTATTTCTATAGTACTTTTCTAAACTCAGTTACAAAGTACTTTTACATTAAAACCACAATACAATTTACAACAATGAAATACAGAGCATACAAAGTTCTTGGTACCATTAGTAGACCCCTTCAGAGGAAGGTCTGGCTTATTTAACTTTGTGAGGTGACCTTGGGTGGTTTGAAAGGCGCCATACATATGCATTATTTTGTTAATGCTGAAGGCAGTCACACATTAGTGATACAAAATCTTTAGTATTATTATTATTATTATGACTTCTTTGCCATTCAAATAAAAAAAAAAGTGCAGCTTGTTCATGAGATGACTGCTGTGCTGTTTGCTTTTTATATCTTTAACTGTTTCTGAATAAATCATAAAAAACTTTGAAAAAATGTCCCAAACAAAGCAGATGGGAGAGGTACCTCATGGAGATCAGAGCAGATCTAAGCAGGAGAAAATCTTTGATCTTAGCATCTCCATGGCAACAGGTGATGATCTCCATCAATCTGATATGATCTCAGCACTGGAGCCATGAAGATATCAAAGGAGATCAGGTTTGTTCAACCTTCAGCATTCACACTTGCATTTTCTTCTAGAAATACAAACCTCTAGTAATTATTATTATCATAACAGGTCTCTGATATCTGGAGGAGTCAGACCATTCAAGGCTTTTAAAACAAGCAGTAGCATTTTAAAAACTCTTCTAAAACTCCCTCTGCTTCATCTGATGATGTCATCACCATGGCTGTGAAAACGTCCAATAACAAGAACCTTCATTGTGATCAGGTGTGGTGCAACCCCGCGGGATGCTAGCGCTCCAGGACCAAACTTGGACACCCCTGTCCTAGACCAATGTGCTGACATGTTCAAAAAGCCAAAGGAATCAACTCATTGTCATAAATAAGGCAGGAGATGAAGACTCTGGATGGTCTCCAGTCCATCAAAGGACAAACATCAGGACAAAAATTGCCTCCAACATCTTGAGGTAATTTATCATCACCAGTTAAACTCACATTCTTGTTTTTGGACTGTGGAAGGAAACCAGAGTACCTGGAGGATAGATGGATCCATGTAAAGTTTCTTTTTCAGTATTTTAAATCAAACCTCAGCAAGGAGCTAGTGGAGCAATGGATAATGCGTCTGACTACGAATCAGAAGTTTCCAGGTTCAACTCCTGGCTAGCTTGAGAAAGCTTTAGATAACTTCATCAACAACATTTCATTTGTTGTTGTTGGAACCTTCACATTGTTCTACAAAGACCCCAAAAGCCTTAAAAGTCATGGATTCTTTAAAAAGTTGAAAATAAAAACTTTCTTCTATCATTTGTTCCCAAGATTCACACCAATACTGAGTAAAGGAAACTTTTTCCTAGTGGACATAAGTCATGTCTGTATATTCCATCCATCGATCCATCATCCATCCATGATCCATCCATCCATCCATCATGTGATCCAGTAAACATGTCCAAGCAGTAGTGTTGTGTTGTTGCAATATGATGCAATACAGCCAGCAGTCTGCTCAGATGTTTCCTGATTGTTTTCAAATCCAGAGCGGAGCTTTTCAGCATCTTCAGGAAGGAACAACGGACTACAATTTGTTGAGTTTCAAAACAGCGAGCAAGAAGAGTCTCCACTTCTGCACCTTGGTGGTCAGGATCAGTGTCTGCTTCGTCTCACTCATAAGTGAGAATCATATGGAGACAAAACACTGTGTTGGCAGGCCTGGGCAGCTCAGACAGTAGAGCATCAGACTTTTAATCTGAGGGTCCGGGGTTCAAATCCCTGTTCAGGCTGTTTGTGGGAACAAACTTAAAACTGAGCAGGATGACTATTGCAGCAACACATCATCAGTAGGATAAAACTAACCTGTCTTGATGGTCTACATCAGGGTGTCCAAACTGGGTCAGAGAGTGCTGGTGTCCTGCATGTTTTAGTTCTCTGCCTGCATACCTGGATCTAATGATGACATCATCACCAAGGTTGTGAAAAAGAACAATAATGAGCCTTTCATTACAAAGTGGATGGGAGAGGCACCGGATGGAGATCAACGGAGATCAAAGCCGGAGGACATCTTTGATCTGAGCATCTCCATGGCAAAAGACACTGATCTTCTTTGATCTGATAAATGATCAGCACTGGAGCCATGGAGATGCTGAGATCAAAGGAAATCAGCTTTGTAGAGTTGTAACGTGCTCGTACTCATCCTTACATTTTTCTAGAAATTTGTCTTCAATCACCTTTTCTCTATCTACACCCTCTACCTGAACCTTTACCTGTTTATTTATTTTATATTTTCCAAATATAATGATTTTGGTTTGACCTAGATTTAATGAATTAGATTTCATTTCTCTGAATGTATCTAGTATGTCGTTGAAGAGTTTTTTCTAGGATTTGGGAGAATTGTGGGTCTGTAGTTTGTGACGTGTGTCTGTTTTCAATTACAGTATCCTTACTGGACGCCTGTTGAATACTATGTAGAACCTTCTATGCACTGCTGACATCGTCTTTATTGTTTTCTGGTATTTTCTTAAAACAATTCTTCTTACATTTTCTCATTATATGAGTGAACTTATGTTTACATTTCTTGTATTTATTTTCCATCTCTTTCGTTCTACATTTATTGTCGTCTCTATGTCATGTATTCTTCTTCTTGGAAACATTTTTTAACCCCTTTGTCATCCATTAAACATCTTTATATTTCACTTTCTCTTGTATTGTAAACCTTCTTCCTGCTGCCCCCTCACCCTCTAACAACCAAACCCTTCCTGTGGAGACTGTGTCTGTCCCACCACCATTTTATCTCAGACAAGATGATCCCACAGGAGAGGAGTTAATCATAGGAATCTGATAAAAATCTAAACTACCTCCATAGGTAAACAAAATCCCACAACAATCAGAAGTGGACTGTTAAATATTCCTTCTCTATGGTCTAAATCTTTACTTGTAAGTGATTTGATAATAGATCACTAAAGTGATTTCTGTCCCCTCACTGAGACCTGGTTAAAAATAAATGAATATCTCAGCCTAAATGAAGCAACTCCCACCACTCATGTTAACCATCATGTCCCTGGAGAAACTGGACGAGGAAAAGGAGGAGAATCTATCTGGAACTCAAGTCTTCTTATTGATCCCAGACCTAAAACTAACCAGAAACCCCTTGAAAGTCTCACTGTGAATCTCATGACTCTGACCAGAAAACCCAGCAGCAGTTCTGCTTGTCCTAGTGGACCGTCCTACTGGACCATACTCTGAATTTCTGTCTGAACGTAGTCACTGGCACACCTCCCACAGTCAGGAGGCAGTTGCATGGGCCGACAATCAGGACGGGGCAGGAGAGTGGGCGTTTCCTCAAGTGAGTACTGGTCGGGGCTCTTCTGTGTCCTTTGAAGTTATGCATAAATTCATCAAGATTATGCACTTGTGATTAAAAGATAATTAGTTCTTTTCAAAGTGCATGGTCTCTGTACCTGGATTGTACAACATGGAAATCAGTACATCGGTGGAAAGACTTTGGTTATTGATAATGTCATCAATAATGTCCCAGAGTTTGGACTTGTGAAAAATATCTATATAGTAAATGGATCAATGGATTGTTTCGAATGCCAACCTCTTTCCACAGTTGAATGGAATGAGCATTATTTAGCTTATGAGGTAGAAGTTCCCCAGCTTGCCCAAGCAAATGTTTGTGTAGATGCTGAAGAACGTATTGATCCTACAGCCTAAGGCAAGTACATCTCAATTAAGTATGAACTCACTGACATCATTGCACATACAAACCAGTAAATACTGCTCATTTAAAAAAAAAAAAAGTTTCTTCATTTCAGTGTTTATGGGTTCATTTGGTATGAGGATGTATATTTCTATCTGATTTCAAAGAAATGTCTGTAAATTTTACCTCATCCTTCAAAAGAAACTTGTCTTCATTTCCTGTTTTCTCATGAATTTGTGGTTTTCTAAATAAAATGCATTCACTTGAATAAAGGAAAGTGTATTTCTTAGATCAAGTTTATCTATATTATACAAATCAAACCTCAGCTTCAAAAATGTACGAATTGTCAAATAAACCCTGTTTCTTCTAAAATAAAAGTCAAAACAAGTTAATTTCAAGATTGTTTGACTTAACAAATTATTTTAGAAGCATTGTCTTAAAACAAGTACCTCTGTCTTTCTGAAATATTACTTTTTAGGTAAATATATATTCAATCAAGTGGGATGAGACATTTTGTCTAAAAACAAGATGAAAACACTTTCATCTTTCACTTTCACACAGATTTTGAGGTTATTGTGCAAATTACCCGTTTTTACCAGGATGAAAAATTCAATTAGAACACATTTGTAAAAGACTGCACTTTGTTTTTAAATTCATCAAACTAGCACAAAACATATGCTCCAGTCTAAGCCTCATCACAACCAATTTGATGACTCCCAGTCATAACGCCATTCGGGGGTGTGGCTTTGGCCACGTTTGCCATTGAACAGGAAGTGCAATGTAAATAGTCTGAACATGGTCAGTTTGACCATAAACTTGATATGTTGCATCAGAGCCCTCATCATAGCCGCAAAACAATTATGACCATCAGCCATGGCGCCACCTGCTGGAAACAAGAAGTGGAGCGTATATAACCTGAACTGGAAGTTTTGCCAACATTTTTGCAAGTAGATGGCACGCACTTCCAAGTACGGCGGGTTGTGACCGGGGCTTTACTGATGTGATGCTGAAATTAAGCAAAGAATGAATAACTAGGCATGTGAATACAATATGTCTACACCTTTGCCAGCTTCAACACATATTCAAATACACAAATGAAACACATTTGAGTAGTATTTTTCATTTATTAAAACAGAACTGGGCATCAAATAACATGCATACATGATTTCTTTATAATAAACGTTTCTTCAAGGCATGGATGTTATGAATAACAGAGCTGTACACAGTCCACCACCTCTACACAGGCCCTGCTCATTGTTTCTGGAAATAAAAACAACTTCCCATTCAAAGTAGATGTGGGTTTGATGAAAAACACAAAAAAAGCCTCTCAACTTAAAAATAAAACTTTGCAGAATCTGTCCTCTATTATGGAGACGATACGAGTCGGCAGCAAGAGACAAAATGGAGGCACAAAGATTATTATCATAGGAGTGTAATGATTCTAGAGTGTAATGTGTAATGATTCTACCAATATAAGAGCCAGAATACAGCTGAGCAGGTCTGGGATGGATTTCTTTCTTTCTCTGCCATGTGTAGTGAACTAGAAATCAAGCTCAACACCACAGAAGCTGTTCTGCCCTTCATCATCTGCAGCCATATGGGAAGGACTTACCAGTCAGTCACTAGTGCAAATGCAGAACGCAGTTTCAGCCTGAAATGAATTGAAAACTCTCTCTGGGCATGAAGGAGGCCAGACTCTCAAAGCTCACTTTGCTCTCTATAGAGAGACGTTGTGCTTGATAAGAAGGAGGTGGCTGAAAGGTTTGTGAGGATGAAGGAGAGGAAGATGGTGCTATAAGATATGAGGCCACGTTACTGTACATAGTTCAGAAATACCTTGGAGACTGGATGTTCAAACTGTTGGAGGGTTTTATATTGGACACTTTGGACTCTGGACACTTCATGTTGACTACAATGGATGTTTTACTGGATTGGAGACATTCTTGTTGTCATGTCTTCTGGATGGGATTCAAACTACCCACCACTGGATGAAAACCTCATCAGTAAGTTATTAGTGATGACAGAGGCTCAGCTTGTCATAGATGCTGGCAGTCTGGCCTTTTCCTTAAAGAGCCTTGTTTTCATTGCTGTCTGTGTGGTGGAGCGCCGGGTCTGCTTGGTTATTGCTTTAACGACAGGCAACCGTGTTGCTGCAACACTGGTTGGTTGTCCTGTCTGGGTCCATCATGTGTGGGAGAAGAAGAGTCTGATCTGAAGGTGGAGGTCAGAGGAGAGTGACATCATGTAGGTCAGAGGACAGTGACATCATGGAGGTCAGAGGAGAGTGACATCATGGAGGAGAGTGACATCATGGAGATCAGAGGAGAGTGACATCATGGAGGACAGAGGAGAGTGACATCATGGAGATCAGAGGAGAGTGACATCATGGAGGACAGAGGAGAGTGACATCATGAGGTCATCACCAGAGCTCACCTCTGGACATCAAAACAGCCTCCATGCTACGTTTGGCTACGACCCTGACAGACAGCATGCATAGCAACATCTCTTCCTGAGTATAGTGGCGAGTATCCCTACCTGTCACGTGGGCGCTGGGGGTTCAATTCCCTGACAGGGAGTGCAGCTCTTTAGTTTACTTACTGATAACGTTCAGGTCAGAAATACCCTTTTAATCACTTTCTTCCAGGTCACGCACCCTTTGAAAATTTGAGTTGAAAAAGAGCAAGAAGAGCGCCCTCTAGCCAGGGGGATTAAAAGCTCACAACACCTGCTATTCTCAGGCAGCCTCCCATACAAGTAGAGGGCGCTAGATGGCGCTAGATGGCGCTGTCTGTTCAACAAATGTTTGAAAACACACTTCATTGCCAATCTTTCAGCCTCTATCTTCAAACCAACACCGCCATCTGGTGGAGTCAGAAAATAAAGTAAATGGTTGATGAGGCTTCATTTGGCCAAGGCTCCATCGAGGCTCAGTCCAGGTGTACGATTGTAAAAGGACCCTCGTAGAATCTGAACCCCGAGGTCCATTTTCCACTGTAGGATATATGGAGCCCTAATATTTGTACTGAAATGTTAATAGAATTTAAGAACATAAATAAATATGAACGGAAACAACAACATATGATAGATAGTGAGTAACTATTTTATTCTAGATAAACTAGGAGAGAGAGAGACATACTGATGGTAGATTTTAAAAGAGTTAGAATCTTCTTGAGATTCTTTCAGTCTACAAGTTGATGATAGAGCAGCTTCATGAGTGACACCAACATCAACACTTTGGGAGCCACTGCCGTGACCCGGATTTACGATCACGGCCACAGCGCAGAGTACTAACCTCTATACAATCACGGCCACATGGACATGGATATAAAAAGATATATAGCATTCATTATGTTATTAATTATTAGTTATTAGTGTTTCAGCTGTACAGTTTAGCTACGTCACATTAACACAGTAAAATGTCGGCTAATGTCTGGAGCTTCAGCTGTGATGTGATAAAGAAGTAATTTTCTTTGATGGACTGGTTGTTCTTATGAAGTGACCAGCAGGCTGAGAGAGAGAGAGAGAGAGAGAGAGAGAGAGAGAGAGAGAGAGAGAGAGAGAGAGAAAGAGGGAGAGAGAGAGCACAGACCTGTAACAAAGTATAAGTCCAATGAAATAGAAAGTATAGAGCCTTACCTTACTGTCAGCCTCCCTGAGTTTTTGTCTCCTCTCGCCTCAGCTGCACCTCGACACCCTGTCCATGAAAATCACAAACAGAAGGGCTGACAAGACACAACCTTGGTGGAGTACTATGTTTTCCAGAACTTTCCCAGGGAGGTGTGATACCCTGATGGTTCTATCTGCTGACTCTGTTTGGTGATGTCATAGTGATGTCATAAAAGAATGGAAACGATCAAAGTTCTTTTACTCCGATCTTCACTTTGATCTTGACAAAATTATTATTTATTGACTTCAACCAAGTTGTTTTTATCTGTGTGTATTTATTTATTGGATTTTATGTATGTATGTATGTATGTATGTATGTATGTATGTATGTATGTATGTATGTATGTATGTATGTATGTGTCTATGCATGCATGTATTATGTATGTACTGTATGTACATGTTTTAACTACTTGCATGAAGTGTCACATTTCAGAGGGGTGGAGTCATGGGCCCTTACAACCTATTGGCTCTTTCACTTGTTAACAAATCACATTAAGATTCTGACGTGGATCTGAACTGAATTTGGTCGCTGCTAAAAACAGACTGGATCAACAGCTTTTAATCACCCATACTGAGCGCATCCGTCTCTCTCCCTCTCCCCCCCCCCCCCTCTCTCTCTCTCTCTCTGAGTAACAGCTGTAAAATCTGCCATATTTCAGCACTTAGCGCCTCACTGCTAATTTATCCACTCATCAAATTTCACTAAACTTTCAGAAGAGAAAAATCTACAAATAATAAATATTTACCACCTTTTACACCCATAAGGCCACAAATCATCTCATGAATCAGCAGCAGAGCAGAAAATGAAAAGAAATATCCTGCTTACCTTTTTAATCGTCCAAAACAGCCCGAAAAACAGCCCTGGCTTAAAAAAGCTCTTCAAATCCATCCGTCTCTTTTTGTCCATCGTCTCCCACCGTCTTGCCAGCGAGCTGACACACACAGTTTTAACTCAAAATCACAGTTTAGAGTGACGTGGCATGGGAGCGCTGGAAATTCCCTCTCCTCCTCACCGTTCAGGTTTTACATTCAGTTTTGTGTACAATGAACTTTCTACTGATTTCAACTGAATAAAAGACACAGCTGTCCATATAGAATATTTAAAAATAATAATTAAATACATAAAAGTGAAAAAGGGGTCGGATTTTTTTTTTTTTTTAATTTGTAATGAGGTGTCGGTCAAAATGTGGGAGGGGCCGGATCCTGTTCCGGCAAGATCCGGCCCAAATTAAGCTCTGGGATTATGTAACAAGAGGTCTTCGTCCATTAAGCTCCTAATATGTTGGAAACTGTGAAGAATTTCAAAAACCTTTCTTTGTGTTTCCGCCCGGTTTCAAACAGGGGACCTTTTGCGTGTGAAGCAAAGGTGATAACCACTACACTACAGAAACTCTGCTGGAGGTTAACAGGGTCGTATGAAAACATTTGACTACAAGCAGCAACTCAATCCAGAAGAGACTGGAACAAGAACACAGCTCCTTGGACCGCTTGGTTTCCTCACTCAGCTCATCTCACTCTGAGGGAAAAGTTGTTCTTGATGATAAAAAAGTTCTTCTGAGAACATCAGTCCTCATCACTTTCTACAGAGGAACATAGAGAGTGAGCTACCAGCAGCTGCTCTCTGTGGAGGAGAACATCAGTCCTCACCTCCACCCTTTCTGACAGGGTGTCTGATGGATGAAGAATTCATCAATTCCTTGGCTTGTGTGTGTGTGTGTGTGTGTGTGTGTGTGTGTGTGTGTGTTCAATGACAGTTGGATCTATTTGATGTTTCACATTGTGGATTGCTGAGGATTGAACCCACAACCTCATACAGCTAAATCCTTGTTTTGGTGGTTTTTATTGAACTGAATCAGTTGATGTACGACAAGGAGGACAAGCCCTGAGCAGCATGTGTCCCTCTCTCACCAGGACACTGTCCCTCTCTCACCAGGACACTGTCCCTCTCTCACCAGGACACTCTGGATTGTGGTGTGTGGCTGCTTGCTGGAGGGGAGGATTTATGGAAGTGTTGTCTGTTAGTGAGGATTTCATGGTTGGAGTCAGAACATTTTAGGAGATATTTCACTAACCTGACAACTAAATAACTAAATAACTGTAACTAGCTGCTCCCACATTACTATGGACGAGGACAGGATCTACTCTGGAGGGTCTCCTGGAGTAGTGGATTTACCAATCCATCCTTCCTCATCCATCTATCCATTCATCTTCCAATCTATCCTTCCATCCATCAATCCATCCATCATAATTCCTTCCATCCATCCATCTGTCATCCATCCATCCATCCTCCATCCTCCAGCATACATCCAGCATCCTTCCATCCATCCATCCATCCATCCTAATGTGATCCAGTAAACATGTCCAAGCAGTAGTGTTGTGTTGTTGCTTCTTATTGTCAATAGAACCATGAGAAAGTATAAGAGTGACTGATACGCTTGTATAATCACTGGACCTTTTGAAAGCAGTCAGACTCTGATACTGTACCAGTAGCATCTGTGTCCTTCACAACCCGCCTACATTTTAACTGGACTTTCTGTGGTGGACCAAACAACACAGTTGGGTCACACATTTAGCATCTTTACATTTAAAGAGATTCAGACCTCAAACTTCAGAAATGCTACATGCTACATTCAAAGAGTATCAGGCCTCGTACTCAAGAGAAGCTACATGCTTCATGCTACATTTGAAGAGTATCAGGCCTCGTACTCCAGAGATGCTACATGCCACATTTAAAGAGTATCAGTCCTCGTAAATCAGAGATGCTACATGAGACATGCTTGAGGGTTTCAGACCTTGCACACCATAGATGCTACATGCTACTTTTAAAGAGATTCAGACATTGCACACCATAGATGCTACATTTAAAGAGTATCAGGCCTTGTACACCAGAGATGCTACATGCTACATGCTACATTTAAATAGATTCAGACCTGGTACACCAGAGTTGCTACATGATACAGGCTTATGAGTTTCAAGCCTCTCACGCCATAGATGCTATATGCTACATTTAAAGAGTTTCAGGCCTCATCTCTGGTGTTGGAGTTCTGATACGCTTTGAATGTAGCATGTAGCATCTTTACATTTAAAGAGATTCAGACCTCCAACTCCAGAGATGCTACATGCTACATTTAAAGAGTATCAGGCCTTGTTCTCCAGATGTTATGAACTTACATTTGGTCTCACTAAGTAACTAAGTAACTAACTAACTAAATAACTAACTAACTAACTCACAAAATTTTTTTTTCAATTTATTTAAAAATACACAATATATAAATATATTTATGTGTAGTCAACCTCGTAGTACTGTGGGTAAAAATGGCTGTGATGAAGGTTGAGTTGGATGGTTTCATGGAGGATTCATGTCAGACGGTGAGTTCAGTTCAGCTCCAGGTCGGGCTGTCTGAGGTGGGGGAGGGGAGCCATCAATTAAACACCTGCTCTGTCTGCGCCACAGTATTGCTGCTGTTGCATTCATGGAGCGTGGGAATTACTAGGTTACCTAAATCACTACATTTTCTGCATAAAACTACACAACTGTTGAGCTCGCAGACGTTTTGGTGATCATTTCAAGAGCAAGCAACAATTTTAGCTCCATTTGTTTCTTCATTTTAAAAGACTGATTCAAATTTAAAGGCTTTTAACAATGTAAAGGCTGATTTACTAGCATTTAGAGAGTTAAAGTTCTGATTAGTATTAAGCATTTGATAGTTCTTATCAGTACTAAGAGTATTATTAAGATATAACCCAGTAAGTAGACAAAATATAGAGTTCAGTACTTTTATATCAGTTTTCAAAAGTGTATGTTTTTGTCTTCAATGATTTGAGAGTGTGGTTACTTATTTCTGAATGTGTTTCAGGATAACACCACCAGTTAAATTGATGTTTATTTTTGTTTTATTTGTGTATGTTTACTTGAAACATTGGTTTTTGTTCATATGTGAAATGTTCCCAATTTGTCTTCACAGAAGATGAAGAACAAGGAAAAGGAGAAAGAAGTGGATGAAGTGGTATGTATTGTTTTTAAGTCTTATTTCTCATTTTGACGTGGATCATAGCAAAATAATGGACATAGAGTTTATTTAATAAATTCACGGTGTCCCAGAAGGGCCAACATTACAATACAACAGAAAAAGCCACAATACAACAGTAAAAACTCAAAATGCAACAGCAAAGACCACAAATGTGACTGAATCATCCTACTTAACTAGTTATATCAGGGGTGTCCAGCTCCGGTCCTGGAGGACCCCTGTCCTGCATGTTCTAGTTCCTCCCTGCTTCAGCCTACCTGAATCTAATGATGATGTCATCACCAAGGTTGTGAAAAAGCCCAATAAGGAGCCCTTCATCGCAATCAGGTGTGTTACAACTGGGAGAGAGCTAAACCTGCAGGACGCCGGCCCTCCAGGACCCAGTTTGGACACCCCTGAGTTATATTAATAAAGTTGAATTGAATTGAACATCTGACAAACATCATATTTTGGTATCATTTCAGGAGGATTGCATATCAGAAGATATTTCTTCAGAAAGCAGTCATGGTGAGGACAGTGATTATGTCCCTTTGTCTTCTGAGGCCTCAGATGATGACATGGTTCCAACATTGAAAGGAACAAACCCAAAACTTCAAGAATCGGAAAAAATCTCACAACAGAAATATAACTGATTCACAAAAAATGCACGCTGTTCAACAGAAAACGAAGGGAGACATCGACTCGGATGAAAACAGAAACTCTGAAGATTGGAACAGGAACGAAGATGATGACGATCAGGGTAGGCCGCATGTCACGGTTAAAAAATGCTCAAAAGGAGAAAGTGGGACAATAATAAAATAAATACATCTGCGTGTATTTATTTATTGATTTTTATGTATGTATGTATGTATGTATGCATGTCTGTCTGTCTGTCTGTCTGTCTGTCTGTATGTATGTATTATTTATTATGTATTATGTGTTATGTATGTACTGTATGTACGTGTTTTAACTACTTGCATGAAGTATCACATTTCAGAGGGGTGGAGTCATGGGCCCTTACAACCTATTGGCTCTTTCACTTGTTAACAAATCACATTAAGATTCTGATGTGGATCTGAACTGAATTTGGTCGCTGCTAAAAACAGACTGGATCAACAGCTTTTATTCCAAAAATAAAGTCTCACACCTGAACAATCAACATATAAAAAACAAAGTAAATCCTACATTAGACAGTGTGACAGTGACAGCCTGTAATGACACAACTGATCAATTAGTAGGATTAATAATGGAAACAGAGACAGAAGGCAGAACAGAGAGAGTGTGGATTGAGCAATTTTTTGTTTTCAAATTAAAGTGAACATCAATCCACTTCAATAAAAAAAAAAATCCTATTTCACTCTTCACTATTCGCAGTTGGGTGCCAGAGGTCCTGGCATTCCCTGATGTGCCCTTGGGATTACCATGACCCCCTCCTACAAATGGTTGGTCTGGTGTTTCTTTCATGTTGTGGTTTTATTTCCCATTGCCCCTGAAGGCAACAGACACACTCACCAAACCCAAGCAGCAACCAACCAATGAGCAACAGGAGCAGCAGGCGAGGAGGTAAAAGGAGGGACAGCAGACGATGAAAAAGGACGAGGAGGACGGAGCGACAACTGAAAGTCAGTCCATGTAAATTTAAGATGATATCAGAAGATCAAGTTTTTGACACAATGACTGTTGAGTAATTTCATCTGTGACGTCAGCAGAAGCAGCTTTTCCAGCAGAAGTCTAGTAAATGTGGTGAAACTATGACGAGACTCTCTAATGGTACTTTACAAACTACTTTATGGACACTTTTAACCACGAAGGGACTTGATCCCTCAACCTTCTGATCTAAAGTCAGACGCCTTATCCATTAGGCCACGTGGTCCCATGACTCCAACATTTCAACCAAACACTGACAAACTCACTTCCTTGATAAAGTGTCAGTTGTGTTCAATAATGTCAAAAGGTGGACAGTTCATACATTTATACACTAATCTTATTACATTTACAAGTTCTAATACAGAGGAGCAGATTTTTAACACATTTCAAAATCTTATTACAGTAAAAATACAAGATGACTTTTGCAGATTCTCTCTCTCAGCTGTTCTCGATCACCTCTTTTCACTGCATCCCTGGGAACGTGTGTAGTTCACTGCCGCTGGGATTTCTCAGCTACGTGAAGCCCGGTGCTCCAGCAGGCCTAACGAGCTGTGCACGGAGCCCAGTGACGTCACGCTATCCCAGGCAGAGCGCGCCAAACGCTTCTAGTGGCCGTGTGGGTAATTACACCCATTCCCCACTCTGAGTCACTCTGCTGTCTGGCGCCCTCTGGCAGTCGCGTTGGTAACTGCAATCTCTCGTGTCGCCATCTGGTGGACGCTTCCAGTCATTGTACTCTATGCGCGCCATTTCACGCCCTCTGGTGGCGGCCTGGGTGATTGCACGGGACCGCTGATGTCTACCTCCCTCTGGTGGACATGTGTGGTCATTACACTCATTCCCCACTCACTCACTCACTCACACACACACACACACACACGCACACCAGACACACACCGCCCTTAACACACACACACACACACACACACACACACACACACACACATTGTGTTGTTTGATGAGATGTGACTTGATGTTTATTGATCAGATGTGATTGGTAGATTGATGATTCAGGAATAGACGTTTGTTAATAAACACTTAGTAGTTGAATTGAAGGATTCTTGGTGGTTTTGGTGTTTTTCTGTGACGATTGCTGGTTGGAACAGTCAGTGCTGGGATTCCCAGCCTTCCTTCCCTGTTTCATTTAAAGTTCTGCTTCTCATTCCAACCAGGAAGAAGAACTTCACTCATTTAATAAGACTGATGTTTAGTTTAAGATCCTAACTTCAGCTGGAGCCCCGACTCTCTGATTAAGTAACGGTAATATTCATTGATTAATAGTTTGAACGGTTTAAATCAGTTTCAATTATTTTAACACTTTCAGTAATTTAATACACTTAAGAGTTGTTGGCTAATGAATGCAGGTTTATTGCTGGAATAACCCGCATTGCTTTTAAATCATTTCAGTGTCTAATTACTCGCACTATTATTGATTGATTGATTTAATACTCAATTAATTTAATCACAACTTGAATTTCCTCTAAAGCTATTGGTCGGTGACTTCATTGCAGAAATATAATTAGTATTTCTTATTAATTAATAAATTAATACATTTATTTAATTAATAATCAAGATTGTTTTTAATCATTTTTCAGTGGTTTTCTTGCATCTCAGCATCTAATTATCCAGAATTATTAATTTATTAATCACAAGTTTATTTAATTAATATTGCTGCATTTAATTCCTTTTTAATGGTTTAGTGCATTTAAGTAATTCATTGTATTAATTGATAAATCATGACTTTACTTAATTAATTCCAACTCCTTCTGGATTACTTCTGATTGTTACTAAATAAATAACACATTAGTTTAATTAACAATCTATCCTAAATGACTTGTAGATCACCGTCAGTGATTCATTCCACTGAAGTAGTTTAACCTCCCTTCAACTATTAATTTATAAATCCCAGATTTGTTTCATTGATAACCTGAATCATAAATTACTTCCTGTACTTTAGTCGTCACTGGTAATCAAGTACTGTTGATCATTGATTGGTCAGTAACCATTTGTGACTCCGAGCAGTTTGAGTTCTTCCCAGGTTGCTTCAGCGAGTCGCCTCCTGTGGCTCCACAGATGCTTCGGTAGTTCACACCAGTGACCCGCGGTTGTTAACCAAGGAGTGACCAGTCACTCTTATTGACCAGTCACTCCTATTGACCGGTCACTCCTATTGACCGGTCACTCCTATTGGCCAATCACTCCTATTGGCCAATCACTCCTGTTGACCAGTCACTCTTATTGACCAGTCACTCCTATTGACCGGTCACTCCTATTGACCAGTCACTCCTATTGGCCAATCACTCCTATTGGCCAATCACTCTTATTGACCAGTCACTCTTATTGACCAGTCACTCCTATTGACCGGTCACTCCTGTTGACTAGTCACTCTTATTGACCAGTCACTCCTATTGACCGGTCACTCCTATTGACCGGTCACTCCTATTGGCCAATCACTCCTATTGGCCAATCACTCCTGTTGACCAGTCACTCTTATTGACCAGTCACTCTTATTGACAAGTCACTCTTATTGACCAGTCACTCCTATTGACCAGTCACTCCTATTGACCGGTTACTCCTATTGACTAGTCACTCCTATTGACCAGTCACTCCTATTGACCGGTCACTCCTATTGGCCAATCACTCCTATTGGCCAATCACTCCTATTGACCGGTCACTCTTATTGACCGGTCACTCCTATTGACCAGTCACTCCTATTGACCGGTCACTCTTATTGACAGGTCACTCCAATTGACCGGTTACTCCTATTGACCAGTCACTCCTATTGGCCAATCACTCCTGTTGACCAGTCACTCTTATTGACAGGTCACTCCAATTGACCGGTTACTCTTATTGACCAGTCACTCCTATTGACCAGCCACTCTTATTGACCAGTTACTCCTATTTGCCATTCACTCCTATTGACTAGTCATTCCTATTGACTGGCCACTCCTATTGACCAGTCACTCCTACTGACCAGTCACTTCTATTGGCCAGTCACTCCTATTGACTAGTCCCTCCTACTGAACAGTCACTCTTATTGACCAGTTACTCCAATTGACCAGTCACTCTTATTGACCAGTCACTCCTATTGACTGGTCACTCCTATTGACCAGTCACTCCTATTGACCAGTCACTCCTACTGGCCAGTCCCTCTTATTGACCAGTCACTCCTATTGACCAGTCACTCCTATTGACCGGTCACTCCTAGTGACTAGTCCCTCCTATTGACCGGTCACTCCTATTGACCAGTCACTCCTACTGACCAGTGACTCCTATTGACCGGTCACTCCTACTGACCAGTCATTCCTATTGACCAGTCACTCCTATCGACCGGTCACTCCTATTGATCGGTCACTCTTATTGACCAGTCACTCCTATTGACCAGTCACTCCTACTGACCAGTCACTCCTATCGACCGATCAATCCTATTGACCGGTCACTCCTACTGACCAGTCACTCCTACTGACCAGTCACTCCTATTGACCAGTCACTCCTACTGACCAGTCACTCCTATGACCAGTCACTCCTATTGACAGGTCACTCCTATTGGCCGGTCACTCTTATTGACAGGTCACTCCTACTGACCAGTCACTCCTATTGACCAGTCGTATCACTTGTGGACCACCTTAGTGATCTGACACCTCTGGAGGTTCCTCCCGTCAGGTGACCCTTTATAACTCACAACTGTCGGTCGACCACTGACTATTTACTTTAATCAACCCTTGTAGCCCTGCATAACTTACACTTGGTACACTGCCTTAGTAATCTATTACTCCAGTAATCCATTACTTTGGTGGTCTACAGCTAGTGATCAGTAATTATCAAGGAGTAAATAACAATTTACCTCCGTTTGATGATTTGTTTATATGTAAATGACCTCTGGTGGTTCAGAACCTTCCGGTAGCCTATCACTAGAGTAATTAGCATATTCTGATCAAACGCTGACCCCAACATCAGATTAGGGAGTATTTAAGTTTATTGTTCCCAGTTTTATTAGTCTTCTCATGTTTTAAGACTTTTCCTTCTCAGTAATTCCTCCATGAGGTTTCCACAGGATAGAGCTTTTCCTCAGCTTTAAAATGAGGTTTTATTTGTGTTGATACCTGGAAAGAACTCCCTCTGCTTCACTTGCTGCTTCACCTGCTGCTCCCACTGCTCCACCCACTACTCCCACTGCTCCACCCACTACTCCCTCTGCTACTCCCATTGCTCCACCCACTACTCCCTCTGCTTCACCTGCTGCTCCCACTGCTCCACCCACTGCTCTCTGCTACTCCCACTGCTCCACCCACTACTCCCTCTGCTTCACCTGCTGCTCCCACTGCTCCAACCACTACTCCCTCTGCTCCACCCACTGCTCCCTCTGCTACTCCCATTGCTCCACCCACTACTCCCTCTGCTTCACCTGCTGCTCCCACTGCTCCACCCACTGCTCCCTCTGCTACTCCCACTGCTCCACCCACTACTCCCTCTGCTTCACTTGCTACTCCCACTTCTGCTCCCACTGCTCCACCCACTACTCCCTCTGCTTCACCTGCTGCTCCCACTTCTGCTCCCACTGCTCCACCCACTACTCCCTCTGCTTCACCTGCTGCTCCCACTGCTCCACCCACTACTCCCTCTGCTTCACCTGCTACTCCCACTTCTGCTCCCACTGCTCCACCCACTACTCCCTCTGCTTCACCTGCTGCTCCCACTTCTCCTCCCACTGCTCCACCCAATACTCCCTCGAATTCACCTGCTTCTCCCACTGCTCCACCCACTACTCCCTCTGTTTCACCTGCTGCTCCCACTGCTCCACCCACTACTCCCTCTGCTTCACCTGCTGCTCCCACTTCTGCTCCCACTGCTCCACCCACTACTCCCTCTGCTTCACCTGCTGCTCCCACTGCTCCACCCACTACTCCCTCTGCTTCACCTGCTACTCCCACTTCTGCTCCCACTGCTCCACCCACTACTCCCTCTGCTTCACCTGCTGCTCCCACTTCTCCTCCCACTGCTCCACCCAATACTCCCTCGAATTCACCTGCTTCTCCCACTGCTCCACCCACTACTCCCTCTGTTTCACCTGCTGCTCCCACTGCTCCACCCACTACTCCCTCTGCTTCACCTGTTGCTCCCACTTCTGCTCCCTCTGCTTCCCCTGCTTCCCCTGCTTCTCCCACTGCTCCACCAATTACTCCCTCTGCTTCATCTGCTGCTCCCACTTCTGCTCCCACTGCTCCACCCACTACTCCCTCTGTTTCACCTGCTGCTCCCACTGCTCCACCCACTACTCCCTCTGCTTCACCTGCTGCTCCCACTGCTCCACCCACTACTAACTCTGCTTCACCTGCCGCTCCCACTGCTCCACCCACTACTCCCTCTGCTCCACCTGCTGCTCCCACTTCTATAGAAATAGAAAGAAAAATACAATAGAATATAATTTTAATTGAATTCTAATTATTTGCAACATTTATCATTCAGTTTCAACCAGGAATTCACTGGTAACAGTTCTCAGTATCAGCTCTGATATTGCAGAGTACTCATACTCAAATATCAACAGTGGTGGAACATGTCTTTGAATGGATCACTCTAAAAATATTGATGGAGAAAAAACTCAAACATCATCATGAATTGCACATACAGAGCACCAAGTTCTAACATACTCATTTAATGAACGGAACAGCTCCACCTAGTGTCCCGGAGACGGTGGTGCCTGTCAGATTCTGTTACAGCAGCCAGCCAGGTGGAAGATTTCATAAATACAATGGAGTTTTAATTGAATTCCAGCAGGACCACTTCTCATTGTGCAACCTTTAGTGATAATATATTTACACATGTTATAGATAATATCAAAGTAAGTAGTGTATTAGTAATGCTATCAGTGATTTCATGTCTGTTTTGTTTTTTTACTGTTTACAATAAAAAACACAGAAACATTAAAACAGACAACAGATAGATATCAGTAAAAAAGAGTCAGAAGAGAGGAATCCCTGGAAAAACTAGTTATTGAGGTACAATCAGATGACTGGGAACTCATTTAGAAAGGAAAAGACGTCCTGTCACTATGAGTGTACAATCAAACAATACAAGAGAAAGTGAAATATAAAGATATTTAATGGATGACAAAGGGCTTAAAAATGCATCCAAGAAGAATACATGACATAGAGAATCCTATAAATGTAGAACGAAGGAGATGGAAAATAAATACAAGAAATGGAAAAATAAGTTCACTCATATAATGAGAAAATGTAAGAAGAATTATTTTAAAAAAGTACCAAAAAACAATAAAGACCATGTCAGCAGTACATAGAAGGTTCTACATAGTATTATTCAACAGGCTTCCAGTAAGGATACTGTTATTGAAAACAGACACACTTCACAAACTACAGACCCATCATTCTCCCAAATACTAAAAAAAACTCAACGACATACCAGATACAGTCAGAGAAATGAACTCTAATTCATTAAATCTAGGTCAAACCAAAATCATGATATTTGGAAAATAAGAAATAAATAAACAGGTAAAGATTCAGGTAGAGGGTGTAGATAGAGAAAAGGTGATTGAAGACAAATTTCTAGAAAAATGTAAGGATGAGTACGAGCACATTAAAACTCTACAAAGCTGATTTCCTTTGATCTCAGCGTCTCCATGGCTCCAGTGCTGATCTCCTATCAGATCAAAGGAGATCAGTGCCTTTTGCCATGGAGATGCTCAGATCCAAGATTTCCTCCGGCTTTGATCTCCGTTGATCTCCATCCGGTGCCTCTCCCATCCACTTTGTGATGAAAGGCTCATTATTGTTCTTTTTCACAACCTTGGTGATGACGTCATCATTAGATTCAGGTATGCTGAAGCAGGCAGAGAACTAAAACATGCAGGACACCAGCACTCTCTGACCCAGTTTGGACACCCTGTCGTAGACCATCAAGAGACAGCTTAGTTTTATCCTACTGATGACGTGTTGCTGCAATAGTCATCTTGCTCAGTTTCAAGTTTTTTCCCACAGACACCAGAGCACTCTGTAACAGGATTTGACAGATAGTGACGGGGCGCGGCCAGCAGGGGGCAGCAGCGAGGCTGACTTGCTCTTTGACCGTGTGACTGTGGTGACCAAATCCAGGGGGCGTATTACATTGGTTATTGATGTAGCTTAAAGAGGTGGAACAGATTAAACATTCAGATGAAACAATCAGCAAATAAAAGTCAAATGAAGAAAACGTACAAGGGCTTATTAGTCAATGATATCAGTGATTTCATGTCTGTTTGTTTTTTTACTATTTCCAATAAAAACCACAGAAAGATTAAAAGAGACAACAGATGGATATCATTACAAATGAGTCAGAAGAGAGGAATCCCTGGATAAACTAGTTATTGAGGTACAATCGGATGAGTGGGAACTCATTTATAAAGGAAAAGACGCCCTGTCACTATGAGTGTACAATCAAACAATACAAGAGAAAGTGAAATATGGATCTGGACTCTGGGAGCAGTGGGCGGAGCTGAGGTTGCACCGTGAGAGAGAGCGAGAGAGAGAGAGAGAGAGAGAGAGAGTGGACAAAGATAGAGACTGAGACTGAGTTTTACACTCGGACTTGGACTTGGACTTGGAGTGGATTAGTCTGGAGGCCCAGGCACATGACCACCTCAGCTTCCACTCAGAGCCCAGACCAGCTGTTCAGATTTGGACACTTGGAGCTGAGAAGGGGGAGGCTCCATGATTCCTCTTCATGCAGAGGTTTTATTTCCCTTTGCCACTGAAGGCAACACACTCACTAGCCACCAGTCCACAGATGAAAACACAAAATCATATGTGTACACAGAAAGTCCAGTTAAGATGGAGACGGGTTGTGAATGACACAGATGCTACTGGTACAGTATGAGAGTCTGACTGCTTTCAAAAGGTCCAGTGATCATACAAGCGTATCAGTCACTCTCATACTTTCTCATGGTTCTATTGACAATGAGAAGCAACAACACAACACTACTGCTTGGACATGTTTGCTGGATCACATCATGGATGATGGATGATGGATGATGGATGTAATATACAGACATGACTTATGTTCACTCTGGAGGTGAGGGCTGATGTTCCCTTCCACAGGGAGAAGCTGCTGGTAGCTCACTCTCTATGTTCACTCTGGAGGTGAGGGGGGAACTCCTGTTCTCACTTTCATTGTCACTTTAATTTGAAAAAAACATATATTCTATTTTCACCAAGATGTTAGTGAGTTAGTTTTACCAGTAAATGGCTGCTCCATCCTCACTTCTCCTATAACCAGGCCCAAACACACACACACACACACACACACACACACACACACACACACACACACACACACACACACACACACACACCCCCCCACACACACACACACACACACACACACACACACACACACACACACACACACACACAACAGCCGGGCCTCCTGGGGGTCGTTTGGAGGGTCATAATTTATTTACACATGTTATAGATAATATCAAAGTAAGTGATGTATTAGTCAATGATATCAGTGATTTCATGTCTGTTTGTTTTAGTTTTTTTACTATTTACAATAAAAACCAAGGAAAAAAATTAAAACAGACAACAGATAGATGTCAACACAAATGAGTCAAAACAGAGCAGTCCCTGGAAAAACTAGTTATTGAGAGTGAGAGAGAGTGCACCAATAGAAAGACTGAGACTGAGACTGGGTTTTACACTCGGACTTGGAGTCGGACTTGGACTCGGAGTGGATTAGACTGGAGTCCCAGGCACATGACCACCTCAGCTTCCACTCAGAGCCCAGACCAGCTGTTCAGATTTGGACACTTGGAGCTGAGAAGTGGTGAATTGAGGCTAGATTCATCTCATACCGTGAATGTCATCACATATCAGATTTATTGATCCAGGTAATCATAAAGAGCCGAGCTGTAGTGTTCTAGATGTTTCTTTATTGAGCGATGATCATCTGTCAATCTTTCATCTCCAAATATCGGTGAGCTCTGGTGATGATCTCATGGTGTCACTCTCCTCTGACCTCCATGATGTCACCCTCCTCTGTCACTCTCCTCTGACCCCCATGATGTCACTCTCCTCTGACCTCCACCTTCACATCAGACTCTTCTTCTCCCACACATGATGGACCCAGACAGGACAACAAACCAATGTTGCAGCAACATGGTTGCCTGTCGTTAAAGCAATAACCAAGCAGACCCGGCGCTCCACCACACAGACAGCAATGAAAACAAGGCTCTTTAAGGAAAAGGCCAGACAGCCAGCATCTATGACAAGCTGAGCCTCTGTCATCACTGATAACTTACTGATGAGGTTTTCATCCAGTGGTGGGTAGTTTGAATCCCATCCAGAAGAAATGACAACAAGAATGTCTCCAATCCAGTAAAACATCCATTGTAGCCAACATGAAGTGTCCAGAGTCCAAAGTGTCCAAATTAAAAGCCTCCAACAGTTTGAACATCCAGTCTCCAAGGTATTTCTGAACTAAGTACAGTAACTTGGCCTCATATCTCATAGCACCATCTTCCTCTCCTTCATCCTCACAAACCTTTCAGCCACCTCCTTCTTATCAAGCACAACGTCTCTCTATGGAGAGCAAAGTGAGCTTTGAGAGTCTGGCCTCCTTCATGCCCAGAGAGAGTTTTGAATTCATTTCAGGCTGAAACTGCGTTCTGCATTTGCACTAGTGACTGACTGGTATGTCCTTTCCATATGGCTGCAGATGATGAAGGGCAGAACAGCTTCTGTGATGTTGAGCTTGAGTTCTAGTTCACTACACATGGCAGAGAAAGAAAGAAATCCATCCCAGACCTGCTCAGCTGTATTCAGGCTCTTATATTGGTAGAATCATTACACATTACACTCTAGAATCATTACACTCCTATGATAATAATCTTTGTGCCTCCATTTTGTCTCTTGCTGCCAACTCGTATCGTCTCCATAATAGAGGACAGATGCTGCAATGTTTTATTTTTTAAGTTCAGAGGCTTTTTTTGTGTTTTTCATCAAACCTCCGTCCACTTTGAATGGGAAGTTTTTCACAGTTTTTTTTTTTTTTTTTTTCAGAAACAATTATCTAGATCTTAACAAAAGTCACACTATTCCTGAATGTTCTGAATGTTTTGATGTGCTTTTGAATCCGTGCAACCAAGCTAATATGCTAACATGTTAACATGGTTTTCTCAAAGTGTGGCCCGCGGGCCAATGGCGGCCTGCAGAAACATTTCTGGCGGCCCGCCATGATTTTACAGTTGTTATTTTTAATCTAACTGCACATTGCAATATGAAGCTCCGTTTCATGGTCTTTAACGCCATCTATTGGGATAAGTGGGAGCCGGGCTACTCGAGAAAAAAACCTTATATTGGCGAGGAGAAAAGGCATTTTTAAGATAAGTGGACATACGCTTACTTTGTCCTACCTCACGGGTCGGATAAAGTCCTGTGCCTGATCTGCAAGCAGGTTAATGCAATGCTGAAGGACTTCAACATAAAAGGCCATTATGATACCAATCATAAAACCTACGACAAATTCACCGGCGAAGAGCGCAGCAGGAAGCTTGAAGGACTTAAAAGAGGCTCCACTGCACAGCAGTTAGTTTTCACAAATCTGTCCAAGTCTGGTGAAGCTGTAACACAGGCTAGCTACGTGGTAGCTCAAGAAATAGCCCGCCGGAGCAAGACGTTCAGTGACGGAGAATTTTGTGCGATAGTGCATTTTGAAAATTGGCCTGGAGCAAAAAACAAAGCTCTGTGGTATAAGTTTGTGGAATGACACAATGACAGGACGAATGGAAGATCTGGCAAAAAATCTGAAAGAGCAACTGGGACGAGGCATGGAGTGCCTGGGAAAGGGAGCCTTTTCCATTGCTCTGGATGAAAGCACGGACATTTCCCGTACAGCACAGTTGCTGACTTTCATCCAAACAGTGACGGAGAACTTTGATATCGGCGAGGAGCTGCTGAGCTTGGAGAGTATCAAAGACAGAACAAGGGGAGTCGACATTTGTGATGCTGTGTGTCTGTCACGGGTCCAGTTTTCAAAAAGCGAACACGATGCAAAGAATGATGGCCAGTCGGCAAACTGCAGTTTGGGGTGGTTTTTATTTCCACCAAAGTGCTCGTATTTACAGTGCAGGATTTAAACTAGCACAAAACAAACAAAACAAACAAATAATTCTGTGGAGGACATTGACTTTCCTTATTCACCGCTCGACAACCCACCATACTCCTAGGCTCAGCGACAGCCCCGTTTAAGTGAGCCGAGCTCTCCTTTATACTATAAGCCCCTCCCTCGGGCAAACCAACTATCTATTACAGGGTTTTTTTACACAATTTAAGTAAATGAACAACAAACGTTCTGCAAGCAATTATAAACATTCACATAATTGTACATGGGGAAAGCCCTTTTTATACCGGTTTTCTCCAGGCCGGTTTAAGCCCGTTACCATAGGGTATACCAATTATACGCACTATAATGGTATCACCCTGTTTCTTTTGCGCGCCACTAGGCGCTCTTAACCGAGAACCCGGAAGTACCTCGGTTTGACAGTTCCAGCCGCAGGTAAGCGTGTGTGTGTGTGTGTGTGTGTGTGTGTGTGTGTGTGTGTGTGTGTGTGTGTGTGTGTGTGTGTGTGTGTGTGTGTGTGTCTGTGTGACGTGTAGGCAAAGAGTGTGCACCCTCCTTTGCCTACAGCAGGGAAGCATGTCCAGGGACCCGGGAAACAGTTTCTGGAGTTGATCTTTCCCACAACATTGACAGCGCTGTGCGCGCGCTCCCAGCACCGGCTCTCTCCGCCAGCGGAGAGAGGAAAGGCGCACCGCTCCGGGCATGACGGTGCGTTCAAGAGCGCTCCGTCAGAAACTGACTATCAAAGGGAAAATAGGAGAGTTTCTTTCAAATTAAAGTGACTATCAAAGGGAAAATATGAGGGTTTTTTTCAAGTTAAAGTGACTATCAAAGTGAGAATAGGAGTTTCTTTCAAATTAAATTGACTATCAAAGTGAGAATAGGAGTTTTTTCAAATTAAAGTGACTATCAAAATGAGAATAGGAGTTTTTTCAAATTAAAGTGACTATCAAAGGGAAAATATGAGGGTTTTTTTCAAGTTAAAGTGACTATCAAAGTGAGAATAGGAGTTTCTTTCAAATTAAATTGACTATCAAAGTGAGAATAGGAGTTTTTTCAAATTAAAGTGACTATCAAAATGAGAATAGGAGTTTCTTTCAAATTAAAGTGACTATCAAAGTGAGAATAGGAGTTTTTTTTTCAAATTAAAGTGACTATCAAAGGGAAAATATGAGGGTTTTTTTCAAGTTAAAGTGACTATCAAAGTGAGAATAGGAGTTTTTTTTTCAAATTAATGTGACTATCAAAGGGAAAATATGAGGGTTTTTTTCAAATTAAAGTGACTATCAAAATGAGAATAGGAGTTTTTTCAAATTAAAGTGACTATCAAAGTGTGAATAGGAGTTTTTTTTTTCAAATTGAAGTGACTATCAAAGTAAGAATAGGAGTTTTTTTTCAAATTAATGTGACTATCAAAAAGAAAATAGAATTTTTTTTAAATTAAAATGACTATCAAAGTGAGAATATGAGGTTTTTTTTCAAGTTAAGGTGACTATCAAAGTGAGAATAGGAGTTTCTTTCAAATTAAAGTGACTATCAAAGTGTGAATAGGAGGTTTTTTTTTCAAATTGTAGTGACTATCAAAGTGAGAATAGGAGTTTTTTTCAAATTAAAGTGACTTTCAAAGGGAAAATAGGAGTTTCTTTCAAATTAAAGTGACTATCAAAAAGAAAATAGAATTTTTTTTTTAAATTAAAGTGACTATCAAAGGGAAAATAGGAGTTTCTTTCAAATTAAATTGACTCTCAAAGTGAGAATAGGAGTTTTTTCAAATTAAAGTGACTATCAAAAAGAAAATAGAATTTTTTTCAAATAAAGCGACTATCAAAGTGAGAATAGGAGTTTTTTTCAAATTAATGTGACTATCAAAAAGAAAATATAATTTTTTTAAAATTAAAATGACTATCAAAGTGAGAATAGGAGGTTTTTTTTCAAATTAAAGTGACTATCAAAGGGAAAATATGAGGGTTTTTTTCAAGTTAAAGTGACTATCAAAGTGAGAATAGGAGTTTCTTTCAAATGAAAGTGACTATCAAAGTGAGAATAGCAGTTTTTTCAAATTAAAGTGACTATCAAAGTGTGAATAGGAGTTTTTTTTTCAAATTGAAGTGACTATCAAAGTGAGAATAGGAGTTTTTTTCAAATTAAAGTGACTATCAAAGGGAAAATAGGAGTTTGTTTCAAATTAAATTGACTATCAAAGTGAGAATAGGAGTTTTTTCAAATTAAAGTGACTATCAAAAAGAAAATAGAATTTTTTTCAAATTAAAGTGACTATCAAAGTGAGAATAGGAGTTTTTTTTTTTCAAATTAAAGTGACTATCAAAGGGAAAATATGAGGGTTTTTTTCAAGTTAAAGTGACTGTCAAAGTGAGAATAGGAGTTTCTTTCAAATTAAATTGACTATCAAAGTGAGAATAGGAGTTTTTTCAAATTAAAGTGACTATCGAAGGGAAAATAGGAGTTTTTTTCAAATTTCAAAGATATCACCTTTCACAGAAATGTGAGAGGTGTACTCACTTTTCTAAGATACCTTCTGGTATACAGGGTTGAAGTATGTTTATATTACAAATCAGTTAAAAATGCTTTTTCTTGAAATGACTTATTTTATAAGCCAACATGTCATACCTATTGTTGTAGTGTTCTACCATGTGATACATAGGATTTACTTTCACAGTTATCATTTTACCTGTATATACTATTACTTTAGTTTAATTTAGGATATGGTTGTTTAATTTAGTATATTGCTCCTTTTCCATTTGATCTTTTCTTTGGTCTTATTCTGTGTTAGTGGCCATTATTCATTTCATATCTGCTCTTCATTATTGTTCTGTTTTGGTTCTTGTTCTGCTGGAACACATAGATTTACACCCGGGGAACGTCAATGGATCTACTACCTTAGCTCTGAGATGTCCACGGTACAACTGAATTGAAGTATAAAGTACTCCATAAAGCATATATACAAAGGAGAAAACACAAAAAGTCAAAACTATTTTATTATTCTTTATTCAGTCATCTGTGTGGCATTCGCAATGTCCCTGATAAAGTCTTTTGTCAATGATTTCTTAAGAAAATGTCCACATATTGAACACAATATTACGGAAAACAAATCTAAATGGCTGGAAAAGTGATTCATTTTCTGACTCATCAAGGATTGTTTCTTACAACTCAGCCCGTAACAGTACTAATATCAATACAAGAGAAGACTGACTCCTCACTAAAACCCAAAGGTTTGGTTCTATCTGTTGACTTGCAGTGGTGGACACACTGATTTCTAGACCTTTGAAGTGGAAGATATGCAGTTCATATACCATCCTACAGGGGGAGCTGCAGCACTCTCAGCTCTCCTACTCGCCTCTGTCTTCAATCTATTGGTACCAAGTGAAGTCCAGAGTTTTTATGGATGAAGGTTCTCATAATATCTGAGAAACAACCTCCTCGTTAGTATAGTGGAGAGTATCCCCGCCTGTCACGAGGGAGACGGGGGGAAAGCAAAGCCACATGATTTGTTTCCACAAGTTTCCATCCTAGAGGACAAAGCTGCCATGACAGTTTCTCTAAAGCTTCAGTTCAAGAAGAAGCCCTGAGTTCACATTCCTGGAACTTGTTGAAGTGAAACTCAGAGAGCAGATGGCATCGTACAGGTGTTCCTCATGAAGTGTGGGAACATGACAACAATGCAAAGCAACATCTTCTCGTTAGTATAGTGGATCGTATCCCTGCCTGTCACGTGGGAGATGGGGGTTCAATTCCCCAACAGGAATGCATCTCTTTAGTTTACTTCCTGATAACCCTCAGGTTCAGGTCAGAAATGCCCTCCCAGTTACTTCCTTCCAGGTCATGCAGCATTTGGCGATGCTGATGTGTTTGTGAAAATATGGGTTTAAAAGAAGCACGAAGATCGCCCTCTGGTGAGCGGTACCACAGGGCCGTGTAAAGAACGAACTTTGGCCAACAGAGACTCGCCCACCGGCTATAAACAGAAACTACAAGCCTTCAGGAGAAGTCAGGATGGGAATTCCAGCTGAAAAGTAAAACTTCAAGATGGAAATTGACTGTTTCCAGGTAGAAAAGAATTTATAAGGGAACCTAAGGTGAGAGCTGAGTCACTTTATTTACAAAGATACTCAAACTCAAAGTTAGGCTTCCTCCTGTCTGGTGCACATGGCTAATTTGCATATTGCAGGACTGACTCCAGCAGACTCTCACCTTCAGTTGTGGATTAAGTTCATCTGCAGATACTCCTGGACAAAAAACCCAGAAGTGGTATGAGTGAAAGCACTTTGGGGTCTGTTCACACTTGTCTTCAGGACTCGCCACATGTGATCTGATCACACAGTGGAGGAAACAGAGCAGGAGGAAGCTTCCAGAGCCTGTGTTGAAGACGTGCTGCACAAGCTGATGTCAACCAGATCTGGAGTCAACTTCCTCTCCAGAAAACTCTGAACTGGCTGCTGCAAGATGTCTGGCCTCAAGTCCAGGCTGCAGCTCTTTCTGTCGCACCTCAACATGTTCAAAAGAAGGACAAGCACATTTTCAGGGTCTCCTGCAAACAGTGGGACTCTGGAGACAAAGTCATGATAGTGATGGCATTCCAGGAGAAAGACGTTTCACAATGTGTCTCCTCTTCTCTCATTACCAGCGTCACTTCCCAAAACATATCCAACGTCTTCAGGAGGCTCTTCTCTGCTCTGACAAAGGTCGTCTGCTGGGCCTGATAATGAGATTTACTCATCACTTGTCCTCAATCAGTATTTATTGTCCATGCAAGGTTCTTACTATTGTGGTGAATGTTGACCACAGCAGAGCAGCAACAGTAAAGTCTGGTTCCACTGAGATTTGAACTCAGATCACTGGATTCAAAGTCCAGAGTACTAACCATTACACCATGGAACCACAGAGAGCAGCTCAGCATGGTGCATTCATGGACATCTAGTCAATGAAAACACTTCAACTACAGACGCTGCAATCTTTTTCAGAGCTTTTTTAAGTTTGTCTGCAAATTGTGAATACACAGACACTTTGAAACGTACATGGTGATTTAATTTAATTGCACCTTATTTCTTTTTATTTCTTTACAGTAACCCACTGGTGGTCAGAATAGTTGATTAATAATTGTTTTCAGGAGAATTTTGCAGTAAAAACATTGAAGATTTAACCTTGGATCTTTGGGGTCAAAGTGTGTTTCTTTGACCTCAACTCCCTCCTTCAGTTCAACTCAAGTCACTGGACTCATTCATCCTTTACACCACGAGTCTCCTCATCAATGTTACTCAGGAACTGTAATCTTTTTTTGATCTTTTATTTTTATTACTGAAAGTATTAATAAACTGAGAGGAAGTATCAATAAACTACTAATGAATAATAATTTTGTCCAAGATCAAAGTCAAGAAGGATTAAAGTGAAGAAAGGAATTTTGTCACTTTGATATTTTCCATTCTTTTATGACATCACTATGACATCACCAAACAGAGTTAGCAGATAGAACCATCAGGGTGCCTGGAAATCTTGAATACACAGACACTTTGAAACTTACATGGTGATTTCATTAAAATGCAACTTCTTTACAGCAACCCACTGATTGTCAGAATAGTTGATTATTCTTTTGTTCTCTGGAGGTTTTTGCAGTAAAAACACTGAAGATTGAAACTTGGATCACTTGCAGGTTGCAGGTCACTGTGTCTGGTTCTTCTTCTGGTGATCCCTGAGGGTTCCTGGTTCTTCTCGCTCAGTTGGTAGAGCATGAGACTCGCAATCTCAAGGTAGTGGGTTCATATCCCATGCTGGGCGTCACCTTCCTGTGGGCTCACTACCTGCAGGAAAGGTTCTTAATCGGTGCAATGTGAGCTGGGTGACAGTGCCGACCCGGGGATGGATAGATCTTGCTTTGAAAGGCAAATTGTAGACTTCCTGTTGGATTAAGTCAGGGGTGTCATTGCATGATTTTCAAGTGAGCTTTAGTTTCATCGCTCTATGACTTCCAACAGGCCATGAGACCCAATTTAAATTTCTGTTGATAATCCTATTTTCAAAGTCAAATTGAGGACTTCCTGTTGGACTTAGGTCAGGGGTGTCAGAGTGTGAATTTTAGGTCTTGATGAGACGAACAGATGAGCTTTGTTTTGATCTCTCTACAGCATTCCTAGAGAGCTCACACCATGGCTGTGGTGATTGTAGGTGGCACTAAAGAGCACACTTTGGCACTTTGTGGGCTAATTGTTTACATTTTCTTGTAGTCTGCACCAGTCCTGATGAGTGTGCCAAATTTGGTTTGCAAGTTTATGTCAAATTTGGGGTCAATGTCGTCAGGAGAAGAAACAAAGAAATAAACATTGCAGATGCAATAGGGTCCTCGCCTCCAGGCAGCTTCCCTTCTGGGCTCAATCCCTAAAAAAAAGGTGCACAGAACCCGGTGTCCAGTGATGAGGTCCTAGAAAGGGAACCACCAATGGACTCCAGAGTCTCACTGTGCAACTTTTATGTTCACATTGGCAAAAGCTGGAATGGCTGGAAGGGGGCGTTCCCAGTCTGAACCCCATGGTTTTCAAAAACAAAACTAAAAGTTAGGTAAGTCACGGAATTGAACCCCCAGTCTCCCACGTGACAGGCGGGGATACTCTCCACTATACTAACGAGGAGATATGAGTTAAACCACCATCTAAGTCTCTCAGGGACGGAGCCAAACTCTGTACATACGCTTGAGTAACAACAGCGGAGTGTCACTCAAACTGTGGGGGAGGGGCTCATGCAGCAGTTAGATCACATGACCTCTCTTGGTGGGAAAGTCCTGTGTAAACATTTGGTGGTTCACAGGTAGAATTCTCGCCTGCTGTGCGGGAGGTCCGGGTTCAAATCCAGGTCAATGCAGCAGGTGTTTTCCAAACCCTACTTTGTGAAGAGTTGACATAAGTATCACACTGTAGGCTTTTTTTATTTTATTTTACTGGTCAACTTATTACTCTTCATTGTTATTATTCTGAGTTCTTTTTCAAAGAAAAGTGCTCTGTTGTTTGCTTTTTATATCTTTAAGTGTTTCTGAATAAATCACAAAAAACTATGAAAAAATGTCTCATACAAAGAAGATGGGAGAGGCACCTCATGGAGATGAAAAGCGATCAAAGCAGGAGAAAATCTTTCATCTGAAAATCTCCATGGCAACAGCCGATGATCTCCTTCAATCTGATATGATCTCAGCACTGGAGCCTTGGTGACGCAGGGATCAAAGGAGATCAGCTTTATTCAACCTTCAGAGTTCACACTTGCATTTTCTTCTGGAAATACAAACATCTAGTAATTATTATTATCATAACAGGTCTCTGATATCTGGAGGAGTCAGACCATTCAAGGCTTTAAAAACCAGCAGTAGCATTTTAAAATCTCTTCTAAAACTGACAGGCAGCCAGTGAAAGGAAGAAGGGATTGGTGAAATGTGGTCCCTCCTCCTGGTGCCTGTTAAAAAGCTGGTAGCAGCATTCTGCTCCAGCTGCAGTCTTTGAACATTGAGCCTACTGATGCCAGAATAAAGAGAGTTACAGTAATCCAGCCTGGACCAGATGAAGGCATGTATTACTTTCTCCAGGTCTGCTGGGGAGAGGAATGACCTGGTCTTGACTAGTCGTCTCAGCTGAGCAAAGCAGGATTGGACTACCTTGGTCACCTGACAGTCAAAGGACAGGTCGGAGTCGAACACCACACCCAAATCGTGGGCCTCTTTTCAAACATTGCTCCATGAGCTACCAAGACTAGAGCAAAGGTTGTTAAAACCACCAGAACTGGGTCCATTGGGGGCGATCAAAATGATTTCAGGTTTTAAACCGTTCAGCTGTAAAACGTTTTTGGACTTTGGTTCTTTACTTTTGTGAGGCAGGACAGGATAGAGGCAGAGTCCGTAGAGCAAGGCTTTATAGGGAAGTTCAGTTGTGTGTCGTCTTCATAAAAATGAAAGTTAACATTAAAGCCACCCAAAACAGAGCCTTGAGGGACACCACAACAAAGAGCAGCACAAGAGGAAGAGGTCTCTCCAAGCTGAACAGAAAATGATCTGTCTGATAAATACCAGGAAAACTAGTTAAGAGCAACACCAGTGATGCCAACATGATTTTTCAGAGGGTTTATTAAAATCTTCTGATTGACTGTATCAAATACTGAGCGAAGGTCAAGGAGGATTAAGAAGAAGTACAAGTCATTATTGGCTGAAAGTAGTAGATGGTTGGTGACCTTAACCAGCACAGTATCAGAGCTATGATGTGCAGGAAACCAGACTGAAATGTCCCAAAGGTTTGATTTCAATCCATCAAAGAAATGAGCTCCTTGATAAAATAAAGTTTTGAGGCCAGAGTAGAGGGAGGCGGGGTAGGAGACTAGATCTGGACCTATCAGAACCACATTTTATGTCTAATCTCTATTATTACATGGACACAATCTGAAATAAATTCCTCGGAGCGTTCTGGTGTGGGTTCAACCTGCTATTTGGGGACTGATCATGGAACTACATGGTCACTCCAAGGGCTCATCTGGGAATTAAACTGCAACTGATTGTCATCAATAAGGCAGGAGATCAGGACTCCTGACAGCCTTGACAGAGCTCCTGGAATGACGTCATCCTGACAAAAGTCAATGAAAACATTAGTCATGGCCGACCTTGAAGAAATGAAGCTGAAAGTTCAACTGCTGTTGGAGGATTTGTACCTTTATAATACATAATGAGTTTCTCACAGTAAAAAGAAACTATAAGTGAGTGTGTTGCATTTGGTGCTTTATAAATAAAGATTAATTGAATTGATGTCATGAGGCACTGCTGGGATTTCAACCCAGGATCTCCTTTTTACTAGACACTTACTTTGACCATCTAAGCCACTGCGCCTCCTTTGGTGCATTTCAGTACTGCATTACCTGGTGTCAGATGTACTGCAGTAAAATATTTACATTTGATAGCAGTCTGATAAAAACATTAAAAAAACAAAAAAAAATACACGTTTGATTCTGATCTGAAAGAAATCAGACATCACAGTATTAATGAATAACCGTTAGCCGTGACCTTTATCTGAACAGGTTTGAGCACGTTACTGGTAAAGTGCAGGTTGTGTGGCTGAGCGGTCCAAGGTGCTGGATTAAGGCTCCAGTCTCTCATGCGGTATGGGTTCAAATCCCAACACTGCCACTTTCAAAGCTTTGGGAGGATTTACTTCCTCAAATAAGCAAGTAATGAGACAGTGTCATCAGTCCTGCTCCTGGTACATTGGAGACTTACTCTTAGATCAGGGGAGTCCAAACTCAGATCCTGGAGGGCCTCAGCCCTGCATGTTTTCTATGTCTCCCTTCTTTAACACTCCTGAATGGTTCATCACCACATTCAGCACAAAGCTCCACAAGGAGCCACTCATTGCAATCAGCCATGTTGAAGCAGGGAGACATGGAAAACATGCAGGGCTGAGGCCCTCCAGGAACTGAGTTTGAGACCCCTGATCTAGAGCATGATCTTTGACCCCATCAGCTCCCTGGGAGCTTCACCCTGTCACCAACTCTTTCATATTTCTCCTGTTTGAAATAAATCATTTCCACCACTCAGTATGTGCCGGTACGTTATGATACAGTACGGGTTTTCATGTGTTTTCACTGACTAAAGTTGTGGATAGTACTGAAAGTTCTGTACCAAACCGTCACCCTCATGCTTGATGATGTGGACTTGTTGGGTTTCTCCTGGAAAAACACCAAGAAATGACTGTGTTGTATTTGGTGCTATATAAGTAAAGTTGAACTGAATTAATGTTGTGAGGCACTGCTGGGATTTGAACCCAGGACCTCCTGTTTACTAGACAGGTACTTTGACCAGCTAAGCCACAGCACCTCCTTTGGTGGACTGTAGTGCTGCATTACCTGGTGTCAGAACTTGTTGAAGTGAAACTCAGAGAGCAGATGGCATCGTACAGGTGTTCCTCACCTGTTGAACTAATGCTGGATTTACAGAAGAGTGGCTTCATGACAGCTGGGGAACATCTGGACCTGATGTCACAAAGACTCCACATTGTGACATCACTGTGATGGTAACAGACACATGACAACTACACATAGCAACATCTCCACCATAGTATAGTCGAGTTTATCCCCGCCTGTCACCTGGGAGATGGGGTTTCAATCCCCTGACGGGGAGTGCATCTCTTTAGTTTACCTACTGATAACCCTCAGGTTCAGGTCAGAAATGCCCTCCCAGTCACTTCCGTCCAGGTCATAAAGCATTTGGAGACGCTGACGTGTTTGTTAAATATGAGTTTAAAAGAAGCACAAAGAGCGCCCTCTGGTGAGCGGAATCACAGGGCCGTGTAAAGGACAGACGTGGGCCAACAGAGCCTAACCTTTAGTTGTGAATGAAGTTCATCTGCAGATACTTCTGGACAAAAAACCCTTGAGTTATCGCCTCCTGCTGAGATTAAAACTCTCTCTCTCAGTATTTAAAGCTTGTAGCTCACAGGTGTGTTTAGTTACATAATCAGAGAGCGGCAGAGTCCATCAATGTCTCATTACCACCTGTGGATTCAATTCAGCAGATGAGAGCGGCACCTCATGGAGATCAAAGGAGAACAAAGGAGATCAGTGTCTGTTGCCATGGAGATGCTCCCTACTCAGTGTTGTAGCTACCTGGTCTACCTAGTTAGCATTTAGATGAGCTAATGGGTATCATGCTAGTGATGCTAATTTGGTTCCTGAAACAAATGTGGCATTAGTGAAGAACTGCGCTCTACCGAGTGTAGCTCTAGTTGGTAGGTTATTGATACTTCTTCCCCGTTACTATTATTTTCTGATATTCTTTCACTTTTAATAATACTTTATTGATACATCTTCATATAGCACACATTAGCTAACATACACATAAGCATGTTAAACAAAAAAACGTATTAGCATGTTAGCTTGGGTGCACAGATGCAAAAAGCACATCAAAACATTCAGAACATTCAGGAATAGTGTGACTTTTGATAAGATTTGGCTCATCGTTTCCCTGGAAAAAAAAGAAAAAAGAAAAAAAGATAAACTCCTCATTCAAAGTGGACGGAGGTTTGATGAAAAACACAAAAACAGCCTCTGAACTTAAAAATGAAAACGTTGCAGCATCTGTCCTCTATTATGGAGACGATACGAGTCGGCAGCAAGAGACAAAATGGAGGCACAAAGATTATTATCATAGGAGTGTAATGATTCTAGAGTGTAATGTGTAATGATTCTACCAATATAAGAGCCATTGTGATAGAGTGGGACACTCTGAAGGGATGTTTGGTCTGATAGCAACCTTCCACAGAGCTCCGGTCATGGAGAAGGACACGGAGAGACCTTTCCAGGGTACTTTAATAATGAAGTTGGAATGACAGGATGAACGCAGGATGAACGTGATGAATGTGTGTGTGTGTGTGTGTGTGCGTGTGTGTGTGTGTGTGTGTGTGTGTGTGTGTGTGTGTGTGTGTGTGTGTGTGTGTGTGGTCTACAAAGGAAACAAACAAATACAGAACAATATTGAAATATTGTACAAATAAATAAAGCTATATTATCCAATATTAAACATTGTCAATTCTTACTTAAAGTATAATGGTTTGGTCAAAATAAACCAAAAGGTAATACATTTGAACAAAGTCTGAATATAAAGGCTGAATAATCAGGCTGTAATGAAATGAAGGATTTTAAACAAATTTGGTGGTCTGTGTCTCCCTCTAGTGGGTGTAGACTGCAACTGCATCTTATTAAACATCACATGAAGACAACATGAACAATTAGGTGAAACAAGGGCATGCAGCACATATGGAGACTAAACTGCACATAACAACGTCAAAACAGGCCTCAAGTACTCAGCAATACACCTTGAAAGACATAACAAAGGGTTTACACGAACTAATGACACCGTCACATGAGCCTAATTAACTTAGGAATGATTCTCAAACGTGTTCAAACTTCAAAATAAACTCAGGATGGGCAAAGAGGGTTTAACTAAAAAAATGCCTCTTCAGTCATGAAGCAATATTTAGACATTTACACAGACTGTCACTTACTTTGGCTCAAGCACACACACCAATGGTATCCATTGTGTACAATGTGCTCAGAGTACTGAGGAGATGTTCAGAAAGGAAGTGACACTGTAACTTCAATATTTTCACATTAAAATGCCAAGCATAAAAGACTTTCCACAGCAGTGGAAGAGTCCAAGCAGAAAACAAAAACAATGAACCCTGAAGTTGGTATTTTGAAAGTTGTAGTTTTGTGTTGGTTAGTTTTTAAAACTCAGATGAGTAATGATCAGTAATAAAAAAAAGAGTTTATTTCTAAGTGTTTTGGTTTTGAAGGAAACATCAAAGTTGAGTTTTGTAGTTCAGACTAATGTTCATGTAATCAGATTCCAGTGTGGTGTTCAGCTTCTCACTGCACTCTGGAATATTAATACTTGGATGACACAATCTAGGATTTTCCAGCAGAAGCTCCATGATAATGTTTCTGAGATTGCAGAATTCCAGAGCTCAGCTTTACTTCTTAGATTACTTCAACACAACAACTCTTACTGTGGATCTCTGTGTTTAAGGTTGGTTTTGCTTTTGTGCCGTCATTTGTGTGGGGATGACATCGACCATCAAGACTAAAAGCATTGAATACAGTCTTCTTCACTTTTACATTCTGTCTGCTTTTCACATTTCATATCATTTCACTGTAGATTTCACAGAATACTGAAGGACGGGGACTCAGGAATTTGGTCTCAACAGCTGATCAAGGTAAGATCAAAGGAGTCTTGTTGAAGATGAAAGTGACAGAAACTTTCAGTGACACCAACTACCTTAGTGATGACATGTTGGATTCATTTTACAGGCTTCAGCATGAGGTGGAGGAGGAAGAGGTGCAGTTTGGAGTCAGACCAGCAGACAGGATTGTTAAAACACTCCAGACTTCAACATGAGGTGGAGGAGGAAGAGGTGTAGTTTGGAGTCAGACCAGCAGACAGGATTGTTAAAACACTCCAGGCTTCAACATGAGGTGGAGGAGGAAGAGGTGTAGTTTGGAGTCAGACCAGCAGACAGGATTGTTAAAACACTCCAGGCTTCAACATGAGGTGGAGGAGGAAGAGGTGTAGTTTGGAGTCAGACCAGCAGACAGGATCGTTAAAACACTCCAGGCTTCAGCATGAGGTGGAGGAGGAAGAGGTGGAGTTTGGAGTCAGACCAGCAGACAGGATCGTTAAAACACTCCAGGCTTCAACATGGACATGGTGGCTGCAGTCTGTCCCTCCCTCGTCTTCACACTGATTGCTCTTCTTCATTCAAAACCTCCACACTTTCAATGGGCCCAACAAATGTATTGATGAACTAGTTGATGAGCTCCTGTTCATCTCCTCCAGGTCATCAGGTCCAGTTCTACAGGATGTGCAGCAACACATCATCAATAGACTAAAGGCCTCTTCATTCTCCCCTTTTGAACCCATAAGAACAAGAAGAAAATTCGGCAGTGACGTCAGCCAGCTGCCGAAAAAAAAGCTTTTTCGGCAGCAGGACTGTTCATACTCCGATAAGAAGCTGCCGAACTCGCAGGCCACGCCCCCTCGCAGCAGCCACACGTCTGTGATGTGGCGTTTAAACTTTTCAACTGCAAAGTTTATTTCTCACCTCCAGAAACACATTTCTCGAACTGTTTCAGTAATAAAGAGAGTTTTTGTCTGAGCTCCATGTTGGTCCGGTATTAACTACAGGAGCTGACAGCTGTTCATGATGCGTTCAAGTGCATCACGTAAGCCTGCACTCCGACATTTTAACGAGCTGCGGCGCTCATACAGTAGTGATGTTATAAGTTAAATATGATTAAAATATGACTGATAGTCATGAGCGAACTGGAACACGCATGAGCAGCACACGGCAGAGCAGAAGTTTCGGCAGAGCAGCTCCTACATAGTTCGGCCAGGATGGTTGGAACAGCCGAAAACAAATTTCTTCAGCCAGAAGAAGCTGGAAGAAGGATTTGACGTCATTTCGTTCGGCAGGACCTGCACTGCTGAACTTTGTTCTTGTTCCTATGGAGTATGAATGGGCCTTAACTATGTCAATGCAGAGCAGTTCTCTGGAGTCTCCATCCAGAGGAGTGTTGCTTTCATGATCTACACCCAATTGTCAAATGACTGATATCCTGAGGAGCTGCTGTCCAGTAGAGAAATACTCTGGTGGAGCTGCTGTTTATCTTGATCATATCAAGTATGAAAAGTCTCTGAGGTTACATAACCAGCAAACATAATGACTTTATTTCTATAGCACTTTCCTAAACTCAGTTACAAAGTACTTTTACATTAAACCACAATAAAATTTACCACAATGAAATTTCAGAGCACACAAAATAGAGATAAGAAGAAATAAAAACAAAAAACATCAGTTAATAAAAGCCAAGTGATAAAAATGAGTTTTAAGACGAGACTTAAAACAGGATATTGAGTTTTCCTGCCTGAGTTCCAGAGCCGAGGGACCGGAGAGTAAAGGCTCTGTCATCCTGGTAATGAGCCTTGTTCTTGGTACCATTAGTAGACCCCTGTCAGAGGAACGGTCTGGCTTATTTCACTTTGTGAGGTGACCTTGAGTGGTTTGAAAGGCACTATAAATATTCTGTATTCTTTTGTGAATTATTATTCGGACTTCTTGGCGGTTCAAATATATATATATATATATATATATATATATATATATATATATATATATATATATATAAGAAGTGCAGCTTGTTCATGAGATGACTGCTATGCTGTGTGCTTTTTATATCTTTAATTGTTTCGGAATAAATTACGAAAAACTTTGAAAAAATGTCTCATACAAAGCAGATGGGAGAGGCACCTCATGGAGATCAGAGCAGATCAAAGCAGGAGAAAATCTTTGATCTTAGCATCTACACAGCAACAGCCGATGATCTCCTTCAATCTGATATGACCTCAGCACTGGAGCCATGGAGATGCTGAGATCAAAGGAGATCAGATTTATTCAACCTTCAGCATTCACACTTGCATTTTCTTCTGGAAATACAAACCTCTAGTAATTATTATTATCATAACAGGTCTCTGATATCTGGAGGAGTCAGACCATTCAAGGCTTTAAAAACAAGCAGTAGCATTTTAAAATCTCTTCTAAAACTGACAGGCAGCCAGTGAAAGGAAGAAGGGATTGGTGAAATGTGGTCCCTCCTCCTGGTGCCTGTTAAAAACCTGGTAGCAGCATTCTGCTCCAGCTACAGTCTTTGAACATTGAGCCTACTGATGCCAGAATAAAGGGAGATTACAGTAATCCAGCCTGGACCAGATGAAGGCATGTATTACTTTCTCCAGGTCTGCTGGGGAGAGGAATGACCTGGTCTTGACTAGTCGTCTCAGCTGAGCAAAGCAGGATTGGACTACCTTGGTCACCTGACAGTCAAAGGACAGGTCGGAGTCGAACACCACACCTAAATTGTGGGCCTCTTTTCAAACATTGCTCAATGAGCTACCAAGACTAGAGCAAAGGTTGTTAAAACCACCAGAACTGGGTCCATTGGGGGCGATCAAAATGATTTCAGATTTTAAACCGTTCAGCTGTAAAAAGTTTTTGGACTTTGGTTCTTTACTTTTGTGAGGCAGGACAGGATAGAGGCAGAGCTGTCAACATTCCGAGGTCTTACTATAGCCTTACCAACATTTTATATCAAAATCTAGCAACGTGTTTATTTTCGACAACTGTCACCATTCCGAGATCTTACTATAGCCATACAAACATTTTATATCAAAATCTAGCAACGTGTTTATTTTCGACAATTGTCACCATTTGGAGGTCTTACTATAACCTTACCAACATTCTATATCAAAATCTAGCAACGTGTTTATTTTCAACAACTGTCACCATTCCGAGGTCTTACTATAACCTTACCAATATTTTATATCAAAATCTAGCAACGTGTTTATTTTCGACAATTGTCACCATTTGGAGGTCTTAGTATAGCCTTGCCATCAGTTTTTATTGAATTCCACTAGCGTCTTTATTTTCGACAATTGTCACCATTCCGAGGTCTTACTATAGCCTTGCCTTCAGTTTTTATTGAATTCCACCAGCGTCTTTATTTTCGACAACTGTCACCATTCCGAGGTCTTACGATAGCCTTACCAACATTTTATATAAAAATCTAGCAACGTGTTTATTTCCGACAATTGTCACCATTCCGAGATCTTACTGTAGCCTTGCCATCAGTTTTTATTGAATTCCACCAGCGTCTTTATTTTCGACAATTGTCACCATTTGGAGGTCTTACTATAACAGTATCAATATTTTATATCAAAATCTAGCAACGTGTTTATTTTCGACAACTGTCACCATTTGTTTGTCTTACTATAGGCTTGCCTTCAGTTTTTATTGAATTCCACCAGCGTCTTTATTTTCGACAATTGTCACCATTCCGAGGTCTTACTATAACCTTACAAACATTTTATATCAAAATCTAGCAACGTGTTTATTTTCGACAATTGTCACCATTTGGAGGTCTTACTATAGCCTTACTAACATTTTATATCAAAATCTAGCAACGTGTTTATTTTCGACAACTGTCACCATTCCGAGGTCTTACTATAACCTTGCCATCAGTTTTTATTGAATTCCACCAGTGTCTTTATTTTCGACAATTGTCACCATTTGGAGGTCTTACTATAACCTTACAAATATTTTATATCAAAATCTAGCAACGTGTTTATTTTCGACAATTTTCACCATTTGGAGGTCTTACTATAACCTTACCAACATTCTATATCAAAATCTAGCAACGTGTTTATTTTCGACAACTGTCACCATTCCGAGGTCTTACTATAACCTTACAAATATTTTATATCAAAATCTAGCAACGTGTTTATTTTCGACAATTTTCACCATTTGGAGGTCTTACTATAACCTTACCAATATTTTATATCAAAATCTAGCAACATGTTTATTTTCGACAATTGTCACCCTTTGTTTGTCTTACTATAGGCTTGCCTTCAGTTTTTATTGAATTCCACCAGCATCTTTATTTTCGACAATTGTCACCATTCCGAGGTCTAAATATAACCTTACAAACATTTTATATCAAAATCTAGCAACGTGTTTATTTTCGACAATTGTCACCATTTGGAGGTCTTACTATAGCCTTACTAACATTTTATATCAAAATCTAGCAACGTGTTTATTTTCGACAATTGTAAACGTTCCGAGGTCTTACTCTAACCTTACCAATATTTTATATCAAAATCTAACAACGTGTTTATTTTCGACAATTGTCACCATTTGGAGGTCTTACTATAACCTTGCCATCAGTTTTTATTGAATTCCACCAGTGTCTTTATTTTCGACAATTGTCACCATTTGGAGGTCTTACTATAACCTTACCAATATTTTATATCAAAATCTAGCAACATGTTTATTTTCGACAATTGTCACCCTTTGTTTGTCTTACTATAGGCTTGCCTTCAGTTTTTATTGAATTCCACCAGCATCTTTATTTTCGACAATTGTCACCATTCCGAGGTCTAAATATAACCTTACAAACATTTTATATCAAAATCTAGCAACGTGTTTATTTTCGACAATTGTAAACGTTCCGAGGTCTTACTCTAACCTTACCAATATTTTATATCAAAATCTAACAACGTGTTTATTTTCGACAATTGTCACCATTTGGAGGTCTTACTATAGCCTTACCAACATTTTATATCAAAATCTAGCAACGTGTTTATTTTCAACAATTGTCACCATTTGGAGGTCTTTCTATAACAGTATCAATATTTTATATCAAAATCTAGCAACGTGTTTATTTTCGACAACTCTCACCATTTGGAGGTCTTACTATAGCCTTGCCTTCAGTTTTTATTGAATTCCACCAGCGTCTTTATTTTCGACAACTGTCACCATTCCGAGGTCTTACTATAGCCTTACCAACATTTTATATAAAAATCTAGCAACGTGTTTATTTTTGACAACTGTCACCATTTGGAGGTCTTACGATAGCCTTACCAACATTTTATATCAAAATCTAGCAACATCTTTATTTTCGACAACTGTCACCATTCCGAGGTCTTACTATAGCCTTGCCATCAGTTTTTATTGAATTCCACCAACGTCTTTATTTTCGACAACTGTCACCATTTGGAGATCTTACTATAACCTTAAAAACATTCTATATCAAAATTTAGCAACTTGTTTATTTTCGACAATTGTCACCATTTGGAGGTCTTACTATAGCCTTACTAACATTTTATATCAAAATCTAGCAACGTGTTTATTTTCGACAACTGTCACCATTCCGAGGTCTTACTATAACCTTGCCATCAGTTTTTATTGAATTCCACCAGTGTCTTTATTTTCGACAATTGTCACCATTTGGAGGTCTTACTATAACCTTACAAATATTTTATATCAAAATCTAGCAACGTGTTTATTTTCGACAATTGTCACCATTTGGAGGTCTTACTATAGCCTTACTAACATTTTATATCAAAATCTAGCAACGTGTTTATTTTCGACAACTGTCACCATTCCGAGGTCTTACTATAACCTTGCCATCAGTTTTTATTGAATTCCACCAGTGTCTTTATTTTCGACAATTGTCACCATTTGGAGGTCTTACTATAACCTTACAAATATTTTATATCAAAATCTAGCAACGTGTTTATTTTCGACAATTTTCACCATTTGGAGGTCTTACTATAACCTTACCAACATTCTATATCAAAATCTAGCAACGTGTTTATTTTCGACAACTGTCACCATTCCGAGGTCTTACTATAACCTTACAAATATTTTATATCAAAATCTAGCAACGTGTTTATTTTCGACAATTTTCACCATTTGGAGGTCTTACTATAACCTTACCAATATTTTATATCAAAATCTAGCAACATGTTTATTTTCGACAATTGTCACCCTTTGTTTGTCTTACTATAGGCTTGCCTTCAGTTTTTATTGAATTCCACCAGCATCTTTATTTTCGACAATTGTCACCATTCCGAGGTCTAAATATAACCTTACAAACATTTTATATCAAAATCTAGCAACGTGTTTATTTTCGACAATTGTCACCATTTGGAGGTCTTACTATAGCCTTACTAACATTTTATATCAAAATCTAGCAACGTGTTTATTTTCGACAATTGTAAACGTTCCGAGGTCTTACTCTAACCTTACCAATATTTTATATCAAAATCTAACAACGTGTTTATTTTCGACAATTGTCACCATTTGGAGGTCTTACTATAACCTTGCCATCAGTTTTTATTGAATTCCACCAGTGTCTTTATTTTCGACAATTGTCACCATTTGGAGGTCTTACTATAACCTTACCAATATTTTATATCAAAATCTAGCAACATGTTTATTTTCGACAACTGTCACCCTTTGTTTGTCTTACTATAGGCTTGCCTTCAGTTTTTATTGAATTCCACCAGCATCTTTATTTTCGACAATTGTCACCATTCCGAGGTCTAAATATAACCTTACAAACATTTTATATCAAAATCTAGCAACGTGTTTATTTTCGACAATTGTAAACGTTCCGAGGTCTTACTCTAACCTTACCAATATTTTATATCAAAATCTAACAACGTGTTTATTTTCGACAATTGTCACCATTTGGAGGTCTTACTATAGCCTTACCAACATTTTATATCAAAATCTAGCAACGTGTTTATTTTCAACAATTGTCACCATTTGGAGGTCTTTCTATAACAGTATCAATATTTTATATCAAAATCTAGCAACGTGTTTATTTTCGACAACTCTCACCATTTGGAGGTCTTACTATAGCCTTGCCTTCAGTTTTTATTGAATTCCACCAGCGTCTTTATTTTCGACAACTGTCACCATTCCGAGGTCTTACTATAGCCTTACCAACATTTTATATAAAAATCTAGCAACGTGTTTATTTTTGACAACTGTCACCATTTGGAGGTCTTACGATAGCCTTACCAACATTTTATATCAAAATCTAGCAACATCTTTATTTTCGACAACTGTCACCATTCCGAGGTCTTACTATAGCCTTGCCATCAGTTTTTATTGAATTCCACCAACGTCTTTATTTTCGACAATTGTCACCATTTGGAGATCTTACTATAACCTTACCAATATTTTATATCAAAATCTAGCAACATGTTTATTTTCGACAATTGTCACCATTTGTTTGTCTTACTATAGGCTTGCCTTCAGTTTTTATTGAATTCCACCAGCGTCTTTATTTTCGACAATTGTCACCATTCCGAGGTCTTACTTTAGCCTTACCAACATTTTATATCAAAATCTAACAACGTGTTTATTTTCGACAATTGTCACCATTTGGAGGTCTTACTATAACAGTATCAACATTTTATATCAAAATCTAGCAACGTGTTTATTTTCGACAACTGTCACCATTCCAAGGTCTTACTATAGCCTTGCCTTCAGTTTTTATTGAATTCCACCAGCGTCTTTATTTTCGACAACTGTCACCATTCCGAGGTCTTACTATAGCCTTACCAATATTTTATATCAAAATCTAACAACGTGTTTATTTTCGACAATTGTCACCATTTGGAGGTCTTACTATAGCCTTACCAACATTTTATATCAAAATCTAGCAACGTGTTTATTTTCAACAATTGTCACCATTTGGAGGTCTTTCTATAACAGTATCAATATTTTATATCAAAATCTAGCAACGTGTTTATTTTCGACAACTCTCACCATTTGGAGGTCTTACTATAGCCTTGCCTTCAGTTTTTATTGAATTCCACCAGCGTCTTTATTTTCGACAACTGTCACCATTCCGAGGTCTTACTATAGCCTTACCAACATTTTATATAAAAATCTAGCAACGTGTTTATTTTTGACAACTGTCACCATTTGGAGGTCTTACGATAGCCTTACCAACATTTTATATCAAAATCTAGCAACATCTTTATTTTCGACAACTGTCACCATTCCGAGGTCTTACTATAGCCTTGCCATCAGTTTTTATTGAATTCCACCAACGTCTTTATTTTCGACAATTGTCACCATTTGGAGATCTTACTATAACCTTAAAAACATTCTATATCAAAATTTAGCAACTTGTTTTTTTTCGACAATTGTCACCATTTGGAGGTCTTACGATAGCCATACCAACATTTTGTATCAAAATCTAGCAACGTGTTTATTTTCGACAACTGTCACCATTCCGAGGTCTTACTATAGCCTTGCCAACATTTTATATCAAAATCTAGCAACGTGTTTATTTTCGACAACTATCACCATTCCGAGGTCTTACTATAGCCTTGCCTTCAGTTTTTATTGAATTCCACCAGCGTCTTTATTTTCGACAATTGTCACCATTTGGAGGTCTTACTATAGCCTTACCAACATTTTATATGAAAATCTAGCAACGTGTTTATTTTCGACAACTGTCACCATTCCGAGGTCTTACTATAGCCTTGCCAACATTTTATATCAAAATCTAGCAACGTGTTTATTTTCGACAACTGTCACCATTCCGAGGTCTTACTATAGCCTTACCAACATTTTATATCAAAATCTAGCAACGTGTTTATTTTCGACAACTGTCACCATTCCAAGGTCTTACTATAGCCTTGCCTTCAGTTTTTATTGAATTCCACCAGCGTCTTTATTTTCGACAATTGTCACCATTTGAAGGTCTTACTATAACCTTACAAATATTTTATATCAAAATCTAGCAACGTGTTTATTTTCGACAATTGTCACCATTTGGAGGTCTTACTATAACCTTACCAACATTTTATATCAAAATCTAGCAACGTCTTTATTTTCGACAACTGTCACCATTTGGAGGTCTTACTATAACCTTACCAATATTTTATATCAAAATCTAGCAACATGTTTATTTTCGACAATTGTCACCATTTGTTTGTCTTACTATAGGCTTGCCTTCAGTTTTTATTGAATTCCACCAGCGTCTTTATTTTCGACAATTGTCACCATTCCGAGGTCTTACTTTAGCCTTACCAACATTTTATATCAAAATCTAACAACGTGTTTATTTTCGACAATTGTCACCATTTGGAGGTCTTACTATAACAGTATCAACATTTTATATCAAAATCTAGCAACGTGTTTATTTTCGACAACTGTCACCATTCCAAGGTCTTACTATAGCCTTGCCTTCAGTTTTTATTGAATTCCACCAGCGTCTTTATTTTCGACAACTGTCACCATTCCGAGGTCTTACTATAGCCTTACCAACATTTTATATCAAAATCTAGCAACGTGTTTATTTTCGACAATTGTCACCATTTGGAGGTCTTACTATAACCTTACCAACATTTTATATCAAAATCTAGCAACGTGTTTATTTTCGACAACTGTCACCATTTGGAGGTCTTACTATAACCTTACCAATATTTTATATCAAAATCTAGCAACATGTTTATTTTCGACAATTGTCACCATTTGTTTGTCTTACTATAGGCTTGCCTTCAGTTTTTATTGAATTCCACCAGCGTCTTTATTTTCGACAATTGTCACCATTCCGAGGTCTAAATATAACCTTACAAACATTTTATATCAAAATCTAGCAACGTGTTTATTTTCGACAATTGTAAACGTTCCGAGGACTTACTCTAACCTTACCAATATTTTATATCAAAATCTAACAACGTGTTTATTTTCGACAATTGTCACCATTTGGAGGTCTTACTATAACCTTACCAACATTTTATATCAAAATCTAGCAACGTGTTTATTTTCGACAACTCTCACCATTCCGAGGTCTTACTATAACCTTGCCTTCAGTTATTATTGAATTCCACCAGCGTCTTTATTTTCGACAACTGTCACCATTCCGAGGTCTTACTATAGCCTTACCAACATTTTATATCAAAATCTAACAACGTGTTTATTTTCGACAACACTCACCATTTGGAGGTCTTACTATAGCCTTGCCTTCAGTTATTATTGAATTCCACCAGCGTCTTTATTTTCGACAACTGTCACCATTCCGAGGTCTTACTATAGCCTTACCGACATTTTATATAAAAATCTAACAACGTGTTTATTTTCGACAACTGTCACCATTTGGAGGTCTTACGATAGCCTTACCAACATTTTATATCAAAATCTAGCAACATCTTTATTTTCGACAACTGTCACCATTCCGAGATCTTACTATAGCCTTGCCATCAGTTTTTATTGAATTCCACCAACGTCTTTATTTTCGACAATTGTCACCATTTGGAGATCTTACTATAGCCTTACAAACATTCTATATCAAAATTTAGCAACTTGTTTATTTTCGACAATTGTCACCATTTGGAGGTCTTACGATAGCCATACCAACATTTTATATCAAAATCTGGCAACGTGTTTATTTTCGACAATTGTCACCATTTGGAGGTCTTACGATAGCCATACCAACATTTTATATCAAAATCTAGCAACGTGTTTATTTTCGACAACTGTCACCATTCCGAGGTCTTACTATAGCCTTGCCTTCAGTTTTTATTGAATTCCACCAGCGTCTTTATTTTCGACAATTGTCACCATTTGGAGGTCTTACTATAACCTCACAAACATTTTATATCAAAATCTAGCAACGTGTTTATTTTCGACAATTGTCACCATTTGGAGGTCTTACTATAACCTTACCAACATTTTATATCAAAATCTAGCAACGTGTTTATTTTCGACAACTGTCACCATTTGTTTGTCTTACTATAGGCTTGCCTTCAGTTTTTATTGAATTCCACCAGCGTCTTTATTTTCGACAATTGTCACCATTCCGAGGTCTTACTATAGCCTTAAAAACATTTTATATCAAAATCTAGCAACGTGTTTATTTTCGACAATTGTAAACGTTCCGAGGTCTTACTCTAACCTTACCAATATTTTATATCAAAATCTAACAACGTGTTTTTTTTCGACAATTGTCACCATTTGGAGGTCTTACTATAGCCTTACCAACATTTTATATCAAAATCTAGCAACGTGTTTATTTTCAACAATTGTCACCATTTGGAGGTCTTTCTATAACAGTATCAATATTTTATATCAAAATCTAGCAACGTGTTTATTTTCGACAACTCTCACCATTCCGAGGTCTTACTATAACCTTACCAACATTTTATATCAAAATTTAGCAACGTGTTTATTTTCGACAACTGTCACCATTCCGAGGTCTTACTATAGCCTTGCCTTCAGTTTTTATTGAATTCCACCAGCGTCTTTATTTTCGACAATTGTCACCATTTGGAGGTCTTACTATAGCCTTACAAACATTCTATATCAAAATTTAGCAACGTTTTTATTTTCGACAACTGTCACCATTCCGAGGTCTTACTATAGCCTTGCCTTCAGTTTTTATTGAATTCCACCAGCGTCTTTATTTTCGACAACTGTCACCATTTGGAGGTCTTACTATAGCCTTACCAACATTCTATATAAAAATCTAGCAACGTGTTTATTTTCGACAACTGTCACCATTCCGAGGTCTTACTATAACCTTACCAACATTTTATATCAAAATCTAGCAACGTGTTTATTTTCGACAATTGTCACCATTCCGAGGCCTTGCCATCAGTTTTTATTGAGTTCCACCAGCGTCTTTATTTTCGACAATTGTCACCATTTGGAGGTCTTACTATAGCCTTACCAATATTCTATATCAAAATCTAGCAACGTGTTTATTTTCGACAATTGTCACCATTTGGAGGTCTTACTATAACCGTACCAACATTTTATATCAAAATCTAGCAACGTGTTTATTTTCGACAACTGTCACCATTCCGAGGTCTTACTATAGCCTTGCCATCAGTTTTTATTGAATTCCACCAGCGTCTTTATTTTCGACAATTGTCACCATTTGGAGGTCTTACTATAGCCTTACCAACATTTTATATCAAAATCTAGCAACGTGTTTATTTTCGACAACTGTCACCATTCCGAGGTCTTACTATAGCCTTGCCTTCAGTTTTTATTGAATTCCACCAGCGTCTTTATTTTCGACAACTGTCACCATTTGGAGGTCTTACTATAGCCTTACCAACATTTTATATCAAAATCTAGCAACGTGTTTATTTTCGACAATTGTCACCATTTGGAGGTCTTACTATAACCGTACCAACATTTTATATCAAAATCTAGCAACGTGTTTATTTTCGACAACTGTCACCATTCCGAGGTCTTACTATAGCCTTGCCAACATTTTATATCAAAATCTAGCAACGTGTTTATTTTCGACAACTGTCACCATTCCGAGGTCTTACTATAGCCTTGCCTTCAGTTTTTATTGAATTCCACCAGCGTCTTTATTTTCGACAATTGTCACCATTCCGAGGTCTTACTATAGCCTTACCAACATTCTATATCAAAATTTAGCAACGTGTTTATTTTCGACAACTGTCACCATTTGGAAATCTTACTATAACCTTACCAACATTTTATATCAAAATCTAGCAACGTGTTTATTTTCGACAACTGTCACCATTTGGAGGTCTTACGATAGCCATACCAACATTTTATATCAAAATCTAGCAACGTGTTTATTTTCGACAACTGTCACCATTCCGAGGTCTTACTATAGCCTTGCCATCAGTTTTTATTGAATTCCACTACTAATGAGGTGATTCTCAATACTTTTGTAGGTAATAGATTACCTCTGCTGAAACAAAATCCTGATTATCAGACATAATCTATATAGAAGTTCAACAAGGAACAATCACTAACTTAGAACTAGTTAATGATATTTGCTTTAGTGAGCCATGGGTGATCTCATGTCTCAACAGGAGGGAAGGTTCAGATCATCAATAGATTTCTAATATTGTTCTTGATAATGGATCAAATTAAATAAAACTAGAGTTATCACTCTAAATCAGTGGGTTTAGTCAAATAAAAGAAGAGACAGAAGAGGTTTTAATTAATACTTGGTAATTAGGAATAAAGTCTCAAAAAAGAGATCCTTTGGGTCTCATCACAATTTGTATCAAAGAGCTGAACTAAAGCCGGTAATGGATCACCAGATGCAGTAGAACCAGACCAGCACCATGTTAATACGCTCAAACTCCAAATGGAGGGATTTCTGCTGAGTCATCACTAAGAACATTCATTTAGTCTAACCTGGTGTGGCGACGATGCAGCTGTCAGCATTCTGTGAGTTTGTCTTTATGTTGGTCTGTCTTGTGTGTTTTTGTTGTTTCTATGTTTAGTTTTATTTTAACCTGCTGCAGAGTTAGTGCTCCACTTCTCCCCACGGTTGGTCGGATGCTTTCTGGAGGAGTGAGGTCATTTCCTGTCGTACAGAATGAGAACAACACTCCTGACAGGGTCTTCGTCCTCACAGCTCTGATGGAGGTTTTTTACATTCTACTGAGAGTTTTCCTGCTCTACTGCTCCTGCAATGAAGAAACGCCTGCTCACCTTATTATTTTACTTTATTTTCATCCATTCTTTGTGAGCCAAAGCGTGAGTGTTGGAGAAATCTTGTTTTGTCCCATAGAATGATGTGTAGTTTTCCCGTCTCTTAAACTTTGTCCAATGGCTCTCAGTCTGATTCCTGTGTTTCTGTCTCTCGGAGGTTTTTTACAAGGAAAATTCTCCTCACACCTTGGTCCTTGGAGTCGGGTCCCGGCGCCCCTCTGGCCACCAGCATGGGAACTGAAAGGTGCACGGGGGAGGGGCCAGTCTGGTCTTTCCTATGAAGAAATCCTCCAACTGAATTGTTGCAGGAGGCCGGTTCCCTCTGGGGGTGAGAGGGTGACGGACTCCCAACAATAGTGAGCAAACAGAGACAGATCCAGGACCAGCTGGGTGAGGGAGTTCTCTTTAGTGTGAAAGATCCTCTGGTGTAGAAGGGACGGTGTCGGATCTCCGTCCATTGGCTCAGGAAGGCTGCACAGTGCAGGAAAAGTGAATACCAGCTTATTCACAACTCAAGACGGAAGAGGTGGTCTGACCAGAGGTGGCTGGTTCCATTCCAGATCCAGCTGACCACTCACACCACCATGAAGGTCGCTGAAAGGACAACGTGGGTCCACACATCGCACTGCAGGAAGGATCCGGAACCCCACGATCCCGTTCCCAACTCGACTGCAACACCCCCCAACCAGCCTGACCACACCTAGTTAACACGTTAGCATTGACTGACGCACACATGAAAACACACGGGGTGACGTGCTGCTAACCTCTCCTCCAGGTCAAGAGAAGGACGCTTCTATAACAACATAGAGGATCGGTGCCACACACACACACACACACACACACACACACACACACACACACACACACACACACACACACACACACCTGCTGCCAGGTCTCCGAGAGGCCCACCAAATCCAGCTGACGGGACATAAAGAGGTCCCTCAGAAGATGAGCTTTGTTTGCTAGCGATCCATTAAAGTTGAGGTTTAGACACACCTCATGCGGTGGTTTTAGGTCCATCAGTGCCTGACGGTCATAAACCAGTAACGCGGTGACATTTTGGCACAAATATCCAAACAATGCAGTGATAAACAACAGATTCAGAAGAAGTGTCAGAACATGCAGACGGCAGCCGTTACACCCTGGCGCCATCTTGCACTAAGGTAGGATGATGGAGTGGGCCTGCCTCTCCTTTGTTCTCAGCGTCTCCATGGCAATAGATGCTGATCCCCTTTAATCTCCTTTCATCTCCTTTCATCTGTTCCATAAGGAACCTCTCCCATCTGCTTTGTATGGGACATTGTTTTGCAGTTTCTTTTGGGAAGCTGTTATCTGAATCATTAACAAAAGTCCTAGCAACCTGTTCCTGATGAGCTTTTTGTGTCTGTGCTCCAGCAGTGCAGGACTAGTTATACACCAAATAACTGAGACCCTGTCACATTGTGGAGGGGGGCGGAGCCATGCCGTACTGCACCTTACAGACCGTTTCCTATTTCACTTGTTAACAAATCTCATTACGGATCTGATCTGGATCTGAGCTGAATTTGGTCGCTGCCAAAAAGAGACTGAATCAACGGCTTTAACTTCAAAAATAAAAATGAACTCTCACCATCAAAATAAGAAATAAAATCATAGATCAACAGCCAGATATTACTTAAAACAAAGTAAATCCAACATTAGACACTGTGACAGTGACAGCCTGTAATGACACAGCTGATCAATTAGTAGGATTAATAATGGAAACAGAGACAGAAGGCAGAACAGAGAGAGAGGATTCTATTTTGATGTAAATGGACTTCAAATGGTAAATTGTAATAGATTGTGGACTATTAAATACTACATTGTGACATGTGATAAACTGTAGGGCCAGTTGTTATTGAACGGACCAAAAAACAAATATGTTATGGAAGAAACATACTTATTTAAAAGCACATAACTGAACCAATATAAAGTTGTATACAACATATATAGACATATTTACACGTATATAACAGGGCCTCTGTTATTGATCATATCATTTACACACGTGGAACAACCTGTTAAATACAGAATCTACCGACTTGGCTCCTTGTAGCACAGAGTTACTATAAGCCACATATAGTACTAACCCCCTTGTAGCACCACTGTTTGAGTTCATCATGAAATGTGTCGGCGTTGCTGTTTGAAAGCTCCTCAAAGTGAATAAAGCCCCGATACTGTTGGTTGAGTCCTTTTGCTTCTTGAAGATGTTGCTGGTTGGTCTGGGAGGAGGATTGTCACACACAAAGTCAAAACCTCTTTTGAAATTAAACACAAAGGATCATGGTTGATGACCAAAAGGCTCATCCAGGAATTGAACCCAAGACCTCTCTCACCCTAAGTGAGAATCATCCTCCTAGACCAGGGGTGGCCAACCAGTCAGAGACTAAGAGCCACATTTTTAACTGTGATACTGCAAAGAGCCACATCATACACATGGGCACACATGATCACCACCCCACCCCTTCCACACACACACACACACACACACACACACACACACACACACACACACACACACACACACACACACACACACACACACAGATCTCTGCTAAGCCAGATTTATTGTAAATGTCACACACAAACATGATAATGACAGATATTGACTCCTACAAGACCACAGGCCAGTCATTTTCAACAATGAACATTGTGTGCACTGTCTCACACACACACAAACTCTCAGTTCAACCAAGTCCACAAACAAAAATGTAATTTACAACAGCGTTTTTTCTCTTACTTTGTATGTTGCTTAGTGGGACTTCTGGCACTCCTTGTCTTGAACAATCCTCTTCAAATCTGGCTTATATTCCGTTGTTGCCACTCGAAGCAATTCTTTCCCATGGGTGTCAGTCAGAACAGATGGATGCTTTGATTTCACATGTTTCAGGGTAGAAAACAGACTCGCAGACGTATGTCGACCCAAACATTGACAGTATCTTCAGCGCAGCCTGTTTGACATTGGGCTATTTTTCCATTGGCACACTTTTCCAGAACTCAATGGTCCCTTCCCTTAAAGCAGCTTTCAGTTGGTCCTCCTCACAAAGATCAATCATTTCCAGCTCAGCCGCAGCCTCATCTGTGACTAGCGGGGCTTTCAAACAGTCCGTCTCCACATTAAATGTGTCGACGAGGCACGTAATCTGTGGCCTTTTCAGTTGTAGATCACGGAACCGGGTCACAAAGCTTTCGTGCAGGTTTTCAACCAGTGTTGCATATCTGGCTCTTTGCTTATTCAGGGCGGCGCTGGTGACTTGCCCGCTGGCTTTTAACAGAGTGGGAAAATGCCTTAAATCTCCCTTTTGAATATGAGCCTTGAACAGCTTCAGTTTGTTGACAAACGCAAACACACTTTGCAGCAGGTCAGGGAGCATTTTTAACTTCCCCTGCAGGGTCAGGTTCAGTCTGTCCAAGTGACACAGCATGTCGACCAAAAAGGCCAGATCCATAATCCACTCGAGGTCCGAGAGTTCGGGATAGTCCTTGTCCTTCTCTTCCATGAACAGTTTCACGGCATCCAAAAGCTCAAAAAAGCGAGCGAGTACTTTGCCTTCTGACAGCCACCTCACAGTGCAGTGCAGCGGCAGGTCACCTGGTGACCTGGTCCAGCTCAGCGATGAGTTCCTGAACTGTGGTTAAGCGCATGCGTGCGGATGTAGTTGTTATTTCCATCACTGGCTTCATGACGTTGTCTAAATTCAGTGATTTAGACCCGAGTTGCTCCCTGTGGATGATGCAGTGGAAATTCCAAAATGCGGGAAATGTTTGTTCAGCTCTGCACAGCCCCACAAGCCCGTTCACAGATCCGATCATGGCTGGCGCTCCATCCCTGGCTGTTGCAGTTAGTTTTGGTATGGGCAGATGTGCTTTCGCGAATGCAGCCATCATTGTTTCTTTCACATCTGTGCCACGGGTTCTGTCTTTTAATGGCACAATATCAAGGAGTTCTTCTTTGATCACACAATCGTTTGACACCGACCGTGCAAATACTGCCGACTGAGGCTTGTCTTGTATGTCACAACTCTCATCCAATGCAACACTAAAATACTCACATTCTTGAAGGTCAGAGTGCAACTGTGTTTCAATAGCCGCGTTAATGTCCAATATCCTGCGTTCAACAGTGTGGCGGGACAGTTGGACGTCTGATATCATTCGTTTTAATTTGTCATTTTCAGGAGACAATATTTCAACAGCGTCGCTGAGGCATTTTTTCACGAACTCCCCTTCATTGTATGGCTTTTTAGCCTGTGCAATGTTCAAAGCCAGTTGATAAGACGCAAGCGTTACGGTCTCGGAGTGCTTCGTAAATCTTTGGAAAAACCGGGTCTGCTTTTCTGCCTGACTTTTCAACGTTACCAACTTGTTTTTGCGAAGTTCAGTCCCTTTTGGAAATTCCTGGTCGTAGCTTGCGTGGAGTGAGCTGAAGTGCCGTTGAAGATTAGAAGCTTTAAAATGCGCTAGCGACGCCTGACATATGAGGCAGAATGGCTTGTCATTACGTTCAATAAAACAATATGAACTCTCCCACTCTGTTAAAAATGTCCGGTGTTCATCTACATATTTTCTTTTTGCGGTGCTTTTTTTCCCTGCCATTTTGAGAGCACACAAAATTACTCGAAAGATCTATTTTCATCTCACGCACATGCGCGTTTGACGTCACTCAAACCGGCTTCCTGGTCAGGTTGCCATATAGGGAATGAATGGCAGCGCCAGCGCCGAGCATTTTTGACGCCTGTCATGTGAGCCCCTTAAGAGCCGCATGAGGCTCGCGAGCCGCTGGTTGGCCACCCCTGCAATAGGCTAATCAACGATCTCTTTTTGTGCTGCAAACAGTCAATTGAGCCACAAACAACAGGAAACTGCATTTTTTTTGTTACCATTTGATTAGCCTTTATTGAAATCAGGAGAACCACTTTGAGATTACGCACCTCTTTTAGTACATAAAAAAGTTTGCTGTGTCTTATATTAATTCTAAATACAAAAATATTCTTAAAACAAATAAATAGCACAAAAGACAAATAGATGGAAACAATAAAAAGTACAGTCGCAGAGAAAGACAAAACTATAAAAGCCACCAAATACTTAAATATAAGTTAGCTAAGACAAGAACAAGGTTAGGTTTGTGTTTACATGTGCTGTAAAACGGCCCTAAACTCGCCCAGCATGACAAACTGTGAGTTTTTAATTTTTTTCTGTACAGCATTCCATAAACATGGAGCAGAATACATAAAGGCTTTTTTGCCCAGTTTATAATGGATGGTCGGAACTGTGTGTAAAAACAAGTCTTTAGACCTCAGACTGTAGTTCTTCCTGGGACACATTATAGGTTATCACACACGCAAATGTTGGGACCTCATCTCTATGCAAGTCAGATTCGCATTTTCATTCCCCTGCTGATCCTCAGGTAAAGTCCTTTCATTTGTAAATAGAGTCATTTGACTTAGAGCTGGGACTTAGAGGAAGTCTGAAGAATCATGGGTCTCCTAGTGTTAACTGGAATTTCTGTGTACACATATGATTTTGTGTTTTCATCTGTGGACTGGTGACTATTGAGTGTGTTGCCTTCAGTGGCAAAGGGAAATAAAACCTCTGCATGAACAGGAATCATGGAGCCTCCCCCTTCTCAGCTCCAAGTGTCCAAATCTGAACAGCTGGTCTGGGCTCTGAGTGGAAGCTGAGGTGGTCATGTGCCTGGGCCTCCAGACTAATCCACTCCAAGTCCAAGTCCGAGTGTAAAACTCAGTCTCAGTCTCTATCTTGGTCCACTCTCTCACTCTCTCTCTCTCTCGCTCTCTCTCACGGTGCAACCTCAGCTCCGCCCACTGCTCCCAGAGTCCAGATCCATATTTCACTTTCTCTTGTATTGTTTGATTGTACACTCATAGTGACAGGGCGTCTTTTCCTTTATAAATGAGTTCCCAGTCATCCGATTGTACCTCAATAACTAGTTTATCCAGGGATTCCTCTCTTCTGACTCATTTGTAATGATATCCATCTGTTGTCTCTTTTAATCTTTCTGTGGTTTTTATTGGAATTAGTAAAAAAACAAACAGACATGAAATCACTGATATCATTGACTAATACACCACTTACTTTGATATTATCTATAACATGTGTAAATAAATTATGACCCTCCAAACGACCCCCAGGAGGCCCGGCTGTGTGTGTGTGTGTGTGTGTGTGTGTGTGTGTGTGTGTGTGTGTGTGTGTGTGTGTGTGTGTGTGTGTGTGTGTGTGTGTGTTGTGTGTGTGTGTGTGTGTGTGTGTGTGTGTGTGTGTGTGTGTGTGTGTGTGTGTGTGTGTGTGTGTGTGTGTGTGTGTGTGTTTGGGCCTGGTTATAGGAGAAGTGAGGATGGAGCAGCCATTTACTGGTAAAACTAACTCACTAACATCTTGGTGAAAATAGAATATATGTTTTTTTCAAATTAAAGTGACAATGAAAGTGAGAACAGGAGTTCCCCCCTCACCTCCAGAGGAACATAGAGAGTGAGCTACCAGCAGCTTCTCCCTGTGGAAGGGAACATCAGCCCTCACCTCCAGAGTGAACATAAGTCATGTCTGTATATTACATCCATCATCCATCCATCCATCCATCCATCCATCCATCATCCATCATCCATCCATCCATCATCCATCATCCATCATCCATCATCCATCATCCATGATGTGATCCAGCAAACATGTCCAAGCAGTAGTGTTGTGTTGTTGCTTCTCATTGTCAATAGAACCATGAGAAAGTATGAGAGTGACTGATACGCTTGTATGATCACTGGACCTTTTGAAAGCAGTCAGACTCTCATACTGTACCAGTAGCATCTGTGTCATTCACAACCCGTCTCCATCTTAACTGGACTTTCTGTGTACACATATGATTTTGTGTTTTCATCTGCGGACTGGTGGCTAGTGAGTGTGTTGCCTTCAGTGGCAAAGGGAAATAAAACCTCTGCATGAACAGGACTGAGACTGAGACTGAGTTTTACACTCGGACTTGGACTTGGAGTGGATTAGTCTGGAGCTGAGAAGGGGGAGGCTCCATGATTCATGGTCTTTATTGTTTTCTGGTACTTTCTTAATCTCACTTTGATAGTCATTTTAATTTGAAAGAAACTCCTATTCTCATTTTGATAGTCACTTTAATTTGAAAAAAAAACCCTCATATTTTCCTTTGATCGTCACTTTAATTTGAAAAATCTTCTATTTTCTTTTTGATAGTCACTTTAATTTGAACAAAAATCCAATTTTACCTTTGATAGTCACTTTAATTTGAAAAAAAAACTAATCTTCTCACTTTGATAGTCACTTTAAGTTGAAAAAAACCCCTCCTATTTTCCCTTTGATAGTCACTTTAGTTTGAAAGAAACTCCTATTCTCACTTTGATAGTCACTTTAATTTGAAAAAAAACCTCCTATTTTCCCTTTGATAGTCACTTTAATTTGAAAAAAGCTCCTACTTTCACTTTGATAGTCAGTTTAATTTGACAAAAACTCATATTCTCACTTTGAAGGTCACTTTAATTTGAAAAAAAACTCATATTTTCCTTTGATAGTCACTTTAATTTGAAAAAAACTCATATTCTCACTTTGATAGTGACTTTAATTTGAAAAGAACTCCTATTTTCCCTTTGATAGTCACTTTAATTTGAAAGAAACTCCTATTCTCCTTTTGATAGTCACTTTAATTTGAAAAGAAAACTCCTATTTTCCCTTTGTTAGTCACTTTAATTTGAAAAAAGCTCCTACTCTCACTTTGATCGTCAGTTTAATTTGAAAAAAACTCATAGTCTAACTTTGATAGTCACTTTAATTTGAAAAAAAAACCCTCATATTTTCCTTTGATAGTCACTTTAATTTGAAAAAAAACTCATATCCTCACTTTGCTAGTCACTTTAATTTAAAAAAAAATCCTATTTTCCCTTTTATAGTCACTTTAATTTGAAAAAAACTCCTATTCTCACTTTGATGGTCACTTTAACTTGAAAAAAAAAACCCTCCTATTTTACCTTTGATTGTCACACACTGATTTCTAGACCTTTGAAGTGGAAGATATGCAGTTCATATACCATCCTACAGGGGGAGCTGCAGCACTCTCAGCTCTCCTACTCTCCTCAGTCTTCAATCTATTGGTACCAAGTGAAGTCCAGAGTTTTTATGGATGAAGGTTCTCATAATATTTGAGAAACAACCTCCTCGTTAGTATAGTGGAGAGTATCCCCGCCTGTCACGAGGGAGACGAGGGGAAAGCAAAGTCACATGATTTGTTTCCACAAGTTTCCATCCTAGTGGACAAAGCTGCCATGACAGTTTCTCTAAAGCTTCAGTTCAAGAAGAAGCCCTGAGTTCACATTCCTGGAACTTGTTGAAGTGAAACTCAGAGAGCAGATGGCATCGTACAGGTGTTCCTCACCTGTTGAATTAATGCTGGATTTACAGAAGAGTGGCTTCATGACAGCTGGGGAACATCTGGACCTGATGTCACAAAGACTCCACATTGTGACATCACTGTGATGTCACAATGTGTGGAAGTGTGGTAACAGACACATGACAACAACACATAGCAACATCTTCTCGTTAGTATAGTGGCGAGTATCCCTGCCTGTCACGTGGGAGGTAGGGGTTCAATTCCCTGACCGGGAGTTCAGCTCTTTAAGATAAGATATCCCTTTATTGATCTCGCATGTGGAGAAATTTGCAAAAACACTCGTTCCCATACCGGAATCAAACCCGGGCCGCCTGGGTAAGAACCAGGAATCCTAACCACTAGACCATATGGGAGACTTTAGTTTACTTACTGATAACATTCAGGTCAGAAATGCTCTCCCAGTCAGTTCCCTCCAGGTCATGCAGCATTTGGCGATGTTGATGTGTTTGTGAGCATATGAGTTGAAAAGAAGCACGAAGAGCGCCCACTGGTGAGCGGAATCACAGGGCCGTGTAAAGGATGGAAGTGGGCCAACAGAGACTCGCCCACCCGGTATAAACAGAAACTACAAGGCTTCAGGAGAAGTGAGGACGGGAATTCCAGCTGAAAAGTAAAACTTCAAGATGGGAACTGGACTGTTTCCAGGTAAAAAAGAATGTATATGGAAACCTAAGGTGAGAACTGAGTCACTTTATTTACAAAGATACGCAAACTCAAAGTTAGGCTTCCTCCTGTCTGGTGCACATGGCACACACATATATAAATACTTGTCACCAACAACTTATATATTTGATTTGTATAATCAGAGGCAATAATGTGTTTTAGCCTCGCCGGACTACAATGAATTTACGGCTCACTAACTGCAGTTGAACTATTGTTTCACCTTCTAGCGTACAGCATAGGACCGACTGAATACGTTTATGTGTGTGTTTGTTCTCCTCAAGGGTTGAAGAATCCAGTCAATCTGACAGAAATCTTGTTAGTTAATGTGATAAACTTTGTCTCTGAGCAGCTTGTAGAAGTGAGAGCTACAGAAACATAGAACACAAAAGCATCACCAATGGTGGAGATGTTACACAATGAAAAGCTTGTAGAATATACCTACACGGCAAACAGGAAATATTCCCTCGTTATTCAAACGAGAGGTGAGGAAATGATCTGACCTGTGATACTAACAGTGTGAGGACATGAGAGACATTTGTTTGACTGACGGCACGACATGACATTTTGCATCAAAAGATGCAAATAAGCAGAAATAATGAGGAACCTGCTGTTGGTGAAGGTGTTTTGTAATCACATAGTACAAAGTTCATAATACTCAGTGTAGAAGTCTATAGTCATCTTCTCAGGTTATTGACCCTGGGCTAAATTTAAAAGAATATATCAACTTAGTACCTGTATTCCTGCTTTGTGATGTGATTTAACTAACAGAATGTCACACGTTAGAACAAGACCTATGATGTTTGCAACACGAGCATCGAGGAACACAGAACATGAATTTATATGGAGTACCCACTGCAGTACTCACATACCACTGAGCTCCTTCAAAATAAAAATCAATTTGAAAATGTTTCTTAGTAAGAAAAAAAGGATATAATATAGAAGGAAAAAAGACAATAGAACATTCGATCCACATGAGAAATAAATATGATTTTTCCTTTTATTTGTTGAAAAACTGTTGTTATTCTTCATGTTTCTTCTTGATGTGTTTCTAAAGTGTTGCTGCACCTTGTTAGGATGACAAGGCCCCTGAGGAGGATTGGTGTGTTTCAGGAGAAAACAGGAAGCAAAGGGGAATGAAAGAAAAACATCCAAACAGGAAAATAGTGACAGATGAAGAGCAAATCCAAACTGGTGAGACTGTGTGTGATGTGTAATTAAGCAGATCCAAGTGAAGTGTTTTGTTGTATCTAACAGTCTTCTGGTGCCTGGCTCAGTACACCAGCATGGAGCAAAGCGGGTTCCCAGAATAAAAAAAAAAAAAAAAAACTTGTTGGGGAACAAAAAGTAAAGTCTGAGCTGAAACACATTGAACTATGTACTTTGGTGAAATACGTACCTTTATTATGCGTGCAAGTGTGCAGAACTGTGATATGAGAAATGAAATCCATTCAGTGGTTAGTGTGATCGCCGGGAACTGAATGGCAAATTGAATTTCTCCTACTGGGTTCATATTTTTGTAAATTTGGCTATGAAGGAGTGAGTGGCTCATCTGATATAAAACTCACCGTACAATACTGGATTACACCAGTGGATATCTTTTACTGATGTTATACGTCAACATCCCATTAAACAATAATGTCATAAGGTAATAGATAGCAGATCATTTCCTCACCTCTCGTTTGAATAACGAGGGAATATTTCCTGTTTGCCGTGTAGGTATATTCTACAAGCTTTTCATTGTGTAACATCTCCACCATTGGTGATGCTTTTGTGTTCTATGTTTCTGTAGCTCTCACTTCTACAAGCTGCTCATAGACAAAGTTTATCACATTAACTAACAAGATTTCTGTCAGATTGACTGGATTCTTCAACCCTTGAGGAGAACAAACACACACAGAAACGGATTCAGTCGGTCCTATGCTGTACGCTAGAAGGTGAAACTATAGTTCAACTGCAGTTAGTGAGCCGTAAATTCATTGTAGTCCGGCGAGGCTAAAACACATTATTGCCTCTGATTATACAAATCAAATATATAAGTTGTTGGTGACAAGTATTCATATATGTGTGTGCCATGTGCACCAGACAGGAGGAAGCCTAACTTTGAGTTTGCGTATCTTTGTAAATAAAGTGACTCAGTTCTCACCTTAGGTTTCCATATACATTCTTTTTTACCTGGAAACAGTCCAGTTCCCATCTTGAAGTTTTACTTTTCAGCTGGAATTCCCGTCCTCACTTCTCCTGAAGCCTTGTAGTTTCTGTTTATACCGGGTGGGCGAGTCTCTGTTGGCCCACTTCCATCCTTTACACGGCCCTGTGATTCCGCTCACCAGTGGGCGCTCTTCGTGCTTCTTTTCAACTCATATGCTCACAAACACATCAACATCGCCAAATGCTGCATGACCTGGAAGGAACTGACTGGGAGAGCATTTCTGACCTGAATGTTATCAGTAAGTAAACTAAAGTCTCCCATATGGTCTAGTGGTTAGGATTCCTGGTTCTCACCCAGGTGGCCCGGGTTTGATTCCGGTATGGGAACGAGTGTTTTTGCAAATTTCTCCACATGCGAGATCAATAAAGGGATATCTTATCTTAAAGAGCTGCACTCCCGGTCAGGGAATTGAACCCCTACATCCCACGTGACAGGCAGGGATACTCGCCACTATACTAACGAGAAGATGTTGCTATGTGTTGTTGTCATGTGTCTGTTACCACACTTCCACACATTGTGACATCACAGTGATGTCACAATGTGGAGTCTTTGTGACATCAGGTCCAGATGTTCCCCAGCTGTCATGAAGCCACTCTTCTGTAAATCCAGCATTAATTCAACAGGTGAGGAACACCTGTACGATGCCATCTGCTCTCTGAGTTTCACTTCAACAAGTTCCAGGAATGTGAACTCAGGGCTTCTTCTTGAACTGAAGCTTTAGAGAAACTGTCATGGCAGCTTTGTCCACTAGGATGGAAACTTGTGGAAACAAATCATGTGACTCTGCTTTCCCCTCGTCTCCCTCGTGACAGGCGGGGATACTCTCCACTATACTAACGAGGAGGTTGTTTCTCAAATATTATGAGAACCTTCATCCATAAAAACTCTGGACTTCACTTGGTACCAATAGATTGAAGACTGAGGAGAGTAGGAGAGCTGAGAGTGCTGCAGCTCCCCCTGTAGGATGGTATATGAACTGCATATCTTCCACTTCAAAGGTCTAGAAATCAGTGTGTGACAATCAAAGGTAAAATAGGAGGGGTTTTTTTTTCAAGTTAAAGTGACCATCAAAGTGAGAATAGGAGTTTTTTTCAAATTAAAGTGACTATAAAAGGGAAAATAGGATTTTTTTTTAAATTAAAGTGACTAGCAAAGTGAGGATATGAGTTTTTTTTTTCAAATTAAAGTGACTATCAAAGGAAAATATGAGGGTTTTTTTTCAAATTAAAGTGACTATCAAAGTTAGACTATGAGTTTTTTTCAAATTAAACTGACGATCAAAGTGAGAGTAGGAGCTTTTTTCAAATTAAAGTGACTAACAAAGGGAAAATAGGAGTTTTCTTTTCAAATTAAAGTGACTATCAAAAGGAGAATAGGAGTTTCTTTCAAATTAAAGTGACTATCAAAGGGAAAATAGGAGTTCTTTTCAAATTAAAGTCACTATCAAAGTGAGAATATGAGTTTTTTTCAAATTAAAGTGACTATCAAAGGGAAAATAGGAGGTTTTTTTTTCAAATTAAAGTGACTATCAAAGGTAAAATTGGATTTTTGTTCAAATTAAAGTGACTATCAAAAAGAAAATAGAAGATTTTTCAAATTAAAGTGACGATCAAAGGAAAATATGAGGGGTTTTTTTTCAAATTAAAGTGACTATCAAAATGAGAATAGGAGTTTCTTTCAAATTAAAACGACTATCAAAGTGAGATTAAGAAAGTACCAGAAAACAATAAAGACCATGAATCATGGAGCCTCCCCCTTCTCAGCTCCAGACTAATCCACTCCAAGTCCAAGTCCGAGTGTAAAACTCAGTCTCAGTCTCAGTCCTGTTCATGCAGAGGTTTTATTTCCCTTTGCCACTGAAGGCAACACACTCACTAGCCACCAGTCCACAGATGAAAACACAAAATCATATGTGTACACAGAAAGTCCAGTTAAGATGGAGACGGGTTGTGAATGACACAGATGCTACTGGTACAGTATGAGAGTCTGACTGCTTTCAAAAGGTCCAGTGATCATACAAGCGTATCAGTCACTCTCATACTTTCTCATGGTTCTATTGACAATGAGAAGCAACAACACAACACCACTGCTTGGACATGTTTGCTGGATCACATCATGGATGATGGATGGATGATGGATGGATGGATGGATGGATGGATGGTTTGATGGATGTAATATACAGACATGACTTATGTTCACTCTGGAGGTGAGGGCTGATGTTCCCTTCCACAGGGAGAAGCTGCTGGTAGCTCACTCTCTATGTTCCTCTGGAGGTGAGGGGGGAACTCCTGTTCTCACTTTCATTGTCACTTTAATTTGAAAAAAACATATATTCTATTTTCACCAAGATGTTAGTGAGTTAGTTTTACCAGTAAATGGCTGCTCCATCCTCACTTCTCCTATAACCAGGCCCAAACACACACACACACACACACACACACACACACACACACACACACACACACACACACACACACACACACACACACACACACACACACACACACACACACACACACACACACACACACACACACACACACACACACACACACACACATTCATCACGTTCATCCTGCGTTCATCCTGTCATTCCAACTTCATTATTAAAGTACCCTGGAAAGGTCTCTCCGTGTCCTTCTCTCTCACCGGAGCTCTGTGGAAGGTTGCTATCAGACCAAACATCCCTTCAGAGTGTCCCACTCTATCACAATGGAGGACATTGATAATCGAGGACAGATGCTGCAACGTTTTAATTTTTAAGTTCAGAGGCTGTTTTTGTGTTTTTCATCAAACCTCCATCCACTTTGAATGAGGAGTTTATCTTTTTTTTTTTTTTTTTCCAGAAACGATGAGCCAAATCTTGTATGTTTGTAGGTCATAATGTCCAGGGGTTGTGGGTTGGAGTCCCATCTAGGGTGTTGAAGTTGATAGAGCCTGGTAGAATTACTGAGTTGATCACCTGTTTCGTAGTAACGCTTATCAAGGAATGAAAATGTTTGTCAATCCAGAGAACAGAGCACATGACCACCTCAGCTTCCACTTAGAGCCCAGACCTGCTGTTCAGATTTGGACACTTGGAGCTGAGAAGGGGGAGGCTCCATGATTCCTGTTCATGCAGAGGTTTTATTTCCCTTTGCCACTGAAGGCAACACACTCAATAGTCACCAGTCCACAGATGAAAACACAAAATCATATGTGTACACAGAAAGTCCAGTTAACACTAGGAGACCCATGATTCTTCAGACTTCCTCTAAGTCCCAGCTCTAAGTCAAATGACTCTATTTACAAATGAAAGGACTTTACCTGAGGATCAGCAGGGGAGTGAAAATGCGAATCTGACTTGCATAGAGATGAGGTCCCAACATTTGCGTGTGTGATAACCTATAATGTGTCCCAGGAAGAACTACAGTCTGAGGTCTAAAGACTTGTTTTTACACACAGTTCCGACCATCCATTATAAACTGGGCAAAAAAGCCTTTATGTATTCTGCTCCATGTTTATGGAATGCTGTACAGAAAAAAATTAAAAACTCACAGTTTGTCATGCTGGGCGAGTTTAGGGCCGTTTTACAGCACATGTAAACACAAACCTAACCTTGTTCTTGTTTTAGCTAACTTATATTTAAGTATTTGGTGGCTTTTATAGTTTTGTCTTTCTCTGCGACTGTACTTTTTATTGTTTCCATCTATTTGTCTTTTGTGCTATTTATTTGTTTTAAGAATATTTTTGTATTTAGAATTAATATAAGACACAGCAAACTTTTTTATGTACTAAAAGAGGTGCGTAATCTCAAAGTGGTTCTCCTGATTTCAATAAAGGCTAATCAAATGGTAACAAAAAAAATGCAGTTTTCTGTTGTTTGTGGCTCAACTGACTGTTTGCAGCACAAAAAGAGATCGTTGATTAGCCTATAGCAGGGGTGGCCAACCAGCGGCTCGCGAGCCTCATGCGGCTCTTAAGGGGCTCACATGACAGGCGTCAAAAATGCTCGGCGCTGGCGCTGCCATTCATTCCCTATATTGCAACCTGACCAGGAAGCCGGTTTGAGTGACGTCAAACGCGCATGTGCGTGAGATGAAAATAGATCTTTCGAGTAATTTTGTGTGCTCTCAAAATGGCAGGGAAAAAAAGCACCGCAAAACGAAAATATGTAGATGAACACCGGACATTTTTAACAGAGTGGGAGAGTTCATATTGTTTTATTGAACGTAATGACAAGCCATTCTGCCTCATATGTCAGGCGTCGCTAGTGCATTTCAAAGCTTCTAATCTTCAACGGCACTTCAGCTCACTCCACGCAGGCAACGACCAGGAATTTCCAAAAGGGACTGAACTTCGCAAAAACAAGTTGGTAACGTTGAAAAGTCAGGCAGAAAAGCAGACACGGTTTTTCCAAAGATTTACGAAGCACTCCGAGACCGTAACGCTTGCGTCTTATCAACTGGCTTTGAACATTGCACAGGCTAAAAAGCCATACAATGAAGGGGAGTTCGTGAAAAAATGCCTCAGCGACGCTGTTGAAATATTGTCTCCTGAAAATGACAAATTAAAACGAATGATATCAGACGTCCAACTGTCCCGCCACACTGTTGAACGCAGGATATTGGACATTAACGCGGCTATTGAAACACAGTTGCAGTCTGACCTTCAAGAATGTGAGTATTTTAGTGTTGCATTGGATGAGAGTTGTGACATACAAGACAAGCCTCAGTCGGCAGTATTTGCACGGTCGGTGTCAAACGATTGTGTGATCAAAGAAGAACTCCTTGATATTGTGCCATTAAAAGACAGAACCCGTGGCATAGATGTGAAAGAAACAATGATGGCTGCATTCGCGAAAGCACATCTGCCCAAACCAAAACTAACTGCAACAGCCAGGGATGGAGCGCCAGCCATGATCGGATCTGTGAAGGGGCTTGTGGGGCTGTGCAGAGCTGAACAAACATTTCCCGCATTTTGGAATTTCCACTGCATCATCCACAGGGAGCAACTCGGGTCTAAATCACTGAATTTAGACAACGTCATGAAGCCAGTGATGGAAATAACAACTATATCCGCACGCATGCGCTTAACCACAGTTCAGGAACTCATCGCTGAGCTGGACCAGGTCACCAGGTGACCTGCCGCTGCACTGCACTGTGAGGTGGCTGTCAGAAGGCAAAGTACTCGCTCGCTTTTTTGAGCTTTTGGATGCCGTGAAACTGTTCATGGAAGAGAAGGACAAGGACTATCCCGAACTCTCGGACCTCGAGTGGATTATGGATCTGGCCTTTTTGGTCGACATGCTGTGTCACTTGGACAGACTGAACCTGACCCTGCAGGGGAAGTTAAAAATGCTACCTGACCTGCTGCAAAGTGTGTTTGCGTTTGTCAACAAACTGAAGCTGTTCAAGGCTCATATTCAAAAGGAAGATTTAAGGCATTTTCCCACTCTGTTAAAAGCCAGCGGGCAAGTCACCAGCGCCGCCCTGAATAAGCAAAGAGCCAGATATGCAACACTGGTTGAAAACCTGCACGAAAGCTTTGTGACCCGGTTCCGTGACCTACAACTGAAAAGGCCACAGATTACGTGCCTCGTCGACACATTTAATGTGGAGACGGACTGTTTGAAAGCCCCGCGAGTCACAGATGAGGCTGCGGCTGAGCTGGAAATGATTGATCTTTGTGAGGAGGACCAACTGAAAGCTGCTTTAAGGGAAGGGACCATTGAGTTCTGGAAAAGTGTGCCAATGGAAAAATAGCCCAATGTCAAACAGGCTGCGCTGAAGATACTGTCAATGTTTGGGTCGACATACGTCTGCGAGTCTGTTTTCTACCCTGAAACATGTGAAATCAAAGCATCCATCTGTTCTGACTGACACCCATGGGAAAGAATTGCTTCGAGTGGCAACAACGGAATATAAGCCAGATTTGAAGAGGATTGTTCAAGACAAGGAGTGCCAGAAGTCCCACTAAGCAACATACAAAGTAAGAGAAAAAACGCTGTTGTAAATTACATTTTTGTTTGTGGACTTGGTTGAACTGAGAGTTTGTGTGTGTGTGAGACAGTGCACACAATGTTCATTGTTGAAAATGACTGGCCTGTGGTCTTGTAGGAGTCAATATCTGTCATTATCATGTTTGTGTGTGACATTTACAATAAATCTGGCTTAGCAGAGATCTGTGTGTGTGTGTGTGTGTGTGTGTGTGTGTGTGTGTGTGTGTGTGTGTGTGTGTGTGTGTGTGTGTGTGTGTGTGTGTGTGTGTGTGTGTGTGTATGTGTGTGGAAGGGGTGGGGTGGTGATCATGTGTGCCCATGTGTATGATGTGGCTCTTTGCAGTATCACAGTTAAAAATGTGGCTCTTAGTCTCTGACTGGTTGGCCACCCCTGGTCTAGGAGGACGATTCTCACTTAGGGTGAGAGAGGTCCTGGGTTCAATTCCTGGATGAGCCTTTTGGTCATCAACCATGATCCTTTGTGTTTAATTTCAAAAGAGGTTTTGACTTTGTGTGTGAGAATCCTCCTCCCAGACCAACCAGCAACATCTTCAAGAAGCAAAAGGACTCAACCAACAGTATCGGGGCTTTATTCACTTTGAGGAGCTTTCAAACAGCAACGCCGACACATTTCAGGATGAACTCAAACAGTGGTGCTACAAGGGGGTTAGTACTATATGTGGCTTATAGTAACTCTGTGCTACAAGGAGCCAAGTCGGTAGATTCTGTATTTAACAGGTTGTTCCACCTGTGTAAATGATATGATCAATAACAGAGGCCCTGTTATATACGTGTAAATATGTATATTTATGTTGTATACAACTTTATATTGGTTCAGTTATGTGCTATTAAATAAGTATGTTTCTTCCATAACATATTTGTTTTTTGGTTCGTTCAATAACAACTGGCCCTACAGTTTATCACATCTCACAATGTAGTATTTAATAGTCCACAATCTATTACAATTTACCATTTGAAGTCCATTTTTTCTAAATAGAATCCACACTCTCTCTGTTCTGCCTTCTGTCTCTGTTTCCATTATTAATCCTACTAATTGATCAGCTGTGTCATTACAGGCTGTCACTGTCACAGTGTCTAATGTTGGATTTACTTTGTTTTAAGTAATATCTGGCTGTTGATCTATGATTTTATTTCTTATTTTGATGGTGAGAGTTCATTTTTATTTTTGAAGTTAAAGCCGTTCATTCAGTCTCTTTTTGGCAGCGACCAAATTCAGCTCAGATCCAGATCAGATCCGTAATGAGATTTGTTAACAAGTGAAATAGGAAACGGTCTGTAAGGTGCAGTACAGCATGGCTCCGCCCCCCTCCACAATGTGACAGGGTCTCAGTTATTTGGTGTATAACTAGTCCTGCACTGCTGGAGCACAGACACAAAAAGCTCATCAGGAACAGGTTGCTAGGACTTTTGTTAATGATTCAGATAACAGCTTCCCAAAAGAAACTGCAAAACAATGTCCCATACAAAGCAGATGGGAGAGGTTCCTTATGGAACAGATGAAAGGAGATGAAAGGAGATTAAAGGGGATCAGCATCTATTGCCATGGAGACGCTGAGAACAAAGGAGAGGCAGGCCCACTCCATCATCCTACCTTAGTGCAAGATGGCGCCAGGGTGTAACGGCTGCCGTCTGCATGTTCTGACACTTCTTCTGAATCTGTTGTTTATCACTGCATTGTTTGGATATTTGTGCCAAAATGTCACCGTGTTACTGGTTTATGACCGTCAGGCACTGATGGACCTAAAACCACCGCATGAGGTGTGTCTAAACCTCAACTTTAATGGATCGCCAGCAAACAAAGCTCATCTTCTGAGGGACCTCTTTATGTCCCGTCAGCTGGATTTGGTGGGCCTCTCGGAGACCTGGCAGCAGGTGTGTGTGTGTGTGTGTGTGTGTGTGTGTGTGTGTGTGTGTGTGTGTGTGTGTGTGTGTGTGTGTGTGTGTGTGTGTGTGTGTGTGTGTGTGTGTGTGTGTGGCACCGATCCTCTATGTTGTTATAGAAGCGTCCTTCTCTTGACCTGGAGGAGAGGTTAGCAGCACGTCACCCCGTGTGTTTTCATGTGTGCGTCAGTCAATGCTAACGTGTTAACTAGGTGTGGTCAGGCTGGTTGGGGGGTGTTGCAGTCGAGTTGGGAACGGGATCGTGGGGTTCCGGATCCTTCCTGCAGTGCGATGTGTGGACCCACGTTGTCCTTTCAGCGACCTTCATGGTGGTGTGAGTGGTCTGCTGGATCTGGAATGGAACCAGCCACCTCTGGTCAGACCACCTCTTCCGTCTTGAGTTGTGAATAACCTGGTATTCACTTTTCCTGCACTGTGCAGCCTTCCTGAGCCAATGGACGGAGATCCGACACCGTCCCTTCTACACAAGAGGATCTTTCACACTAAAGAGAACTCCCTCACCCAGCTGGTCCTGGATCTGTCTCTGTTTGCTCACTACTGTTGGGACTCCGTCACCCTCTCACCCCCAGAGGGAACCGGCCTCCTGCAACAATCCAGTTGGAGGATTTCTTTTTAGGAAAGACCAGACTGGCCCCTCCCCCGTGCACCTTTCAGTTCCCATGCTGGTGGCCAGAGGGGCGCCGGGACCCGACTCCAAGGACCAAGGTGTGAGGAGAATGTTCCTTGTAAAAAACCTCCGAGAGACAGAAACACAGGAATCGGACTGAGAGCCATTGGACAAAGTTTAAGAGACGGCAAAACTACACATCATTCCTTATGAGATAAAACAAGATTCCTCCAACGTTCCCTCACGCTTTGGCTCACAAAGAATGAATGAAAATAAAGTAAAATAATAAGATCAGCAAGCGTTTCTTCATTGCAGGAGCAGTAGAGCAGGAAAACTCTCAGTAGAATGTAAAAGCAGCAGCCATCAGAGCTGTGAGGACGAAGACCCCGTCAGGAGTGTTGTTCTCATTCTGTAGGACAGGAAATGACCTCACTCCTCCAGAAAGCATCCGACCAACCGTGGGGAGAAGTGGAGCACTAACTCTGCAGCAGGTTAAAATAAAACTAAACATAGAAACAACAAAAACACACAAGACAGACCAACATAAAGACAAACTCACAGAATGCTGACAGCTGCATCGTCGCCACACCAGGTTAGACTAAATGAATGTTCTTAGTGATGACTCAGCAGAAATCCCTCCATTTGGAGTTTGAGCGTATTAACATGGTGCTGGTCTGGTTCTACTGCATCTGGTGATCCATTACCGGCTTTAGTTCAGCTCTTTGATACAAATTGTGATGAGACCCAAAGGATCTCTTTTTTGAGACTTTATTCCTAATTACCAAGTATTAATTAAAACCTCTTCTGTCTCTTCTTTTATTTGACTAAACCCACTGATTTAGAGTGTTAACTCTAGTTTTATTTAATTTGATCCATTATCAAGAACAATATTAGAAATCTATTGATGATCTGAACCTTCCCTCCTGTTGAGACATGAGATCACCCATGGCTCACTAAAGCAAATATCATTAACTAGTTCTAAGTTAGTGATTGTTCCTTGTTGAACTTCTATATAGATTATGTCTGATAATCAGGATTTTGTTTCAGCAGAGGTAATCTATTACCTACAAAAGTATTGAGAATCACCTCATTAGTAGTGGGATTCAATAAAAACTGAAGGCAAGGCTATAGTAAGACCTCGGAATGGTGACAGTTGTCGAAAATAAAGACGTTGGTGGAATTCAATAAAAACTGATGGCAAGGCTATAGTAAGACCTCGGAATGGTGACAGTTGTCGAAAATAAAGACGCTGGTGGAATTCAATAAAAACTGAAGGCAAGGCTATAGTAAGACCTTTGAATGGTGACAGTTGTCGAAATTAAAGACGTTGCTAGATTTTGATATAAAATGTTGGTAAGGCTATAGTAAGACCTCGGAATGGTGACAGTTGTCGAAAATAAAGACGCTGGTGGAATTCAATAAAAACTGATGGCAAGGCTATAGTAAGACCTCGGAATGGTGACAGTTGTCGAAAATAAAGACGTTGGTGGAATTCAATAAAAACTGATGGCAAGGCTATAGTAAGACCTCGGAATGGTGACAGTTGTCGAAAATAAAGACGTTGGTGGCATTCAATAAAAACTGAAGGCAAGGCTATAGTAAGACCTTTGAATGGTGACAGTTGTCGAAATTAAAGACGTTGCTAGATTTTGATATAAAATGTTGGTAAGGCTATAGTAAGACCTCGGAATGGTGACAGTTGTCGAAAATAAAGACGCTGGTGGAATTCAATAAAAACTGATGGCAAGGCTATAGTAAGACCTCGGAATGGTGACAGTTGTCGAAAATAAAGACGTTGGTGGAATTCAATAAAAACTGATGGCAAGGCTATAGTAAGACCTCGGAATGGTGACAGTTGTCGAAAATAAAGACGTTGGTGGAATTCAATAAAAACTGATGGCAAGGCTATAGTAAGACCTCGGAATGGTGACAGTTGTCGAAAATAAAGACGTTGGTGGCATTCAATAAAAACTGATGGCAAGGCTATAGTAAGACCTCGGAATGGTGACAGTTGTCGAAAATAAAGACGTTGGTGGAATTCAATAAAAACTGATGGCAAGGCTATAGTAAGACCTCGGAATGGTGACAGTTGTCGAAAATAAAGACGTTGGTGGAATTCAATAAAAACTGATGGCAAGGCTATAGTAAGACCTCGGAATGGTGACAGTTGTCGAAAATAAAGACGTTGGTGGAATTCAATAAAAACTGATGGCAAGGCTATAGTAAGACCTCGGAATGGTGACAGTTGTCGAAAATAAAGACGTTGGTGGCATTCAATAAAAACTGAAGGCAAGGCTATAGTAAGACCTCGGAATGGTGACAGTTGTCGAAAATAAAGACGTTGGTGGAATTCAATAAAAACTGATGGCAAGGCTATAGTAAGACCTCGGAATGGTGACAGTTGTCGAAAATAAAGACGTTGGTGGCATTCAATAAAAACTGAAGGCAAGGCTATAGTAAGACCTCGGAATGGTGACAGTTGTCGAAAATAAAGACGTTGGTGGCATTCAATAAAAACTGATGGCAAGGCTATAGTAAGACCTCGGAATGGTGACAGTTGTCGAAAATAAAGACGTTGGTGGAATTCAATAAAAACTGATGGCAAGGCTATAGTAAGACCTCGGAATGGTGACAGTTGTCGAAAATAAAGACGTTGGTGGAATTCAATAAAAACTGATGGCAAGGCTATAGTAAGACCTCGGAATGGTGACAGTTGTCGAAAATAAAGACGTTGGTGGAATTCAATAAAAACTGATGGCAAGGCTATAGTAAGACCTCGGAATGGTGACAGTTGTCGAAAATAAAGACGTTGGTGGCATTCAATAAAAACTGAAGGCAAGGCTATAGTAAGACCTTTGAATGGTGACAGTTGTCGAAATTAAAGACGTTGCTAGATTTTGATATAAAATGTTGGTAAGGCTATAGTAAGACCTCGGAATGGTGACAGTTGTCGAAAATAAAGACGCTGGTGGAATTCAATAAAAACTGATGGCAAGGCTATAGTAAGACCTCGGAATGGTGACAGTTGTCGAAAATAAAGACGTTGGTGGAATTCAATAAAAACTGATGGCAAGGCTATAGTAAGACCTCGGAATGGTGACAGTTGTCGAAAATAAAGACGTTGGTGGAATTCAATAAAAACTGATGGCAAGGCTATAGTAAGACCTCGGAATGGTGACAGTTGTCGAAAATAAAGACGTTGGTGGCATTCAATAAAAACTGATGGCAAGGCTATAGTAAGACCTCGGAATGGTGACAGTTGTCGAAAATAAAGACGTTGGTGGAATTCAATAAAAACTGATGGCAAGGCTATAGTAAGACCTCGGAATGGTGACAGTTGTCGAAAATAAAGACGTTGGTGGAATTCAATAAAAACTGATGGCAAGGCTATAGTAAGACCTCGGAATGGTGACAGTTGTCGAAAATAAAGACGTTGGTGGAATTCAATAAAAACTGATGGCAAGGCTATAGTAAGACCTCGGAATGGTGACAGTTGTCGAAAATAAAGACGTTGGTGGCATTCAATAAAAACTGAAGGCAAGGCTATAGTAAGACCTCGGAATGGTGACAGTTGTCGAAAATAAAGACGTTGGTGGAATTCAATAAAAACTGATGGCAAGGCTATAGTAAGACCTCGGAATGGTGACAGTTGTCGAAAATAAAGACGTTGGTGGCATTCAATAAAAACTGAAGGCAAGGCTATAGTAAGACCTCGGAATGGTGACAGTTGTCGAAAATAAAGACGTTGGTGGCATTCAATAAAAACTGATGGCAAGGCTATAGTAAGACCTCGGAATGGTGACAGTTGTCGAAAATAAAGACGTTGGTGGAATTCAATAAAAACTGATGGCAAGGCTATAGTAAGACCTCGGAATGGTGACAGTTGTCGAAAATAAAGACGTTGGTGGAATTCAATAAAAACTGATGGCAAGGCTATAGTAAGACCTCGGAATGGTGACAGTTGTCGAAAATAAAGACGTTGGTGGAATTCAATAAAAACTGATGGCAAGGCTATAGTAAGACCTCGGAATGGTGACAGTTGTCGAAAATAAAGACGTTGGTGGCATTCAATAAAAACTGAAGGCAAGGCTATAGTAAGACCTTTGAATGGTGACAGTTGTCGAAATTAAAGACGTTGCTAGATTTTGATATAAAATGTTGGTAAGGCTATAGTAAGACCTCGGAATGGTGACAGTTGTCGAAAATAAAGACGCTGGTGGAATTCAATAAAAACTGAAGGCAAGGCTATAGTAAGACCTCGGAATGGTGACAGTTGTCGAAAATAAAGACGTTGGTGGAATTCAATAAAAACTGATGGCAAGGCTATAGTAAGACCTCGGAATGGTGACAGTTGTCGAAAATAAAGACGTTGGTGGCATTCAATAAAAACTGATGGCAAGGCTATAGTAAGACCTCGGAATGGTGACAGTTGTCGAAAATAAAGACGTTGGTGGAATTCAATAAAAACTGAAGGCAAGGCTATAGTAAGACCTCGGAATGGTGACAGTTGTCGAAAATAAAGACGTTGGTGGAATTCAATAAAAACTGAAGGCAAGGCTATAGTAAGACCTTGGAATGGTGACAGTTGTCGAAAATAAACACGTTTCTAGATGTTGATATAAAATGTTTGTAAGGCTATAGTAAGACCTCGGAATGGTGACAGTTGTCGAACATAAACACGTTGCTAGATTTTGATATAAAATGTTGGTAAGGCTATAGTAAGACCTCGGAATGGTGACAGTTGTCGAAAATAAACACGTTGCTAGATTTTGATATTAAATATTGGTACGGTTATAGTAAGACCTCCAAATGGTGACAATTGTCGAAAATAAAGACGTTGGTGGAATTCAATAAAAACTGAAGGCAAGGCTATAGTAAGACCTTTGAATGGTGACAGTTGTCGAAATTAAAGACGTTGCTAGATTTTGATATAAAATGTTGGTAAGGCTATAGTAAGACCTCGGAATGGTGACAGTTGTCGAAAATAAAGACGCTGGTGGAATTCAATAAAAACTGAAGGCAAGGCTATAGTAAGACCTCGGAATGGTGACAGTTGTCGAAAATAAAGACGTTGGTGGAATTCAATAAAAACTGATGGCAAGGCTATAGTAAGACCTCGGAATGGTGACAGTTGTCGAAAATAAAGAAGTTGGTGGAATTCAATAAAAACTGATGGCAAGGCTATAGTAAGACCTCGGAATGGTGACAGTTGTCGAAAATAAAGACGTTGGTGGAATTCAATAAAAACTGATGGCAAGGCTATAGTAAGACCTCGGAATGGTGACAGTTGTCGAAAATAAAGACGTTGGTGGAATTCAATAAAAACTGATGGCAAGGCTATAGTAAGACCTCGGAATGGTGAAAGTTGTCGAAAATAAAGACGTTGGTGGAATTCAATAAAAACTGAAGGCAAGGCTATAGTAAGACCTTGGAATGGTGACAGTTGTCGAAAATAAAGACGTTGGTGGAATTCAATAAAAACTGAAGGCAAGGCTATAGTAAGACCTTGGAATGGTGACAGTTGTCGAAAATAAAGATGTTGGTGGAATTCAATAAAAACTGATGGCAAGGCTATAGTAAGACCTCGGAATGGTGACAGTTGTCGAAAATAAAGACGCTGGTGGAATTCAATAAAAACTGAAGGCAAGGAAATAGTAAGACCTCGGAATGGTGACAGTTGTCGAAAATAAAGACGCTGGTGGAATTCAATAAAAACTGAAGGCAAGGCTATAGTAAGACCTCGGAATGGTGACAATTGTCGAAAATAAACACGTTGCTAGATTTTGATATAGAATGTTGGTAAGGCTATAGTAAGACCTCCAAATGGTGACAGTTGTCGAAAATAAAGACGCTGGTGGAATTCAATAAAAACTGATGGCAAGGCTATAGTAAGACCTCGGAATGGTGACAGTTGTCGAAAATAAAGACGTTGGTGGAATTCAATAAAAACTGATGGCAAGGCTATAGTAAGACCTCGGAATGGTGACAGTTGTCGAAAATAAAGACGTTGGTGGAATTCAATAAAAACTGATGGCAAGGCTATAGTAAGACCTCGGAATGGTGACAGTTGTCGAAAATAAAGACGTTGGTGGCATTCAATAAAAACTGATGGCAAGGCTATAGTAAGACCTCGGAATGGTGACAGTTGTCGAAAATAAAGACGTTGGTGGAATTCAATAAAAACTGAAGGCAAGGCTATAGTAAGACCTTTGAATGGTGACAGTTGTCGAAATTAAAGACGTTGCTAGATTTTGATATAAAATGTTGGTAAGGCTATAGTAAGACCTCGGAATGGTGACAGTTGTCGAAAATAAAGACGCTGGTGGAATTCAATAAAAACTGATGGCAAGGCTATAGTAAGACCTCGGAATGGTGACAGTTGTCGAAAATAAAGACGTTGGTGGAATTCAATAAAAACTGATGGCAAGGCTATAGTAAGACCTCGGAATGGTGACAGTTGTCGAAAATAAAGACGTTGGTGGAATTCAATAAAAACTGATGGCAAGGCTATAGTAAGACCTCGGAATGGTGACAGTTGTCGAAAATAAAGACGTTGGTGGCATTCAATAAAAACTGATGGCAAGGCTATAGTAAGACCTCGGAATGGTGACAGTTGTCGAAAATAAAGACGTTGGTGGAATTCAATAAAAACTGAAGGCAAGGCTATAGTAAGACCTCGGAATGGTGACAGTTGTCGAAAATAAAGACGTTGGTGGAATTCAATAAAAACTGAAGGCAAGGCTATAGTAAGACCTCGGAATGGTGACAGTTGTCGAAAATAAACACGTTGCTTGATTTTGATATTAAATATTGGTACGGTTATAGTAAGACCTCCAAATGGTGACAATTGTCGAAAATAAAGACGTTGGTGGAATTCAATAAAAACTGAAGGCAAGGCTATAGTAAGACCTTTGAATGGTGACAGTTGTCGAAATTAAAGACGTTGCTAGATTTTGATATAAAATGTTGGTAAGGCTATAGTAAGACCTCGGAATGGTGACAGTTGTCGAAAATAAAGACGCTGGTGGAATTCAATAAAAACTGATGGCAAGGCTATAGTAAGACCTCGGAATGGTGACAGTTGTCGAAAATAAAGACGCTGGTGGAATTCAATAAAAACTGAAGGCAAGGAAATAGTAAGACCTCGGAATGGTGACAGTTGTCGAAAATAAAGACGCTGGTGGAATTCAATTAAAACTGAAGGCAAGGCTATAGTAAGACCTCGGAATGGTGACAATTGTCGAAAATAAACACGTTGCTAGATTTTGATATAGAATGTTGGTAAGGCTATAGTAAGACCTCCAAATGGTGACAGTTGTCGAAAATAAAGACGCTGGTGGAATTCAATAAAAACTGATGGCAAGGCTATAGTAAGACCTCGGAATGGTGACAATTGTCGAAAATGAAGACGTTGCTAGATTTTGATATAGAATGTTGGTAAGGTTATAGTAAGACCTCGGAATGGTGACAGTTGTCGAAAATAATCACGTTGCTAGATTTTGATATAAAATGTTGGTACGGCTATAGTAAGACCTTGGAATGGTGACAATTGTCGAAAATAAACATGTTGCTAGATTTTGATATATAAAATGTTGGTAGGGCTATAGTAAGACCTCGGAATGGTGACAGTTGTCGAAAATAAAGACGTTGGTGGAATTCAATAAAAACTGAAGGCAAGGCTATAGTAAGACCTCGGAATGGTGACAGTTGTCGAAAATAAAGACGTTGGTGGAATTCAATAAAAACTGATGGCAAGGCTATAGTAAGACCTCGGAATGGTGACAGTTGTCGAAAATAAAGACGTTGTTGGAATTCAATAAAAACTGAAGGCAAGGCTATAGTAAGACCTTGGAATGGTGACAGTTGTCGAAAATAAAGACATTGCTAGATTTTGATATAAAATGTTGGTAAGGCTATAGTAAGACCTCGGAATGGTGAAAGTTGTCGAAAATAAAGACGTTGGTGGAATTCAATAAAAACTGAAGGCAAGGCTATAGTAAGACCTCGGAATGGTGACAGTTGTCGAAAATAAAGACGTTGGTGGAATTCAATAAAAACTGATGGCAAGGCTATAGTAAGACCTCGGAATGGTGACAGTTGTCGAAAATAAAGACGTTGTTGGAATTCAATAAAAACTGAAGGCAAGGCTATAGTAAGACCTTGGAATGGTGACAGTTGTCGAAAATAAAGACATTGCTAGATTTTGATATAAAATGTTGGTAAGGCTATAGTAAGACCTCGGAATGGTGACAGTTGTCGAAAATAAAGACGCTGGTGGAATTCAATAAAAACTGAAGGCAAGGCTATAGTAAGACCTCCAAATGGTGACAGTTGTCGAAAATAAAGACGTTGTTGGAATTCAATAAAAACTGAAGGCAAGGCTATAGTAAGACCTTGGAATGGTGACAGTTGTCGAAAATAAAGACATTGCTAGATTTTGATATAAAATGTTGGCAAGGCTATAGTAAGACCTTGGAATGGTGACAGTTGTCGAAAATAAAGATGTTGGTGGAATTCAATAAAAACTGATGGCAAGGCTATAGTAAGACCTCGGAATGGTGACAGTTGTCGAAAATAAAGACGTTGCTAGATTTTGATATAAAATGTTGGTAAGGCTATAGTAAGACCTCGGAATGGTGACAGTTGTCGAAAATAAAGACGCTGGTGGAATTCAATAAAAACTGAAGGCAAGGAAATAGTAAGACCTCGGAATGGTGACAGTTGTCGAAAATAAAGACGCTGGTGGAATTCAATAAAAACTGATGGCAAGGCTATAGTAAGACCTCGGAATGGTGACAGTTGTCGAAAATAAAGACGTTGCTAGATTTTGATATAAAATGTTGGTAAGGCTATAGTAAGACCTCGGAATGGTGACAATTGTCGAAAATAAACACGTTGCTAGATTTTGATATAAAATGTTGGTATGGTTATAGTAAGACCTCCAAATGGTGACAGTTGTCGAAAATAAAGACGCTGGTGGAATTCAATAAAAACTGATGGCAAGGCTATAGTAAGACCTCGGAATGGTGACAATTGTCGAAAATAAACACGTTGCTAGATTTTGATATAGAATGTTGGTAAGGCTATAGTAAGACCTCCAAATGGTGACAGTTGTCGAAAATAAAGACGCTGGTGGAATTCAATAAAAACTGATGGCAAGGCTATAGTAAGACCTCGGAATGGTGACAATTGTCGAAAATAAACACGTTGCTAGATTTTGATATAGAATGTTGGTAAGGTTATAGTAAGACCTCGGAATGGTGACAGTTGTCGAAAATAATCACGTTGCTAGATTTTGATATAAAATGTTGGTAAGGCTATAGTAAGACCTCGGAATGGTGACAGTTGTCGAAAATAAACACGTTGCTAGATTTTGATATAAAATATTGGTAAGGTTATAGTAAGACCTCCAAATGGTGACAATTGTCGAAAATAAAGACGCTGGTGGAATTCAATAAAAACTGAAGGCAAGGCTATAGTAAGACCTTGGAATGGTGACAGTTGTCGAAAATAAAGACGTTGGTGGAATTCAATAAAAACTGAAGGCAAGGCTATAGTAAGACCTCGGAATGGTGACAATTGTCAAAAATAAACACGTTCCTAGATTTTGATATAAAATGTTGGTAAGGCTATAGTAAGACCTCGGAATGGTGACAGTTGTCGAAAATAAACACATTGGTGGAATTCAATAAAAGCTGAAGGCAAGGCTATAATAAGACCTCCAAATGGTGACAATTGTTGAAAATAAATACGTTGCTAGATTTTGATATTAAATATTGGTAAGGCTATAGTAAGACCTCGGAATGGTGACAATTGTCGAAAATAAACACGTTGCTAGATTTTTAATATAAAATGTTGGTACGGCTATAGTAAGACCTTGGAATGGTGACAATTGTCGAAAATAAACATGTTGCTAGATTTTGATATATAAAATGTTGGTAGGGCTATTGTAAGACCTCGGAATGGTGACAGTTGTCGAAATTAAAGACGTTGCTAGATTTTGACATAAAATGTTGGTAAGGCTATAGTAAGACCTCGGAATGGTGACAGTTGTCGAAAATAAAAACGTTGGTGGAATTCAATAAAAACTGAAGGCAAGGCTATAGTAAGACCTTGGAATGGTGACAGTTGTCGAAAATAAAGACGTTGGTGGAATTCAATAAAAACTGATGGCAAGGCTATAGTAAGACCTCGGAATGGTGACAGTTGTCGAAAATAAAGACGTTGGTGGAATTCAATAAAAACTGATGGCAAGGCTATAGTAAGACCTCGGAATGGTGACAGTTGTCGAAAATAAAGACGTTGGTGGAATTCAATAAAAACTGATGGCAAGGCTATAGTAAGACCTCGGAATGGTGAAAGTTGTCGAAAATAAAGACGTTGGTGGAATTCAATAAAAACTGAAGGCAAGGCTATAGTAAGACCTTGGAATGGTGACAGTTGTCGAAAATAAAGACGTTGGTGGAATTCAATAAAAACTGAAGGCAAGGCTATAGTAAGACCTTGGAATGGTGACAGTTGTCGAAAATAAAGATGTTGGTGGAATTCAATAAAAACTGATGGCAAGGCTATAGTAAGACCTCGGAATGGTGACAGTTGTCGAAAATAAAGACGCTGGTGGAATTCAATAAAAACTGAAGGCAAGGAAATAGTAAGACCTCGGAATGGTGACAGTTGTCGAAAATAAAGACGCTGGTGGAATTCAATTAAAACTGAAGGCAAGGCTATAGTAAGACCTCGGAATGGTGACAATTGTCGAAAATAAACACGTTGCTAGATTTTGATATAGAATGTTGGTAAGGCTATAGTAAGACCTCCAAATGGTGACAGTTGTCGAAAATAAAGACGCTGGTGGAATTCAATAAAAACTGATGGCAAGGCTATAGTAAGACCTCGGAATGGTGACAATTGTCGAAAATGAAGACGTTGCTAGATTTTGATATAGAATGTTGGTAAGGCTATAGTAAGACCTCCAAATGGTGACAATTGTCGAAAATAAACACGTTGCTAGATTTTTAATATAAAATGTTGGTACGGCTATAGTAAGACCTTGGAATGGTGACAATTGTCGAAAATGAAGACGTTGCTAGATTTTGATATAGAATGTTGGTAAGGTTATAGTAAGACCTCGGAATGGTGACAGTTGTCGAAAATAATCACGTTGCTAGATTTTGATATAAAATGTTGGTAAGGCTATAGTAAGACCTCGGAATGGTGACAATTGTCGAAAATAAACACGTTGCTAGATTTTTAATATAAAATGTTGGTACGGCTATAGTAAGACCTTGGAATGGTGACAATTGTCGAAAATAAACACGTTGCTAGATTTTGATATATAAAATGTTGGTAGGGCTATAGTAAGACCTCGGAATGGTGACAGTTGTCGAAAATAAAGACGTTGGTGGAATTCAATAAAAACTGATGGCAAGGCTATAGTAAGACCTCGGAATGGTGACAGTTGTCGAAAATAAAGACGTTGTTGGAATTCAATAAAAACTGAAGGCAAGGCTATAGTAAGACCTTGGAATGGTGACAGTTGTCGAAAATAAAGACGTTGCTAGATTTTGATATAAAATGTTGGTAAGGCTATAGTAAGACCTTGGAATGGTGACAGTTGTCGAAAATAAAGATGTTGGTGGAATTCAATAAAAACTGATGGCAAGGCTATAGTAAGACCTCGGAATGGTGACAGTTGTCGAAAATAAAGACGTTGCTAGATTTTGATATAAAATGTTGGTAAGGCTATAGTAAGACCTCGGAATGGTGACAGTTGTCGAAAATAAAGACGCTGGTGGAATTCAATAAAAACTGAAGGCAAGGAAATAGTAAGACCTCGGAATGGTGACAGTTGTCGAAAATAAAGACGCTGGTGGAATTCAATAAAAACTGAAGGCAAGGCTATAGTAAGACCTCGGAATGGTGACAATTGTCGAAAATAAACACGTTGCTAGATTTTGATATAAAATGTTGGTAAGGTTATAGTAAGACCTCGGAATGGTGACAGTTGTCGAAAATAATCACGTTGCTAGATTTTGATATAAAATGTTGGTAAGGCTATAGTAAGACCTCGGAATGGTGACAGTTGTCGAAATTAAAGACGTTGCTAGATTTTGATATAAAATGTTGGTAAGGCTATAGTAAGACCTCGGAATGGTGACAATTGTCGAAAATAAACACGTTGCTAGATTTTTAATATAAAATGTTGGTACGGCTATAGTAAGACCTTGGAATGGTGACAATTGTCGAAAATAAACATGTTGCTAGATTTTGATATATAAAATGTTGGTAGGGCTTTTGTAAGACCTCGGAATGGTGACAGTTGTCGAAATTAAAGACGTTGCTAGATTTTGACATAAAATGTTGGTAAGGCTATAGTAAGACCTCGGAATGGTGACAGTTGTCGAAAATAAAAACGTTGGTGGAATTCAATAAAAACTGAAGGCAAGGCTATAGTAAGACCTTGGAATGGTGACAGTTGTCGAAAATAAAGACGTTGGTGGAATTCAATAAAAACTGAAGGCAAGGCTATAGTAAGACCTCGGAATGGTGACAGTTGTCGAAAATAAAGACGTTGGTGGAATTCAATAAAAACTGATGGCAAGGCTATAGTAAGACCTCGGAATGGTGACAGTTGTCGAAAATAAAGACGCTGGTGGAATTCAATAAAAACTGATGGCAAGGCTATAGTAAGACCTCGGAATGGTGACAATTGTCGAAAATGAAGACGTTGCTAGATTTTGATATAGAATGTTGGTAAGGTTATAGTAAGACCTCGGAATGGTGACAGTTGTCGAAAATAATCACGTTGCTAGATTTTGATATAAAATGTTGGTAAGGCTATAGTAAGACCTTGGAATGGTGACAGTTGTCGAAAATAAACACGTTGCTAGATTTTGATATATAAAATGTTGGTAAGGTTATAGTAAGACCTCGGAATGGTGACAGTTGTCGAAAATAAAGACTCTGGTGGAATTCAATAAAAACTGAAGGCAAGGCTATAGTAAGACCTCGGAATGGTGACAGTTGTCGAAATTAAAGACGTTGCTAGATTTTGATATAAAATGTTGGTAAGGCTATAGTAAGACCTCGGAATGGTGACAGTTGTCGAAAATAAAGACGTTGGTGGAATTCAATAAAAACTGATGGCAAGGCTATAGTAAGACCTCGGAATGGTGACAGTTGTCGAAAATAAAGACGTTGGTGGAATTCAATAAAAACTGATGGCAAGGCTATAGTAAGACCTCGGAATGGTGACAATTGTCGAAAATGAAGACGTTGCTAGATTTTGATATAGAATGTTGGTAAGGTTATAGTAAGACCTCGGAATGGTGACAGTTGTCGAAAATAATCACGTTGCTAGATTTTGATATAAAATGTTGGTAAGGCTATAGTAAGACCTTGGAATGGTGACAATTGTCGAAAATAAACACGTTGCTAGATTTTTAATATAAAATGTTGGTACGGCTATAGTAAGACCTTGGAATGGTGACAGTTGTCGAAAATAAACACGTTGCTAGATTTTGATATAAAATATTGGCAAGGCTATAGTAAGACCTCGGAATGGTGAAAGTTGTCGAAAATAAAGACGTTGCTAGATTTTGATATAAAATATTGGTAAGGTTATAGTAAGACCTCGGAATGGTGACAGTTGTGGAAAATAAAAACGTTGGTGGAATTCAATAAAAAAGGAAGGCAAGGTTATAGTAAGACCTTGGAATGGTGACAGTTGTCGAAAATAAAGACGTTGGTGGAATTCAATAAAAACTGAAGGCAAGGCTATAGTAAGACCTTGGAATGGTGACAGTTGTCGAAAATAAAGACGTTGCTAGATTTTGATATAAAATGTTGGTAAGGCTATAGTAAGACCTCGGAATGGTGACAGTTGTCGAAAATAAAGACGCTGGTGGAATTCAATAAAAACTGATGGCAAGGCTATAGTAAGACCTCGGAATGGTGACAGTTGTCGAAAATAAAGACGTTGGTGGAATTCAATAAAAACTGATGGCAAGGCTATAGTAAGACCTCGGAATGGTGACAGTTGTCGAAAATAAAGACGTTGGTGGAATTCAATAAAAACTGATGGCAAGGCTATAGTAAGACCTCGGAATGGTGAAAGTTGTCGAAAATAAAGACGTTGGTGGAATTCAATAAAAACTGAAGGCAAGGCTATAGTAAGACCTTGGAATGGTGACAGTTGTCGAAAATAAAGACGTTGGTGGAATTCAATAAAAACTGAAGGCAAGGCTATAGTAAGACCTTGGAATGGTGACAGTTGTCGAAAATAAAGATGTTGGTGGAATTCAATAAAAACTGATGGCAAGGCTATAGTAAGACCTCGGAATGGTGACAGTTGTCGAAAATAAAGACGTTGCTAGATTTTGATATAAAATATAGGTAAGGCTATAGTAAGACCTCGGAATGGTGACAGTTGTCGAAAATAAAGACGCTGGTGGAATTCAATAAAAACTGAAGGCAAGGAAATAGTAAGACCTCGGAATGGTGACAGTTGTCGAAAATAAAGACGCTGGTGGAATTCAATAAAAACTGAAGGCAAGGCTATAGTAAGACCTCGGAATGGTGACAATTGTCGAAAATAAACACGTTGCTAGATTTTGATATAAAATGTTTGTATGGTTATAGTAAGACCTCCAAATGGTGAAAATTGTCGAAAATAAACACGTTGCTAGATTTTGATATAGAATGTTGGTAATGCTATAGTAAGACCTCCAAATGGTGACAGTTGTCGAAAATAAAGACGCTGGTGGAATTCAATAAAAACTGATGGCAAGGCTATAGTAAGACCTCGGAATGGTGACAATTGTCGAAAATGAAGACGTTGCTAGATTTTGATATAGAATGTTGGTAAGGTTATAGTAAGACCTCGGAATGGTGACAGTTGTCGAAAATAATCACGTTGCTAGATTTTGATATAAAATGTTGGTAAGGCTATAGTAAGACCTTGGAATGGTGACAGTTGTCGAAAATAAACACGTTGCTAGATTTTGATATAAAATATTGGTAAGGTTATAGTAAGACCTCCAAATGGTGACAATTGTCGAAAATAAAGACGCTGGTGGAATTCAATAAAAACGGAAGGCAAGGCTATAGTAAGACCTCGGAATGGTGACAGTTGTCGAAATTAAAGACGTTGCTAGATTTTGATATAAAATGTTGGTAAGGCTATAGTAAGACCTCGGAATGGTGACAATTGTCGAAAATAAACACATTGGTGGAATTCAATAAAAGCTGAAGGCAAGGCTATAATAAGACCTCCAAATGGTGACAATTGTTGAAAATAAATACGTTGCTAGATTTTGATATTAAATATTGGTAAGGCTATAGTAAGACCTCGGAATGGTGACAGTTGTCGAAATTAAAGACGTTGCTAGATTTTGATATAAAATGTTGGTAAGGCTATAGTAAGACCTCGGAATGGTGACAATTGTCGAAAATAAACACGTTGCTAGATTTTTAATATAAAATGTTGGTACGGCTATAGTAAGACCTTGGAATGGTGACAATTGTCGAAAATAAACATGTTGCTAGATTTTGATTTATAAAATGTTGGTAGGGCTATAGTAAGACCTCGGAATGGTGACAGTTGTCGAAATTAAAGACGTTGCTAGATTTTGATATAAAATGTTGGTAAGGCTATAGTAAGACCTCGGAATGGTGACAGTTGTTGAAAATAAAGACGTTGGTGGCATTCAATAAAAACTGAAGGCAAGGCTATAGTAAGACCTCGGAATGGTGACAGTTGTCGAAAATAAAGACGTTGGTGGAATTCAATAAAAACTGATGGCAAGGCTATAGTAAGACCTCGGAATGGTGACAGTTGTCGAAAATAAAGACGTTGGTGGAATTCAATAAAAACTGATGGCAAGGCTATAGTAAGACCTCGGAATGGTGACAGTTGTCGAAAATAAAGACGCTGGTGGAATTCAATAAAAACTGATGGCAAGGCTATAGTAAGACCTCGGAATGGTGACAATTGTCGAAAATGAAGACGTTGCTAGATTTTGATATAGAATGTTGGTAAGGTTATAGTAAGACCTCGGAATGGTGACAGTTGTCGAAAATAATCACGTTGCTAGATTTTGATATAAAATGTTGGTAAGGCTATAGTAAGACCTTGGAATGGTGACAATTGTCGAAAATAAACACGTTGCTAGATTTTTAATATAAAATGTTGGTACGGCTATAGTAAGACCTTGGAATGGTGACAGTTGTCGAAAATAAACACGTTGCTAGATTTTGATATAAAATGTTGGTATGGCTATAGTAAGACCTCGGAATGGTGACAGTTGTCGAAAATAAATACGTTACTAGATTTTGATATAAAATGTTGGTACGGCTATAGTAAGACCTTGGAATGGTGACAGTTGTCGAAAATAAAGACGTTGGTGGAATTCAATAAAAACTGAAGGCAAGGCTATAGTAAGACCTTGGAATGGTGACAGTTGTCGAAAATAAAGATGTTGGTGGAATTCAATAAAAACTGATGGCAAGGCTATAGTAAGACCTCGGAATGGTGACAGTTGTCGAAAATAAAGACGTTGCTAGATTTTGATATAAAATATAGGTAAGGCTATAGTAAGACCTCGGAATGGTGACAGTTGTCGAAAATAAAGACGCTGGTGGAATTCAATAAAAACTGAAGGCAAGGAAATAGTAAGACCTCGGAATGGTGACAGTTGTCGAAGATAAAGACGCTGGTGGAATTCAATAAAAACTGAAGGCAAGGCTATAGTAAGACCTCGGAATGGTGACAATTGTCGAAAATAAACACGTTGCTAGATTTTGATATAAAATGTTTGTATGGTTATAGTAAGACCTCCAAATGGTGAAAATTGTCGAAAATAAACACGTTGCTAGATTTTGATATAGAATGTTGGTAAGGCTATAGTAAGACCTCCAAATGGTGACAGTTGTCGAAAATAAAGACGCTGGTGGAATTCAATAAAAACTGATGGCAAGGCTATAGTAAGACCTCGGAATGGTGACAATTGTCGAAAATGAAGACGTTGCTAGATTTTGATATAGAATGTTGGTAAGGTTATAGTAAGACCTCGGAATGGTGACAGTTGTCGAAAATAATCACGTTGCTAGATTTTGATATAAAATGTTGGTAAGGCTATAGTAAGACCTTGGAATGGTGACAGTTGTCGAAAATAAACACGTTGCTAGATTTTGATATAAAATATTGGTAAGGTTATAGTAAGACCTCCAAATGGTGACAATTGTCGAAAATAAAGACGCTGGTGGAATTCAATAAAAACGGAAGGCAAGGCTATAGTAAGACCTCGGAATGGTGACAGTTGTCGAAAATAAACACGTTGCTAGATTTTGATATTAAATATTGGTACGGTTATAGTAAGACCTCCAAATGGTGACAATTGTCGAAAATAAAGACGCTGGTGGAATTCAATAAAAACTGAAGGCAAGGCTATAGTAAGACCTCCAAATGGTGACAATTGTCGAAAATAAAGACGTTGGTGGAATTCAATAAAAACTGAAGGCAAGGCTATAGTAAGACCTTTGAATGGTGACAGTTGTCGAAATTAAAGACGTTGCTAGATTTTGATATAAAATGTTGGTAAGGCTATAGTAAGACCTCGGAATGGTGACAGTTGTCGAAAATAAAGACGCTGGTGGAATTCAATAAAAACTGAAGGCAAGGCTATAGTAAGACCTCGGAATGGTGACAGTTGTCGAAAATAAAGACGTTGGTGGAATTCAATAAAAACTGATGGCAAGGCTATAGTAAGACCTCGGAATGGTGACAGTTGTCGAAAATAAAGAAGTTGGTGGAATTCAATAAAAACTGATGGCAAGGCTATAGTAAGACCTCGGAATGGTGACAGTTGTCGAAAATAAAGACGTTGGTGGAATTCAATAAAAACTGATGGCAAGGCTATAGTAAGACCTCGGAATGGTGACAGTTGTCGAAAATAAAGACGTTGGTGGAATTCAATAAAAACTGATGGCAAGGCTATAGTAAGACCTCGGAATGGTGAAAGTTGTCGAAAATAAAGACGTTGGTGGAATTCAATAAAAACTGAAGGCAAGGCTATAGTAAGACCTTGGAATGGTGACAGTTGTCGAAAATAAAGATGTTGGTGGAATTCAATAAAAACTGATGGCAAGGCTATAGTAAGACCTCGGAATGGTGACAGTTGTCGAAAATAAAGATGTTGGTGGAATTCAATAAAAACTGATGGCAAGGCTATAGTAAGACCTCGGAATGGTGACAGTTGTCGAAAATAAAGACGCTGGTGGAATTCAATAAAAACTGAAGGCAAGGAAATAGTAAGACCTCGGAATGGTGACAGTTGTCGAAAATAAAGACGCTGGTGGAATTCAATAAAAACTGAAGGCAAGGCTATAGTAAGACCTCGGAATGGTGACAATTGTCGAAAATAAACACGTTGCTAGATTTTGATATAGAATGTTGGTAAGGCTATAGTAAGACCTCCAAATGGTGACAGTTGTCGAAAATAAAGACGCTGGTGGAATTCAATAAAAACTGATGGCAAGGCTATAGTAAGACCTCGGAATGGTGACAGTTGTCGAAAATAAAGACGTTGGTGGAATTCAATAAAAACTGATGGCAAGGCTATAGTAAGACCTCGGAATGGTGACAGTTGTCGAAAATAAAGACGTTGGTGGAATTCAATAAAAACTGATGGCAAGGCTATAGTAAGACCTCGGAATGGTGACAGTTGTCGAAAATAAAGACGTTGGTGGCATTCAATAAAAACTGATGGCAAGGCTATAGTAAGACCTCGGAATGGTGACAGTTGTCGAAAATAAAGACGTTGGTGGAATTCAATAAAAACTGAAGGCAAGGCTATAGTAAGACCTTTGAATGGTGACAGTTGTCGAAATTAAAGACGTTGCTAGATTTTGATATAAAATGTTGGTAAGGCTATAGTAAGACCTCGGAATGGTGACAGTTGTCGAAAATAAAGACGCTGGTGGAATTCAATAAAAACTGATGGCAAGGCTATAGTAAGACCTCGGAATGGTGACAGTTGTCGAAAATAAAGACGTTGGTGGAATTCAATAAAAACTGATGGCAAGGCTATAGTAAGACCTCGGAATGGTGACAGTTGTCGAAAATAAAGACGTTGGTGGAATTCAATAAAAACTGATGGCAAGGCTATAGTAAGACCTCGGAATGGTGACAGTTGTCGAAAATAAAGACGTTGGTGGCATTCAATAAAAACTGATGGCAAGGCTATAGTAAGACCTCGGAATGGTGACAGTTGTCGAAAATAAAGACGTTGGTGGAATTCAATAAAAACTGAAGGCAAGGCTATAGTAAGACCTCGGAATGGTGACAGTTGTCGAAAATAAAGACGTTGGTGGAATTCAATAAAAACTGAAGGCAAGGCTATAGTAAGACCTCGGAATGGTGACAGTTGTCGAACATAAACACGTTGCTAGATTTTGATATAAAATGTTGGTATGGTTATAGTAAGACCTCCAAATGGTGACAATTGTCGAAAATAAAGACGCTGGTGGAATTCAATAAAAACGGAAGGCAAGGCTATAGTAAGACCTCCAAATGGTGACAATTGTCGAAAATAAAGACGCTGGTGGAATTCAATAAAAACGGAAGGCAAGGCTATAGTAAGACCTCGGAATGGTGACAGTTGTCGAAAATAAACACGTTGCTTGATTTTGATATTAAATATTGGTACGGTTATAGTAAGACCTCCAAATGGTGACAATTGTCGAAAATAAAGACGTTGGTGGAATTCAATAAAAACTGAAGGCAAGGCTATAGTAAGACCTTTGAATGGTGACAGTTGTCGAAATTAAAGACGTTGCTAGATTTTGATATAAAATGTTGGTAAGGCTATAGTAAGACCTCGGAATGGTGACAGTTGTCGAAAATAAAGACGCTGGTGGAATTCAATAAAAACTGATGGCAAGGCTATAGTAAGACCTCGGAATGGTGACAGTTGTCGAAAATAAAGACGCTGGTGGAATTCAATAAAAACTGAAGGCAAGGAAATAGTAAGACCTCGGAATGGTGACAGTTGTCGAAAATAAAGACGCTGGTGGAATTCAATTAAAACTGAAGGCAAGGCTATAGTAAGACCTCGGAATGGTGACAATTGTCGAAAATAAACACGTTGCTAGATTTTGATATAGAATGTTGGTAAGGCTATAGTAAGACCTCCAAATGGTGACAGTTGTCGAAAATAAAGACGCTGGTGGAATTCAATAAAAACTGATGGCAAGGCTATAGTAAGACCTCGGAATGGTGACAATTGTCGAAAATGAAGACGTTGCTAGATTTTGATATAGAATGTTGGTAAGGTTATAGTAAGACCTCGGAATGGTGACAGTTGTCGAAAATAATCACGTTGCTTGATTTTGATATAAAATGTTGGTAAGGCTGTAGTAAGACCTCGGAATGGTGACAATTGTCGAAAATAAACACGTTGCTAGATTTTTAATATAAAATGTTGGTACGGCTATAGTAAGACCTTGGAATGGTGACAATTGTCGAAAATAAACATGTTGCTAGATTTTGATATATAAAATGTTGGTAGGGCTATAGTAAGACCTCGGAATGGTGACAGTTGTCGAAAATAAAGACGTTGGTGGAATTCAATAAAAACTGAAGGCAAGGCTATAGTAAGACCTCGGAATGGTGACAGTTGTCGAAAATAAAGACGTTGGTGGAATTCAATAAAAACTGATGGCAAGGCTATAGTAAGACCTCGGAATGGTGACAGTTGTCGAAAATAAAGACGTTGTTGGAATTCAATAAAAACTGAAGGCAAGGCTATAGTAAGACCTTGGAATGGTGACAGTTGTCGAAAATAAAGACATTGCTAGATTTTGATATAAAATGTTGGTAAGGCTATAGTAAGACCTCGGAATGGTGAAAGTTGTCGAAAATAAAGACGTTGGTGGAATTCAATAAAAACTGAAGGCAAGGCTATAGTAAGACCTCGGAATGGTGACAGTTGTCGAAAATAAAGACGTTGGTGGAATTCAATAAAAACTGATGGCAAGGCTATAGTAAGACCTCGGAATGGTGACAGTTGTCGAAAATAAAGACGTTGTTGGAATTCAATAAAAACTGAAGGCAAGGCTATAGTAAGACCTTGGAATGGTGACAGTTGTCGAAAATAAAGACATTGCTAGATTTTGATATAAAATGTTGGTAAGGCTATAGTAAGACCTCGGAATGGTGACAGTTGTCGAAAATAAAGACGTTGGTGGAATTCAATAAAAACTGAAGGCAAGGCTATAGTAAGACCTCCAAATGGTGACAATTGTTGAAAATAAACACGTTACTAGATTTTGATATAAAATGTTGGCAAGGCTATAGTAAGACCTTGGAATGGTGACAGTTGTCGAAAATAAAGATGTTGGTGGAATTCAATAAAAACTGATGGCAAGGCTATAGTAAGACCTCGGAATGGTGACAGTTGTCGAAAATAAAGACGTTGCTAGATTTTGATATAAAATGTTGGTAAGGCTATAGTAAGACCTCGGAATGGTGACAGTTGTCGAAAATAAAGACGCTGGTGGAATTCAATAAAAACTGAAGGCAAGGAAATAGTAAGACCTCGGAATGGTGACAGTTGTCGAAAATAAAGACGCTGGTGGAATTCAATAAAAACTGAAGGCAAGGCTATAGTAAGACCTCGGAATGGTGACAATTGTCGAAAATAAACACGTTGCTAGATTTTGATATAAAATGTTGGTATGGTTATAGTAAGACCTCCAAATGGTGACAGTTGTCGAAAATAAAGACGCTGGTGGAATTCAATAAAAACTGATGGCAAGGCTATAGTAAGACCTCGGAATGGTGACAATTGTCGAAAATAAACACGTTGCTAGATTTTGATATAGAATGTTGGTAAGGCTATAGTAAGACCTCCAAATGGTGACAGTTGTCGAAAATAAAGACGCTGGTGGAATTCAATAAAAACTGATGGCAAGGCTATAGTAAGACCTCGGAATGGTGACAATTGTCGAAAATAAACACGTTGCTAGATTTTGATATAGAATGTTGGTAAGGTTATAGTAAGACCTCGGAATGGTGACAGTTGTCGAAAATAATCACGTTGCTAGATTTTGATATAAAATGTTGGTAAGGTTATAGTAAGACCTCCAAATGGTGACAATTGTCGAAAATAAAGACGCTGGTGGAATTCAATAAAAACGGAAGGCAAGGCTATAGTAAGACCTCGGAATGGTGACAATTGTCAAAAATAAACACGTTCCTAGATTTTGATATAAAATGTTGGTAAGGCTATAGTAAGACCTCGGAATGGTGACAGTTGTCGAAAATAAACACATTGGTGGAATTCAATAAAAGCTGAAGGCAAGGCTATAATAAGACCTCCAAATGGTGACAATTGTTGAAAATAAATACGTTGCTAGATTTTGATATTAAATATTGGTAAGGCTATAGTAAGACCTCGGAATGGTGACAATTGTCGAAAATAAACACGTTGCTAGATTTTTAATATAAAATGTTGGTACGGCTATAGTAAGACCTTGGAATGGTGACAATTGTCGAAAATAAACATGTTGCTAGATTTTGATATATAAAATGTTGGTAGGGCTATTGTAAGACCTCGGAATGGTGACAGTTGTCGAAATTAAAGACGTTGCTAGATTTTGACATAAAATGTTGGTAAGGCTATAGTAAGACCTCGGAATGGTGACAGTTGTCGAAAATAAAAACGTTGGTGGAATTCAATAAAAACTGAAGGCAAGGCTATAGTAAGACCTTGGAATGGTGACAGTTGTCGAAAATAAAGACGTTGGTGGAATTCAATAAAAACTGATGGCAAGGCTATAGTAAGACCTCGGAATGGTGACAGTTGTCGAAAATAAAGACGTTGGTGGAATTCAATAAAAACTGATGGCAAGGCTATAGTAAGACCTCGGAATGGTGACAGTTGTCGAAAATAAAGACGTTGGTGGAATTCAATAAAAACTGATGGCAAGGCTATAGTAAGACCTCGGAATGGTGAAAGTTGTCGAAAATAAAGACGTTGGTGGAATTCAATAAAAACTGAAGGCAAGGCTATAGTAAGACCTTGGAATGGTGACAGTTGTCGAAAATAAAGACGTTGGTGGAATTCAATAAAAACTGAAGGCAAGGCTATAGTAAGACCTTGGAATGGTGACAGTTGTCGAAAATAAAGATGTTGGTGGAATTCAATAAAAACTGATGGCAAGGCTATAGTAAGACCTCGGAATGGTGACAGTTGTCGAAAATAAAGACGCTGGTGGAATTCAATAAAAACTGAAGGCAAGGAAATAGTAAGACCTCGGAATGGTGACAGTTGTCGAAAATAAAGACGCTGGTGGAATTCAATTAAAACTGAAGGCAAGGCTATAGTAAGACCTCGGAATGGTGACAATTGTCGAAAATAAACACGTTGCTAGATTTTGATATAGAATGTTGGTAAGGCTATAGTAAGACCTCCAAATGGTGACAGTTGTCGAAAATAAAGACGCTGGTGGAATTCAATAAAAACTGATGGCAAGGCTATAGTAAGACCTCGGAATGGTGACAATTGTCGAAAATGAAGACGTTGCTAGATTTTGATATAGAATGTTGGTAAGGCTATAGTAAGACCTCCAAATGGTGACAATTGTCGAAAATAAACACGTTGCTAGATTTTTAATATAAAATGTTGGTACGGCTATAGTAAGACCTTGGAATGGTGACAATTGTCGAAAATGAAGACGTTGCTAGATTTTGATATAGAATGTTGGTAAGGTTATAGTAAGACCTCGGAATGGTGACAGTTGTCGAAAATAATCACGTTGCTAGATTTTGATATAAAATGTTGGTAAGGCTATAGTAAGACCTCGGAATGGTGACAATTGTCGAAAATAAACACGTTGCTAGATTTTTAATATAAAATGTTGGTACGGCTATAGTAAGACCTTGGAATGGTGACAATTGTCGAAAATAAACACGTTGCTAGATTTTGATATATAAAATGTTGGTAGGGCTATAGTAAGACCTCGGAATGGTGACAGTTGTCGAAAATAAAGACGTTGGTGGCATTCAATAAAAACTGAAGGCAAGGCTATAGTAAGACCTCGGAATGGTGACAGTTGTCGAAAATAAAGACGTTCGTGGAATTCAATAAAAACTGATGGCAAGGCTATAGTAAGACCTCGGAATGGTGACAGTTGTCGAAAATAAAGACGTTGTTGGAATTCAATAAAAACTGAAGGCAAGGCTATAGTAAGACCTTGGAATGGTGACAGTTGTCGAAAATAAAGACGTTGCTAGATTTTGATATAAAATGTTGGTAAGGCTATAGTAAGACCTTGGAATGGTGACAGTTGTCGAAAATAAAGATGTTGGTGGAATTCAATAAAAACTGATGGCAAGGCTATAGTAAGACCTCGGAATGGTGACAGTTGTCGAAAATAAAGACGTTGCTAGATTTTGATATAAAATGTTGGTAAGGCTATAGTAAGACCTCGGAATGGTGACAGTTGTCGAAAATAAAGACGCTGGTGGAATTCAATAAAAACTGAAGGCAAGGAAATAGTAAGACCTCGGAATGGTGACAGTTGTCGAAAATAAAGACGCTGGTGGAATTCAATAAAAACTGAAGGCAAGGCTATAGTAAGACCTCGGAATGGTGACAATTGTCGAAAATAAACACGTTGCTAGATTTTGATATAAAATGTTGGTATGGTTATAGTAAGACCTCCAAATGGTGACAGTTGTCGAAAATAAAGACGCTGGTGGAATTCAATAAAAACTGATGGCAAGGCTATAGTAAGACCTCGGAATGGTGACAATTGTCGAAAATAAACACGTTGCTAGATTTTGATATAGAATGTTGGTAAGGCTATAGTAAGACCTCCAAATGGTGACAGTTGTCGAAAATAAAGACGCTGGTGGAATTCAATAAAAACTGATGGCAAGGCTATAGTAAGACCTCGGAATGGTGACAATTGTCGAAAATAAACACGTTGCTAGATTTTGATATAGAATGTTGGTAAGGTTATAGTAAGACCTCGGAATGGTGACAGTTGTCGAAAATAATCACGTTGCTAGATTTTGATATAAAATGTTGGTAAGGCTATAGTAAGACCTCGGAATGGTGACAGTTGTCGAAATTAAAGACGTTGCTAGATTTTGATATAAAATGTTGGTAAGGCTATAGTAAGACCTCGGAATGGTGACAATTGTCGAAAATAAACACGTTGCTAGATTTTTAATATAAAATGTTGGTACGGCTATAGTAAGACCTTGGAATGGTGACAATTGTCGAAAATAAACATGTTGCTAGATTTTGATATATAAAATGTTGGTAGGGCTATTGTAAGACCTCGGAATGGTGACAGTTGTCGAAATTAAAGACGTTGCTAGATTTTGACATAAAATGTTGGTAAGGCTATAGTAAGACCTCGGAATGGTGACAGTTGTCGAAAATAAAAACGTTGGTGGAATTCAATAAAAACTGAAGGCAAGGCTATAGTAAGACCTTGGAATGGTGACAGTTGTCGAAAATAAAGACGTTGGTGGAATTCAATAAAAACTGAAGGCAAGGCTATAGTAAGACCTCGGAATGGTGACAGTTGTCGAAAATAAAGACGTTGGTGGAATTCAATAAAAACTGATGGCAAGGCTATAGTAAGACCTCGGAATGGTGACAGTTGTCGAAAATAAAGACGCTGGTGGAATTCAATAAAAACTGATGGCAAGGCTATAGTAAGACCTCGGAATGGTGACAATTGTCGAAAATGAAGACGTTGCTAGATTTTGATATAGAATGTTGGTAAGGTTATAGTAAGACCTCGGAATGGTGACAGTTGTCGAAAATAATCACGTTGCTAGATTTTGATATAAAATGTTGGTAAGGCTATAGTAAGACCTTGGAATGGTGACAGTTGTCGAAAATAAACACGTTGCTAGATTTTGATATATAAAATGTTGGTAAGGTTATAGTAAGACCTCGGAATGGTGACAGTTGTCGAAAATAAAGACTCTGGTGGAATTCAATAAAAACTGAAGGCAAGGCTATAGTAAGACCTCGGAATGGTGACAGTTGTCGAAATTAAAGACGTTGCTAGATTTTGATATAAAATGTTGGTAAGGCTATAGTAAGACCTCGGAATGGTGACAGTTGTCGAAAATAAAGACTCTGGTGGAATTCAATAAAAACTGAAGGCAAGGCTATAGTAAGACCTCGGAATGGTGACAGTTGTCGAAATTAAAGACGTTGCTAGATTTTGATATAAAATGTTGGTAAGGCTATAGTAAGACCTCGGAATGGTGACAGTTGTCGAAAATAAAGACGTTGGTGGAATTCAATAAAAACTGATGGCAAGGCTATAGTAAGACCTCGGAATGGTGACAGTTGTCGAAAATAAAGACGGTGGAATTCAATAAAAACTGAAGGCAAGGCTATAGTAAGACCTTGGAATGGTGACAGTTGTCGAAAATAAAGACGTTGGTGGAATTCAATAAAAACTGATGGCAAGGCTATAGTAAGACCTCGGAATGGTGACAGTTGTCGAAAATAAAGACGCTGGTGGAATTCAATAAAAACTGATGGCAAGGCTATAGTAAGACCTCGGAATGGTGACAATTGTCGAAAATGAAGACGTTGCTAGATTTTGATATAGAATGTTGGTAAGGTTATAGTAAGACCTCGGAATGGTGACAGTTGTCGAAAATAAACACGTTGCTAGATTTTTAATATAAAATGTTGGTACGGCTATAGTAAGACCTTGGAATGGTGACAGTTGTCGAAAATAAACACGTTGCTAGATTTTGATATAAAATATTGGCAAGGCTATAGTAAGACCTCGGAATGGTGACAGTTGTCGAAAATAAAGACGTTGCTAGATTTTGATATAAAATATTGGTAAGGTTATAGTAAGACCTCGGAATGGTGACAGTTGTGGAAAATAAAAACGTTGGTGGAATTCAATAAAAAAGGAAGGCAAGGTTATAGTAAGACCTTGGAATGGTGACAGTTGTCGAAAATAAAGACGTTGGTGGAATTCAATAAAAACTGAAGGCAAGGCTATAGTAAGACCTTGGAATGGTGACAGTTGTCGAAAATAAAGACGTTGCTAGATTTTGATATAAAATGTTGGTAAGGCTATAGTAAGACCTCGGAATGGTGACAGTTGTCGAAAATAAAGACGCTGGTGGAATTCAATAAAAACTGATGGCAAGGCTATAGTAAGACCTCGGAATGGTGACAGTTGTCGAAAATAAAGACGTTGGTGGAATTCAATAAAAACTGATGGCAAGGCTATAGTAAGACCTCGGAATGGTGACAGTTGTCGAAAATAAAGACGTTGGTGGAATTCAATAAAAACTGATGGCAAGGCTATAGTAAGACCTCGGAATGGTGACAGTTGTCGAAAATAAAGACGTTGGTGGAATTCAATAAAAACTGATGGCAAGGCTATAGTAAGACCTCGGAATGGTGAAAGTTGTCGAAAATAAAGACGTTGGTGGAATTCAATAAAAACTGAAGGCAAGGCTATAGTAAGACCTCGGAATGGTGACAGTTGTCGAAAATAAAGACGTTGGTGGAATTCAATAAAAACTGATGGCAAGGCTATAGTAAGACCTCGGAATGGTGACAGTTGTCGAAAATAAAGACGTTGGTGGAATTCAATAAAAACTGATGGCAAGGCTATAGTAAGACCTCGGAATGGTGACAGTTGTCGAAAATAAAGACGCTGGTGGAATTCAATAAAAACTGATGGCAAGGCTATAGTAAGACCTCGGAATGGTGACAATTGTCGAAAATGAAGACGTTGCTAGATTTTGATATAGAATGTTGGTAAGGTTATAGTAAGACCTCGGAATGGTGACAGTTGTCGAAAATAATCACGTTGCTAGATTTTGATATAAAATGTTGGTAAGGCTATAGTAAGACCTTGGAATGGTGACAATTGTCGAAAATAAACACGTTGCTAGATTTTTAATATAAAATGTTGGTACGGCTATAGTAAGACCTTGGAATGGTGACAGTTGTCGAAAATAAACACGTTGCTAGATTTTGATATAAAATGTTGGTATGGCTATAGTAAGACCTCGGAATGGTGACAGTTGTCGAAAATAAATACGTTACTAGATTTTGATATAAAATGTTGGTACGGCTATAGTAAGACCTTGGAATGGTGACAGTTGTCGAAAATAAAGACGTTGGTGGAATTCAATAAAAACTGAAGGCAAGGCTATAGTAAGACCTTGGAATGGTGACAGTTGTCGAAAATAAAGATGTTGGTGGAATTCAATAAAAACTGATGGCAAGGCTATAGTAAGACCTCGGAATGGTGACAGTTGTCGAAAATAAAGACGTTGCTAGATTTTGATATAAAATATAGGTAAGGCTATAGTAAGACCTCGGAATGGTGACAGTTGTCGAAAATAAAGACGCTGGTGGAATTCAATAAAAACTGAAGGCAAGGAAATAGTAAGACCTCGGAATGGTGACAGTTGTCGAAGATAAAGACGCTGGTGGAATTCAATAAAAACTGAAGGCAAGGCTATAGTAAGACCTCAGAATGGTGACAATTGTCGAAAATAAACACGTTGCTAGATTTTGATATAAAATGTTTGTATGGTTATAGTAAGACCTCCAAATGGTGAAAATTGTCGAAAATAAACACGTTGCTAGATTTTGATATAGAATGTTGGTAAGGCTATAGTAAGACCTCCAAATGGTGACAGTTGTCGAAAATAAAGACGCTGGTGGAATTCAATAAAAACTGATGGCAAGGCTATAGTAAGACCTCGGAATGGTGACAATTGTCGAAAATGAAGACGTTGCTAGATTTTGATATAGAATGTTGGTAAGGTTATAGTAAGACCTCGGAATGGTGACAGTTGTCGAAAATAATCACGTTGCTAGATTTTGATATAAAATGTTGGTAAGGCTATAGTAAGACCTTGGAATGGTGACAGTTGTCGAAAATAAACACGTTGCTAGATTTTGATATAAAATATTGGTAAGGTTATAGTAAGACCTCCAAATGGTGACAATTGTCGAAAATAAAGACGTTGGTGGAATTCAATAAAAACGGAAGGCAAGGCTATAGTAAGACCTCGGAATGGTGACAATTGTCAAAAATAAACACGTTCCTAGATTTTGATATAAAATGTTGGTAAGGCTATAGTAAGACCTCGGAATGGTGACAATTGTCGAAAATAAACACATTGGTGGAATTCAATAAAAGCTGAAGGCAAGGCTATAATAAGACCTCCAAATGGTGACAATTGTTGAAAATAAATACGTTGCTAGATTTTGATATTAAATATTGGTAAGGCTATAGTAAGACCTCGGAATGGTGACAGTTGTCGAAATTAAAGACGTTGCTAGATTTTGATATAAAATGTTGGTAAGGCTATAGTAAGACCTCCAAATGGTGACAATTGTCGAAAATAAACACGTTGCTAGATTTTTAATATAAAATGTTGGTACGGCTATAGTAAGACCTTGGAATGGTGACAATTGTCGAAAATAAACATGTTGCTAGATTTTGATATATAAAATGTTGGTAGGGCTATAGTAAGACCTCGGAATGGTGACAGTTGTCGAAAATAAAGACTCTGGTGGAATTCAATAAAAACTGAAGGCAAGGCTATAGTAAGACCTCGGAATGGTGACAGTTGTCGAAAATAAAGACGTTGGTGGAATTCAATAAAAACTGATGGCAAGGCTATAGTAAGACCTCGGAATGGTGACAGTTGTCGAAAATAAAGACGTTGGTGGAATTCAATAAAAACTGAAGGCAAGGCTATAGTAAGACCTTGGAATGGTGACAGTTGTCGAAAATAAAGACGTTGGTGGAATTCAATAAAAACTGAAGGCAAGGCTATTGTAAGACCTCGGAATGGTGACAGTTGTCGAAAATAAACACGTTGCTAGATTTTGATATAAAATGTTGGTATGGCTATAGTAAGACCTCGGAATGGTGACAGTTGTCGAAAATAAATACGTTACTAGATTTTGATATAAAATGTTGGTAAGGCTATAGTAAGACCTCGGAATGGTGACAGTTGTCGAAAATAAAGAAGTTGGTGGAATTCAATAAAAACTGAAGGCAAGGCTATAGTAAGACCTTTGAATGGTGACAGTTGTCGAAATTAAAGACGTTGCTAGATTTTGATATAAAATGTTGGTAAGGCTATAGTAAGACCTCGGAATGGTGACAGTTGTCGAAAATAAACACGTCGCTAGATTTTGATATAAAATGTTGGTAAGGCTATAGTAAGACCTCGGAATGGTGACAGTTGTCGAAAATAAACACGTTGCTAGATTTTGATATAAAATGTTGGTAAGGCTATAGTAAGACCTCGGAATGGTGACAGTTGTCGAAAATAATGACGCTGGTGGAATTCAATAAAAACTGAAGGCAAGGCTATAGTAAGACCTCGGAATGGTGACAGTTGTCGAAAATAAAGACGTTGGTGGAATTCAATAAAAACTGATGGCAAGGCTATAGTAAGACCTCGGAATGGTGAAAGTTGTCGAAAATAAAGACGTTGGTGGAATTCAATAAAAACTGAAGGCAAGGCTATAGTAAGACCTTGGAATGGTGACAGTTGTCGAAAATAAAGACGTTGGTGGAATTCAATAAAAACTGAAGGCAAGGCTATAGTAAGACCTTGGAATGGTGACAGTTGTCGAAAATAAAGACGTTGGTGGAATTCAATAAAAACTGATGGCAAGGCTATAGTAAGACCTCGGAATGGTGACAGTTGTCGAAAATAAAGACGTTGCTAGATTTTGATATAAAATGTTGGTAAGGCTATAGTAAGACCTCGGAATGGTGACAGTTGTCGAAAATAAAGACGCTGGTGGAATTCAATAAAAACTGAAGGCAAGGAAATAGTAAGACCTCGGAATGGTGACAGTTGTCGAAAATAAAGACGCTGGTGGAATTCAATAAAAACTGAAGGCAGGGCTATAGTAAGACCTCGGAATGGTGACAATTGTCGAAAATAAACACGTTGCTAGATTTTGATATAAAATGTTGGTATGGTTATAGTAAGACCTCCAAATGGTGAAAATTGTCGAAAATAAACACGTTGCTAGATTTTAATATAGAATGTTGGTAAGGCTATAGTAAGACCTCCAAATGGTGACAGTTGTCGAAAATAAAGACGCTGGTGGAATTCAATAAAAACTGATGGCAAGGCTATAGTAAGACCTCGGAATGGTGACAATTGTCGAAAATGAAGACGTTGCTAGATTTTGATATAGAATGTTGGTAAGGTTATTGTAAGACCTCGGAATGGTGACAGTTGTCGAAAATAATCACGTTGCTAGATTTTGATATAAAATGTTGGTAAGGCTATAGTAAGACCTCGGAATGGTGACAGTTGTCGAAAATAAACACGTTGCTAGATTTTGATATAAAATATTGGTAAGGTTATAGTAAGACCTCCAAATGGTGACAATTGTCGAAAATAAAGACGCTGGTGGAATTCAATAAAAACGGAAGGCAAGGCTATAGTAAGACCTCGGAATGGTGACAATTGTCGAAAATAAACACATTGGTGGAATTCAATAAAAGCTGAAGGCAAGGCTATAATAAGACCTCCAAATGGTGACAATTGTTGAAAATAAATACGTTGCTAGATTTTGATATAAAATGTTGGTAAGGCTATAGTAAGACCTCGGAATGGTGACAGTTGTCGAAAATAAACACATTGGTGGAATTCAATAAAAGCTGAAGGCAAGGCTATAATAAGACCTCCAAATGGTGACAATTGTTGAAAATAAATACGTTGCTAGATTTTGATATTAAATATTGGTAAGGTTATAGTAAGACCTCCAAATGGTGACAATTGTCGAAAATAAAGACGTTGGTGGAATTCAATAAAAACTGAAGGCAAGGCTATAGTAAGACCTTGGAATGGTGACAATTGTCGAAAATAAACATGTTGCTAGATTTTGATATATAAAATGTTGGTAGGGCTATAGTAAGACCTCGAAATGGTGACAGTTGTCGAAATTAAAGACGTTGCTAGATTTTGATATAAAATGTTGGTAAGGCTATAGTAAGACCTCGGAATGGTGACAGTTGTCGAAAATAAAGACGTTGGTGGAATTCAATAAAAACTGAAGGCAAGGCTATAGTAAGACCTCGGAATGGTGACAGTTGTCGAAAATAAACACGTTGCTGGATTTTGATATAAAATGTTGGTACAGTTATAGTAAGACCTCCAAATGGTGACAATTGTCGAAAATAAACACGTTGCTAGATTTTGATATAAAATGTTGGTAAGGCTATAGTCAGACCTCGGAATGGTGACAGTTGTCGAAAATAAACACGTTGCTAGATTTTGATATAAAATGTTGGTAAGGCTATAGTAAGACCTCCAAATGGTGACAATTGTCGAAAATAAACACGTTGATAGATTTTGATATAAAATGTTGGTAAGGCTATAGTAAGACCTCCAAATGGTGACAATTGTCGAAAATAAACACGTTGCTAGATTTTGATATAAAATGTTGGTAAGGCTATAGTAAGACCTCCAAATGGTGACAATTGTCGAAAATAAAGACGCTGGTGGAATTCAATAAAAACTGATGGCTAGGCTAAAGTAAGACCTCTGAATGGTGACAGTTGTCGAAAATAAACACGTTGCTGGATTTTGATATAAAATGTTGGTACAGTTATAGTAAGACCTCCAAATGGTGACAATTGTCGAAAATAAACACGTTGCTAGATTTTGATATAAAATGTTGGTAATGCTATAGTCAGACCTCGGAATGGTGACAGTTGTCGAAAATAAACACGTTGCTAGATTTTGATATAAAATGTTGGTAAGGCTATAGTAAGACCTCGGAATGGTGACAGTTGTCGAAAATAAAAACGTTGGTGGAATTAAATAAAAACTGAAGGCAAGGCTATAGTAAGACCTTGGAATGGTGACAGTTGTCGAAAATAAAGACGTTGCTAGATTTTGATATAAAATATTGGTAAGGTTATAGTAAGACCTCCAAATGGTGACAATTGTCGAAAATAAACACGTTGCTAGATTTTGATATAAAATATTGGTAAGGTTATAGTAAGACCTCCAAATGGTGACAATTTTCGAAAATAAAGACGCTGGTGGAATTCAATAAAAACTGAATGCAAGGCTATAGTAAGACCTCGGAATGGTGACAATTGTCGAAAATAAACACGTTGATAGATTTTGATATAGAATGTTGGTAAGGTTATAGTAAGACCTCGGAATGGTGACAGTTGTCGAAAATAAAGACTCTGGCGGAATTCAATAAAAACTGAAGGCAAGCCTATAGTAAGACAAACAAATGGTGACAATTGTCGAAAATAAACACGTTGCTAGATTTTGATATAGAATATTGGTAAGGTTATAGTAAGACCTCCAAATGGTGACAATTGTCGAAAAAAAACACGTTTCTAGATTTTGATATAAAATGTTGGTACGGTTATAGTAAGACCTCCAAATGGTGACAATTGTCGAAAATAAACACGTTGCTAGATTTTGATATAGAATGTTGGTACGGCTATAGTAAGACCTCGGAATGGTGACAGTTGTCGAAAATAAACACGTTGCTAGATTTTGATATAAAATGTTGGTAAGGCTATAGTAAGACCTCGGAATGGTGACAGTTGTCGAAAATAAAGACGCTGGTGGAATTCAATAAAAACTGAATGCAAGGCTATAGTAAGACCTCGGAATGGTGACAGTTGTCGAAAATAAAGACGCTGGTGGAATTCAATAAAAACTGAATGCAAGGCTATAGTAAGACCTCGGAATGGTGACAATTGTCGAAAATAAACACGTTGCTAGATTTTGATATAAAATATTGGTAAGGTTATAGTAAGACCTCCAAATGGTGACAATTTTCGAAAATAAAGACGCTGGTGGAATTCAATAAAAACTGAATGCAAGGCTATAGTAAGACCTCGGAATGGTGACAGTTGTCGAAAATAAAGACTCTGGCGGAATTCAATAAAAACTGAAGGCAAGCCTATAGTAAGACAAACAAATGGTGACAATTGTCGAAAATAAACACGTTGCTAGATTTTGATATAAAATGTTGGTAAGGTTATAGTAAGACCTCGGAACGTTAACAGTTCTGCCTCTATCCTGTCCTGCCTCACAAAAGTAAAGAACCAAAGTCCAAAAACTTTTTACAGCATAACGGTTTAAAACCTGAAATCATTTTGATCGCCCCCAATGGACCCAGTTCTGGTGGTTTTAACAACCTTTGCCCTAGTCTTGGTAGCTCATTTGTCATGATCGGCTCTCCTGCAGCCCCTTAGGGGGAGGGGTTATTGGCTGCAGGTGTGTGCTTTTTTCCCTGCAGTGTGTTTCAGGTGGGCGTGCCTGGAGGTGGTGTTTGGGATGGAAGAGCTGGCTGGGTTAATTACCAGGATTCAGTACAGCTGCGGGTAGCAGGTGGAGGCGTTTTGGAGGAGTGGCTCTGCTTTTTAAACGGGCTCCTCACTCCACTCGACGCGGGACCGTAAAAGCAACAAGATGACATCGTCAACACTCCACGCTCGGGCCCAGCCAGCACCAGCTCTTCCCACACCGCCTCGGCCGCCGCCCACTGGACCACAGGTTCGACCTGCTCTGCCCCAATCTGCTCTGTACTCGGCTCTGGTGCTGACATCCGGGAGCCCCCGTCCGGACAAGGACACGTCCCCTCGCTCCGTCAGCCTGACTCCGTCCACGCTAGCCTGACCCGTGAGCCACTCTCCCCAAAGACTTTATCTCTTCTGGAGGAGAACTCTAAAATTATTATTTTTATGATAAATAAAATCCTTGATTCCCTTCATCTCTGTTCTGGTGACTTTCTGCGCTTGAGCCTCTGTCTCCCTGCCGTAACATCATAGAGCAATGTTTGAAAAGAGGCCCACAATTTAGGTGTGGTGTTCGACTCCGACCTGTCCTTTGACTGTCAGGTGACCAAGGTAGTCCAATCCTGCTTTGCTCTGCTGAGACGACTAGTCAAGACCAGGTCATTCCTCTCCCCAGCAGACCTGGAGAAAGTAATACATGTCTTCATCTGGTCCAGGCTGGATTACTGTAACTCTCTTTATTCTGGCATCAGTAGGCTCAATGTTCAAAGACTGCAGCTGGAGCAGAATGCTGCTACCAGCTTTTTAACAGGCACCAGGAGGAGGGACCACATTTCACCAATCCCTTCTTCTCCTCACTGGCTGCCTGTCAGTTTTAGAAGAGGTTTTAAAATGCTACTGCTTGTTTTTAAAGGCTTGAATGGTCTGACTCCTCCAGATATCAGAGACCTGTTATGATAATAATAATTACTAGAGGTTTGTATTTCCAGAAGAAAGTGCAAGTGTGAATGCTGAAGGTTGAATAAAGCTGATCTCCTTTGATCTCAGCATCTCCATGGCTCCAGTGCTGAGGTCATATCAGATTGAAGGAGATCATCGGCTGTTGCTGTGTAGATGCTAAGATCAAAGATTTTCTCCTGCTTTGATCTGCTCTGACCTCCATGAGGTGCCTCTCCCATCTGCTTTGTATGAGACATTTTTTCAAAGTTTTTTGTAATTTATTCCGAAACAGTTAAAGATATAAAAAGCAAACAGCATAGCAGTCATCTCATGAACAAGCTGCACTTCTTATATATATATATATATATATATATTTGAACCGCCAAGAAGTCCGAATAATAATTCACAAAATAATACAGAATATTTATAGTGCCTTTCAAACCACTCAAGGTCACCTCACAAAGTTAAATAAGCCAGACCGTTCCTCTGACAGGGGTCTACTAATGTTACCAAGAACAAGGCTCATTACCAGGATGACAGAGCCTTTACTCTCCGGCCCCTCGGCTCTGGAACTCAGGCAGGAAAACTCAATATCTTGTTTTAAGTCTCGTCTTAAAACTCATTTTTATCACTTGGCTTTTATTAACTGATGTTTTTTGTTTTTATTTCTTCTTATCTCTATGTTGTATGCTCTGAAATTTCATTGTGGTAAATTTTATTGTGGTTTAATGTAAATGTACTTTTTAACTGAGTTTAGGAAAGTGCTATAGAAACAAAGTCATTATGTTTGCTGGTTATTTAACCTCAGAGACTTTTCATACTTGATATGATCAAGATAAACAGCAGCTCCACCAGAGTATTTCTCTACTAGACAGCAGCTCTTCAGGATTTCAGTCATTTGACAATTGGGTGTAGATCATGAAAGCAACACTCCTCTGGATGGAGACTCCAGAGAACTGCTCTGCATTGACATAGTTAAGGCCAATTCATACTCCATAAGAACAAGAAGAAAGTTCAGCAGTTCAGGTCCTGCCGAACAAAATGACGTCAAATCCTTCTTCCAGCTTCTTCTGGCTGAAGAAATTAGTTTGGGCTGTTCCAGCCGTCCTGCTGAACTATGTAGGAGCTGCTCTGCTGAAACTTCTGCTCTGCCGTGTGCTGCTCATGTGTTCCAGCTCTCTCATGACTATCAGTCATATTTTAATCATATTTAACTTATAACATCTCTACTGTACGAGCGCCGCAGCTCGTTAAAATGTAGGAGTGCAGGTTTACGTGATGCACCTGAATGCATCATGAACAGTTGTCATCTCCTGTAGTTAAAACCGGACCAACATGGAGCTCGGACAAAAACTCTCTTTATTACTGAAACAGTTCAGAGAAATGTGTTTCTGAAAGCACTGGAGGCCAGAAATAAACTTTGCAGTTGAAAAGTTTAAACGCCGAATCACAGACGTGTGGCTACTGTGAGGGGGCGTGGCCTGCGAGTTTGGCAGCTTCTTATCGGAGTAGATGGCGCCGTCTGTTGAAAAAACGTTTGAAAACACACTTCATTGTCAGTCCTTCAGCCTCTATCTTCAAACCAAGAGTGCCACCTGGTGGAGACAGACAATAAAGCAGTTGGACGTCACTACATGGAGGTCAGCAGGGTCCAACGTTTCACTTTCACAGTACAATATTGTTTGTGTATTTTGTTATTGTCCATGTTCTCACTATGGTGGTGAATGTTGACCACAGCAGAGCAGCAGCAGTAACGTTTGCTTCCACTGAGAGTTGAACTCAGATCAGTGGACTCAGAGCTCAGAGTTCAAACCATGACACCATGGAACCACAGAGAGCAGCTCAGCATGGTGCGTTCATGGACATCTAGTCAATGAAAACAGCCTCATCATGGTTTCACCACATTTATTAGACTTCTGCTGGAAAAGCTGCTTCTGCTGACGTCACAGATGAAATTACTCACCAGTCATTGTGTCAAAAACTTCCTCTTCTGATAGCATCTTAAGTTTACATGGACTGACTTTCAATGGACGCTCCGTCCTCGTCCTTTTTCATCCTCTGCTCGTCTGCTGTCCCTCCTTTTACCTCCTCGCTGCTCCTGTTGCTCTCTGGTTGGTATCAATGTGAAAATAGAAGGTTTTTAATTCAAGTGAACATGAAAGTGGAAATATGATTTTCTATCAAATTAAAGTGACTATCAAATTTAGAATATGAGCTTTTTTTTCAAATTAGATTGAACATATCCTGGAAAAATGTTTTTTTCAAATTAAGTTGAACATCGGAGTGAGAATAGGAGTTTTTATTTACAAATTAAAGGGACTATCAAAGGGAAAATATGAGTTGGTTTTTCAAATTAAAGTGACTATCAAAGTGAGAATAGGAGGTTTTTTTCTAATTAAAGTGACTATCAAAGGGAAAATTGGATTTTTTTTCAAATTAAAGTGACTATCAAAGGGAAAATATGAGTTTTCTTTTCAAATTAAAGTGACGATCAAAGTGAGAATAGGAGGGTTTTTTTTCAAATTAAAGTGACTATCAAAGTGAAAATAGGAGGTTTTTTCAAATTAAAGTGACTATCAAAGGGAAAATATGAGGGGTTTTTTCAAATTAAAGTGACTATCAAAGTGAGAATAGGAGTTTCTTTCAAATTAAAGTGACTATCAAAGGGAAAATATGAGTTTTTTTCAAATTAAAGAGACTATCAAAAAGAAAATAGAATTTCTTTTTAAATTAAAGTGACTATCAAAGGGAAATTATGAGGTTTTTTTTAAATTATAGTGACTATCAAAGTGAGAATAGGAGTTTCTTTCAAATTAAAGTGACTATCAAAAGGAAAATAGGATTTTTTTTCAAATTAAAGTGACTATCAAAGTGAGAATAGGAGTTTCTTTCAAAATAAAGTGACTATCAAAGTGAGAATATGAGTTTTTTCAAATTAAAGTGACTATCAAAGTGAAAATGGGAGTTTTTTAAAATTAAAGTTACTATCAAAGGGAAAATGAGGTTTTTTTTTAAATTAAAGTGACTATCAAAATGAGAATAGGAGTTTCTTTCAAATTAAAGTGACTATCAAAGGGAAAATAGGAGTTTTTTTCAAATTAAAGTGACTTTCAAAGGGAAAATATCAGGTTTTTTTTTCAAGTTAAAGTGACTATCAAAGTGAGAATATGAGTTTTTTCAAATTAAAGTGACTATCAAAGGGAAAATATGAGTTTTTTTCAAATTAAAGTGACTATCAAAAAGAAAATAGAATTTCTTTTCAAATTAAAGTTACTATCAAAGTGAAAATATGAGGGGTTTTTTTCAAGTTAAAGTGACTATCAAAATGAGAATAGGAGTTTGTTTCAAATTAAAGTGACTATCAAAGGGAAAATATGAGTTTTCTTTTCAAATTAAAGTGACGATCAAAGTGAGAATAGGATGGTTTTTTTTCAAATTAAAGTGACTATCAAAGTGAAAATAGGAGGTTTTTTCAAATTAAAGTGACTATCAAAGGGAAAATATGAGGGTTTTTTTCAAATTAAAGTGACTATCAAAGTGAGAATAGGAGTTTCTTTCAAATTAAAGTGACTATCAAAGGGAAAATATGAGTTTTTTTCAAATTAAAGTGACTATCAAAAAGAAAATAGAATTTCTTTTCAAATTAAAGTGACTATCAAAGTGAGAATAGGAGTTTCTTTCAAATTAAAGTGACTATAAAAGGGAAAATAGGATTTTTTTTCAAATTAAAGTGACTATCAAAGTGAGAATAGGAGTTTCTTTCAAAATAAAGTGACTATCAAAGTGCGAATATGAGTTTTTTCAAATTAAAGTGACTATCAAAGTGAAAATGGGAGTTTTTTAAAATTAAAGTTACTATCAAAGGGAAAATGAGGGTTTTTTTTTAAAATTAAAGTGACTATCAAAATGAGAATAGGAGTTTCTTTCAAATTAAAGTGACTATCAAAAAGAAAATAGAAGTTTTTTCAAATTAAAGTGACTATCAAAGGGAAAATGAGGGTTTTTTTTAAAATTAAAGTGACTATCAAAATGAGAATAGGAGTTTCTTTCAAATTAAAGTGACTATCAAAGGGAAAATAGGAGTTTTTTTCAAATTAAAGTGACTTTCAAAGGGAAAATATCAGGGTTTTTTTTCAAGTTAAAGTGACTATCAAATTGAGAATAGGAGTTTCTTTCAAAATAAAGTGACTATCAAAGTGAGAATATGAGTTTTTTCAAATTAAAGTGACTATCAAAGGGAAAATATGAGTTTTTTTCAAATTAAAGTGACTATCAAAAAGAAAATAGAATTTCTTTTCAAATTAAAGTTACTATCAAAGTGAAAATATGAGGGTTTTTTTAAAATTAAAGTGACTATCAAAATGAGAATAGGAGTTTCTTTCAAATTAAAGTGACTATCAAAAAGAAAATAGAAGTTTTTTCAAATTAAAGTGACTATCAAAAAGAAAATAGAAGTTTTTTCAAATTAAAGTGACTATCAAAAAGAAAATAGAAGTTTTTTCAAATTAAAGTGATGTCCAAATGATGTAAAAATCATCATCCTCCACTTTGTCCAATTAAAAAGCAAATAAAGCTCCAGATGGATCAGAACTCCTGGAGTGAAACATAAAGTACTTCAGGAAAGGAGGAGAACGCCGCCACTAGAAGTAGAGATATTTTCAGGATTGGTACGTTACGTTATAAGATAAGATAAGATGTCCCTTTATTTATCTCGCATGTGGAGAAATTTGCAGTGGTACAGCAGGATAGTACAGAGAAAGAAGCACACATAGCAGGAACTACAAAAAGCAGATAAAAATACAATATAATAGAAAAATATGCACACGGTGCCTATAAGTGTGGACATGTACAGAATATGGGGGTGGATGTATTTTACATAGTAAATACGTTCTTAGAGATTATTGTAGTTATTGCACCACTTCTTGCCCAGTTGGAGTGGAGTGATATTGTCCGGTGGTGGTGTGCAGTGGTCTACTGGGAGCAGGCTTGGTTGAAGAGTCTGACTGCAGCAGGGAGGAAGGACCGGCGGAGTCTCTCCTTCAGACACCGCGGGTGGAGAAGCCTGTCACTGAAGGAGCTGCCCAGTGATGTGACGGTACCATGTAGGGGGTGGGAGACGGTCTCCATCAGGGATGAAAGCTTCTTCAACATCCTCCTGTCTCCCACCACCTCCACAGGGTCCAGGGGGCAGCCCAGGACAGAGCTGGCCTTCCTCACCAGTTTGTTCAGTTGGTTCCTGTCTGCAGCCAGAGTGCTGCTGCTCCAGCAGACCACTCCATAGAAGATGGCTGATGCCACCACTGAGTCATAAAAGGTCCTCAGGAGCGCCCCCTGCAGTCCAAAGGACCTGAGTCTCCGCAGCAGATGGAGTCTGCTCTGGCCCTTCTTGTAGAGAGCTTGTGTGTTGTCAGACCAGTCCAGTTTATTGTTCAGGTGAACACCCAGGTACTTAGAAGAGTCCACTATCTCAATGTCCTTTCCCTGAATGTTCACCGGTGTGGGGGGAGTTGGTCTCCACCTGCGGAAGTCCACCACCAGCTCTTTGGTTTTACCCGCATTGATCTGGAGGTGGTTCCGCTGGCACCAGTCCACAAAGTCCAGGTTGAGTTCTCTGTACTCCGCCTCGCCGTCGTTGGTGATGAGGCCGACGATGGCGGAGTCATCAGAGAACTTCTGCAGGTGACAGGTGGATGTGTTGTGGGAGAAGTCTGCAGTGTAGAGGGTGAAGAGGAAGAGAGCCAGGACCGTCCCCTGTGGAGCCCCCGTACTGCAGATGACCAGGTCAGACACACAGTCCCGTGTCCTCACAAACTGTGGCCGGTTGGTCAGGTAGTCCAGGAGCCAGGATGTGAGGTGCGGGTCGACTCCAGTGTGCTGCAGCTTCCCCCCCAGAAGCGTGGGCTGGATGGTGTTGAAAGCACTGGAGAAATCATAGAACATGATCCTCACAGTGCTCCCAGCCCTCTCCAGGTGAGAGAGAGATCTCTCCATGAGGTAGAGGACGGCGTCCTCCACCCCGATGCCTGGCTGGTAGGCCAACTGCAGCTGGTCCATCGATGAGCTCACCAAGGGGCGCAGATGGAGAAGGACCAACCTCTCCAAGGTCTTCATCAGGTGTGATGTCAGCGCCACCGGCCTGAAGTGGTTGAAGTCCTTGGGGCGGGAGATCTTCGGCACCGGTACCACACAGGTCGTCTTCCAGAGCTGTGGTACTCTCCCCAGTTGAAGGCTCAGGTTGAACATGTGCCCCATGACCCCACTGAGCTGGTCTGCACAGGTTCTGAGGAGTCTGGAGCTGATGCCATCCGGACCGGTTGCCTTCCTGACCTTTAGCCTCCTCAGCTCTCTGTTCACCTGGGCTGTTGTGAAGGACAGGCTGGAGCAAGGGGGCTGTGTGTTGGTAGTTGTGGGAGTGAGGATGTGGCTGACACTGAGGGGAGCAGAGAGCGGTGTGCAGGGGGGTGGGATGGGGGTGGGGACAGCTGGTGGTGGTGATTGCAGCGGGATGGAATGGGTCGGGGGAGGGGTGGGTGTCTGTTCAAATCTGTTGAAGAAAATGTTCAGATCATTCACCCACTCCTGGTCCCGAACCAGCTCGATGTTGGAGTCCTTGTGACCCGAGATGGCTTTCAGGTCCTTCCAGACTCCGCTGACATTCCGCTGCTGCAGCTGTTCCTCCATCTTTCTCCTGTAGCTGCTTTTCCCCTCCCTGATCTTCCTCATCAGCTCTCTCTGCACAGTCCTCATCTCCTCCCTGTCTTTTGTTTCAAAGGCTGTCCTTTTGTCCCTGAGGAGGGCCCTTATCTCAGGAGTGATCCACGGTTTGCTGTTGGCAAAACAGCGTATGGTCTTGGTGGGAACCGTGTAATCCACACAGAAGTTTATGTAGTCTGTGATGCAGTTTGTGAGGCCGTCGATGTCCTCCCCGTGGTCCTCATAGAACACTTCCCATGCAGTTGTCTCAAAACAGTCTTTGAGAGCCTCTTCTGCCTCATCGGACCAGATTTTAATGGTGCGGGTCACAGCTGGTTGTCTGTGTACCAGAGGTTTGTACACAGGCAGGAGGTGCACAAGGTTGTGATCTGATCGGCCAAGGGGAGGGAGAGGAGATGAGGTGTATGCCCCCTTGGTGTTGGCATAGAAAAGGTCCAGTATTTTATTGTCTCTGGTGCAGCAGGTGACATATTGTTTGAAGGTGGGCAGAGTAGAGGAAGGAGAGGCATGATTAAAGTCCCCGGTGATGAGGAGGAGAGCCTGCAGGTGGTGTGTCTGCAGCCTGTTTGTAAGTGAGTGCAGGACATCGCATGCTGCGTGGGCGTTAGCAGAGGGGGGAACGTACGCAGTTATCGCGATAATGTGCGAGAATTCCCGCGGCAGGTAATACGGCCTCATGCTAACCGCTAACAGTTCAATGTCCTTACAGCAGAGTTGTTCTTTAACAGTGATGTGCCCGGGATTACACCATCTATCGTTCACAAACACTGCCAGCCCTCCTCCTTTCCTCTTACCACTCTCCTTTGTCCTGTCTGCCCGTGTCAGTTGGAAACCATCCAGCGTAACGTTCGAGTCCGGTGTTAGCTCCGTTAGCCAGGTCTCCGTGAATAGCATCAGGCTACATTCCCGATATTCCCTTTGATGCCAGGTTAGCGCCGCGAGCTCGTCCATCTTGTTGGTAAGGGATCTTACGTTCCCGGTGACGATCGATGGAAGGACGGGTTTGTAGCGTCGCTTCCTGTTGCGGTGTTTTACCCTGGCACGGCCTCCCCATCGCCTTCTCTTCAGCCCGTTGGGAACATCGGGTCTTTCGCCGGTTAACCACTATACGATCACGGTCACAATGCAGAATACTAACCATTATACGATCACGGTCACAATGCAGAGTACTAACCATTATATGATCACTGTCACAATGCAGAGTACTAACCACTGCACAATACTCTGAGCAGAGTGGTGCAGTGGAAGCCTGCTGGGCCCAGAACCCAGAGGTCGATGGATCCAAACCTTCCTCTGCTACTGACAGTCTCCATTTTCTCCTCGACCACGTTTTCAGTCAAATAACAACATTCAAGTTTCCAACACTTGCTTCCAATCAATATTCTGACAGGAAGGGTTCTGACTGAGTGCCCAGCAGCAATGCTTGCTAATAGCGGTATTGGTCCTTGTTCAACAAAAGAACACCATCTGATGTTGCTCATCCACGGACAGTTATCACCTCCATATTGGATGAGCTCTCAATCAATCAAACAAACTTTATTGTCATTGTACAAGTACAACACAATTTCATGTGAAGCTTGGAGAAGAGAGAGACGACGAGAGGTGAGAAGAGGAGAAAAAAAATGCAGATTTCAGGCTTTGATCTAAGAGAGTACAGTTTGTATTTAGGGGAAAAAAAACACCTCAAGCATCAACACAGATTAGAAAATATCTTCAGTACAAGCACGTGTGGGCATAGAATGGGGGAGGGGTTGCAGCTCGCTGCCGGAGGGAGGGGGGTCAAAGCACACAGCCACTTCAAGGGTGCACAGCTCACCTCCTCCACCTCCTCCACCTGCCTCTGTGTGGGAGGAGGGGAGGGGCCAACAGAGGAGGTGAAGCAGTACTGTTGCTTATCTCTGCAGTGTCAGTCCAGCGTCTGTTGTCGTGAGACGGCCTTGATAGTTCTGGTCAGAGACAAGTTCCCAGTGGGACGGGTGTGAGGAGACATCAGGAAAGGACAGAGCCTCCGTTTTAACATCCACATCCAGGAGAAATAGAAAAACTATCCAGCTTTCGGCGTCTGGACGTCTGAGGGAATCTGAATGTAGATAAGATTTGTTTTCTGTCAGGACGTCTTCAGCTTTCTCTCGTCCTTCATTGTCTCTGGTCTCCATGCTGCTACTGTGTGGACTGAACCTCTTCCTCCTCCTCTTCCTGCTCCTCCACAGCTTCTCTCTGTGGAGGGGAACATCAGTCCTCACCTCCAGAGTGAACATAAGTCATGTCTGTATATTACATCCATCATCCATCCATCCATCCATCCATCCATCCATCATCCATCATCCATGATGTGATCCAGTAAACATGTCCAAGCAGTAGTGTTGTGTTGTTGCTTCTCATTGTCAATAGAACCATGAGAAAGTATGAGAGTGACTGATACGCTTGTATGATCACTGGACCTTTTGAAAGCAGTCAGACTCTCATACTGTACCAGTAGCATCTGTGTCATTCACAACCCGTCTCCATCTTAACTGGACTTTCTGTGTACACATATGATTTTGTGTTTTCATCTGTGGACTGGTGGCTAGTGAGTGTGTTGCCTTCAGTGGCAAAGGGAAATAACACCTTTGCATGAACAGGAATCATGGAGCCTCCCCCTTCTCAGCTCCAAGTGTCCAAATCTGAACAGCTGGTCTGGGCTCTGAGTGGAAGCTGAGGTGGTCATGTGCCTGGGTCTCCAGACTAATCCACGCCACTCCAAGTCCAAGTCCAAGTCCGAGTGTAAAACTCAGTCTCAGTCTCAGTGTCTCTCTCGGTGTACTCTCTCTCTCTCTCTCACTCTCTCTCTCTCACACACGGTGCAACCTCAGCTCCGCCCACTGCTCCCAGAGTCCAGGATCCATATTTCACTTTCTCTTGTATTGTTTGATTGTACATTCATAGTGACAGGGCGTCTTTTCCTTTATAAATGAGTTCCCAGTCATCCGATTGTACCTCAATAACTAGTTTATCCAGGGATTCCTCTCTTCTGACTCATTTGTAATGATATCCATCTGTTGTCTCTTTTAATCGTTCTGTGGTTTTTATTGGAAATAGTAAAAAAACAAACAGACATGAAATCACTGATATCATTGACTAATAAGCCCTTGTACGTTTTCTTCATTTGACTTTTATTTGCTGATTGTTTCATCTGAATGTTTAATCTGTTCCACCTCTTTAAGCTACATCAATAACCAATGTAATACGCCCCCTGGATTTGGTCACCACAGTCACACGGTCAAAGGGCAAGTCAGTCTCGCTGCTGCCCCCTGCTGGCCGCGCCCCGTCACTATCTGTCAAATCCTGTTACAGAGTGCTCTGGTGTCTGTGGGAAAAAACTTGAAACAGAGCAAGATGACTATTACAGCAACACGTCATCAGTAGGATAAAACTAAGCTGTCTCTTGATGGTCTACGACAGGGTGTCCAAACTGGGTCAGAGAGTGCTGGTGTCCTGCATGTTTTAGTTCTCTGCCTGCTTCAGCATACCTGAATCTAATGATGACGTCATCACCAAGGTTGTGAAAAAGAACAATAATGAGCCTTTCATTACAAAGTGGATGGGAGAGGCAGCGGATGGAGATCAACAGAGATCAAAGCCGGAGGAAATCTTGGATCTGAGCATCTCCATGGCAAAAGGCACTGATCTCCTTTGATCTGATAGGAGATCAGCACTGGAGCCATGGGGAAGCTGAGATCAAAGGAAATCGCCTTCTGACAGCCTGGAGGAGCTGCTGTTCATTGTTTTGATGTCAGTGCCGTTCTCCTCGGAGAGCTGGAGTTTGAAAATGGTGACATCTGGCTGCAGAGCGCCACCTCGCTGTACAACTGCTTTGCTAACATCCATGTTGCTGCATTGCTTTGCTAACATCCACGTTGCTGTGTTGCTTTGGAAACATCCACGTTGCTGCGTTGCTTTGCAAACATCCACATTGCTGTGTTGCATTGCAAACATCTACGTTGCTGCATTGCTTTGCTAACATCCACGTTGCTGCGTTGCTTTGCTAACATCCATGTTGAGGCGTTGCTTTGCTAACATCCACGTTGATGTGTTGCTTTGCTAATATCTACATTGCTGCGTTGCTCTGTTAACATCCACATTGCTGCGTTGCTTTGCTAACATCCACATTGCTTTGCTAACATCCATGTTGCTGCATTGCTTTGCAAAAATCTATGTTGCTGCGTTGCTTTGCTAAAATCCACATTGCTGTGTTGCTTTGCTAACATCCACATTGCTGTGTTGCTTTGCAAACATCTACATTGCTGCGTTGCTTTGCTAACATCCACGTTGATGTGTTGCTTTTGCTAAAATCCGCATTGCTAGGTTGCTTTGCTAACATCCACGTTGCTGTGTTGCTTTGCAAACATTCACGTTGCTGCGTTGCTTTGCAAACATCTACGTTGCTACGTTGCTTTGCTAACATCCACGTTGATGTGTTGCTTTGCAAACATCCACATTTTGTGTTTTGCTTTGCTAACATCCATGTTGATGTGTTGCTTTGCTAACATACACGTTGCTGTGTTGCTTTGTTGTGTTTTAAGTGTAAAATCTATCCAAACAGCAACATGTTGCCATGAAAAGTTGGATAGCACAGTGCTACTTCCCTAGCCTGTTCGCTGGCTGCAAATTGTGGACTGGATTTCCTGACTCATTCCTCCTGGTCTCATTGAGACCCGCCTCCCTTCAGGAAATCCAGTCCACAGTTTGCAGCCAGTGAGCAGAGCAGCAGCAGGGAAACACTGTGGATCATTTCAGCAACATGAAGCAGACCAGGATCATGGAGCAGAAATCTCTGATCCATGAATTACGTTGATATCGGAACCCGATCCTGGATCGGCTCCATTCCTAAAGACCACCAGCCCGTTCAAACAAGGGGGGCAGATGATTCACTTGCCCGAGCAAAGCTTTTACTAGCCCCGGATGGTCGGACAGTCCCTAATGTCCAGCCCATTAAATGGGCATCATATCTTTCACTATGAACTCCGTTATGGTCTGAGTTAAGCTGGTCTGAGTCCAGTATGACCAGTCCACCAGGATCCTAAACCTGGTCTGAGTCCAGTATGACCAGTCCACCAGGATCCTAAACCTGGTCTGAGTCCAGTATGACCATTCAACCAGGATCCTAAACCTGGTCTTAGTCCAGTATGACCAGTCAACCAGGATCCTGAACCTGGCCTGAGTCCAGTGTGACCAGTCCACCAGGATCCTAAACCTGGTCTGAGTCCAGTATGACCAGTCCACCAGGATCCTAAACCTGGTCTGAGTCCAGTATGACCAGTCCACCAGGATCCTAAACCTGGTCTGAGTCCAGTATGACCAGTCCACCAGGATCCTAAAACTGGTCTGAGTCCAGTATGACCAGTCCACCAGGATCCTAAACCTGGTCTGAGTCCAGTATGACCAGTCCACCAGGATTCTTCACACATTCACATTCATTCAGATGTTCTTTTGTTAACTTTATTAATGAGCTGATTTTCAGGAACAGTTTTGACATCTTCATCTTTGGACAGCAGCTCATCGTGTTCACATTCATTTCTCATCACATACGTCAGCAGATTCTCATGGGGAGGTTTGTTGGATTTTATTTTGAAAACCTGACAACCTTATATCTGTCTAACCCCTGAATATTATTTTTGTAATGTTTTTTGGGTAATTTTCAAGAACCAATGACTTTTATTTTGAAGGAGTTTGTGGCTGGCCTGTCGTGGTGAGCACACTCATGGCCTCTTGCTCATTTAAATAATCATCAAAAATGTTTATTGAAGGTTTTAATAAAAAATGACTTTTTTTTAAGGAGTTTGGGGCTTTGATATTGAAATCCAGCTCACCCCTAGCCTAGCTAACAATTTACCATCCATTTTTGAAGATTTGTATCATTTTAATAAACAAGGAAATTTATTTTGAAATAACTTGGGGCTTTTGTTTTAAAAGCCAGCTAAACTTTTATCCAGCTCACCCCTAAATATCAATTTCTAAGTTTTTTTGTGTACATTTTTTAATAACTATGGACTTTTATTTTGAAAACCAGACAACCTTATATCTGTCTAACCCCTAAATATTATTTTTATTACATTTTTGGGGTAATTTTCAAGATCCAAGGGATTTTATTTTGAAGGAGTTTGTCGTGGTCGGCACACTCATGGCCTCTGGCTCCTTTAAATAATAATCTAAAATGTTTTTTGAAGGTTTTAATTAAAAAATGACTTTTTTTTAAGGAGTTTGGGGCTTTGATTTTGAAATCCAGCGTTGTACCATCCATTTTGAAGATTTGTATCATTTTAATAAACAAGCACATTTATTTTGAAATAACTTGGGGCTTTTATTTTAAAAGCCAGCTAAACTTTTATCCAGCTCTCCCCTAAATATCAATTTCTAAGTTGTTTTGTGTACATTTTTTAATAACTATGGTCTTTTATTTTGAAGAAGCTTGGGGCTTTTAATTTGTGGTGGACAAACCAAACAGCCATAATGATGGAGGTGCTCCACCAGTCACATTCATGTGTTCATTCACACTTTTCCACACCTGATCTGAGCAACTAGATTTGAGGTTGGAGGAGGATTTCCATCAGTCTGCACTGATGATCAATCTGGTCCAGTCTCTCATAGAATCCTAGGAATTGTCCCGTTCACCATCAGTAACAGTCTCCTCAACAAGACCTGGTTCACACTGGTTTGTTCCAGCAACACTTGTATGGGGGCATTATTGTAGTAAAACTAGATGTCAGTCTGTACTTCAATCTGTCTGTCCAAAGTAACATCTGTGTAAAAGAACTTCTTCCATGACAGGATTCTCTCTGTCAGGCTGGGTTTCTCTGCCCTGAGCTCAGGCTCACAGGCTCCTTCATTCTGGCTGTGCTCTGCTCTGCTGTCCTGCACTCAGTAGCTGCGATAAACAGCCAGAATGTCATTGTAAAAGGTTACCAAATTAAAAGCTTATTATTTCCAGGAGTTTCAGCCATATGGCTCCTTTACTCTGGAATCAACTACCAGCCTCGGTCCGAAAGGCCGACACCATTAGTTTATTTAAGAGTAGACTAAAAACCTTCCTCTTTGATAAAGCTTATCCTTAGGAATAAAATAGGAATAAAATAGGACCACTAAGTTGAGCTGCTCTAGGCCTAGACTGCTGAGGGGATTTTTTCTCTCCCGTTAAAGGGAGGAACTCTACATTTGGAGGTTCTGTTTCTTGTCTTTCTTTCTTTCTCTCTGTGTAACAACATTACTGTAGCCACCAGATACTGCCGCCGTCTTTTTTATCCCTGACAGGAGGAGAGCAGGATCCAGGGGATCAGACCCAAGACTCACAGAGTGGAGTTATGACGGTCCTACTACCCGACCCCACCACAGCACCGGGACCCCACCGCAACGGCACGGCCCTTAAACTCCAGACTGAGATTGGCTCATCATCAGACCAACGCTCATCATAGACTTTTCTTAGTATTTGTACTTATCTGGCCTGTCTGCCACTCTCTCTCTCCCTCTTCTTTTCCTCTCTCTCCCTGTCCTATCCCATGTACTTCTCCCCCCAACCGGTCAAGGCGGATGGCCGTCCTTCCAGAGTCTAGGGTCCGCCCCACGGTTTCTTCCTGAAGAGGGAGTTCTTGAACTTCTCTCCATGCGAGGGAGTTTTTCCTGGCCACTGTTGCTTGTTACACCTGCTTGCTTTGGAACGGTTTAGTTGGGTCCTGTTGTACTCTATCATTGTAAGAGCGCTTTGAGATGTTTGTTGATGTGATTTTGCGCTTTACAAATAAAATTGAATTGAATTGAATTGAATGGATGGAAGGAAGGATGATGGATGAATCCAAACATGGATAGATGATTGATCGATCGATGGATTGGTAGATGATGGAAGCATGATGGATGAATGGATGGATGATGGATGGAAGGAAGGAAGGATTGATTGATAGATGGATGGATGGATGACGAATGGATGGATGATGGAAGGATGGATGGATTGGTAGATGGATGGATGAATGGATGAATCACAGATGGATGACAGATTGATAGATGGATGGATGAATGGATGAATGACGGATATATGATGGATGGATGGATGGATGACGGATGGATGGATGGTTGGATGAATGATGGATTGATGGATGGATGGATGATGGATGGATGGATGGATGGATGGAAGGAAGGATGATGGATGGATTGATGGATCGAATGATGGATTAGTAGATGATGGATGATGGATGCATGATGGATGAATGGATGGATGGTGGATGGAAGGAAGGATGATTGATGGATTGATAGATGGAAGGATGGATTGGTAGATGAATGGATGGATGGATGATGGATGAATGACAGATGGATGGAACGATAAATGGATGGATTGGTTGATGATGGATGGATGGATGGAAGGAAGGTTGATGAATTGATGGATGGATTGAGGGATGGGTGGATGAATGACAGATAGATAACAGATGGATGGATGGTTGAATGGATGATGGATGGATGGATGATGGATGGATGGAACAATGGATGGATGGATGGATGATGGAAGGATGGATTGGTAGATGGATGGAAGGATGGATGGATGAATGACAGATGGATGACAGATGGATGGATGGATGGATGGATTGGTAGATGGATTGATGGATGGATGACCGATGGATAGATGGATGGAAGGATGGATTGGTAGATGGATGACGAATGGATGGATGGAAGGAAGGATGATGGTTGGATGGATGGATGGATGGATGGATGGATGGATGGATGGATGGATGGATGAATGGATGGATAGATGGATGGATGGATAGAAGGATGATGGACGGATGGATTATGGATGGATGATGGATGGAATATACAGACATGACTTATGTTCACTAGGAAAAAGTTCCCTTTACTCAGTATTGGTGTGAATCTTGGGAACAAATGATAGAAGAAAGTTTTTCTGTTCAACTTTTTAAAGAATCCATGACTTTTAAGGCTTTTGGGTTCTTTGTAGAACAATGTGACGGTTCCAACAACAACAAGGGAAATGTTGTCTTAACTGGTGACAATAAATTGTGAAGGGGTGTGTGTGTGTGTGTGTGTGTGTGTGTGTGTGTGTGTGTGTGTGTGTGTGTGTGTGTGTGTCTGTGTGTCTGTGTGTCTGTCTGTGTGTGTGTGTGTGTGTGTGGCTGTTTGTCTCTGACTGTCCTGTGATGGAGGAGACCATCCAGAGTGGATCCTGTCCTCGTCCATAATACTGTGGGAGCAGCTAGTTACAGTTATTTAGTTATTTAGTTGGCAGGTTAGTGAAATATCTCCTAAAATGTTCTGACTCCAACCATGAAATCCTCACTAACAGACAACACTTCCATAAATCCTCCCCTCCTGCAAGCAGCCACACACCACAATCCAAAGTGTCCTGGTGAGAGAGGCACAGGGTCCTGGTGAGAGAGGGACAGTGTCCTGGTGAGAGAGGGACAGTGTCCTGGTGAGAAAGGCACAGGGTCCTGGTGAGAGAGGGACACATGCTGCTTTATTGCAACAAGTACAATGACATTTCTTTTAAGCTTGGGGAAAAGAGAGAGACGATGAGAGGTGAGGAGAGGAGAAGAAAAAGCAGATTCCAAACTACTCTACAAGGGAGCGGAGTGTGGAATTAGGAAGAAAAAACACCTCAGCACATTTAAAGCATCAACACAGGTTACAACATGTCTCCAAGACAAAGCTCATGTGGGCAAAGAAGGGGAGAGTGAGAATTCTGAGCCGTACTAATAGGAGGACTCACATGTCCCCGGTTCTAAAAGTACTTCATTGGCTGCCAGTGTCCTATAGGATCAAGTTTAAAGTTCTGGTCCTGGTATTCAGAGCCTTGCATGGTCAGGCTCCTTCTTATCTCAGTGATCTGATCCAGCCTTACACCCTGAACGGCTCTGAGGTCTGTGGATCAGAACCTGCTGAAGGTTCCACGCTCTCATTTTCTCACTAGAGGTGACCGATCCTTCTAGGATGTTGCTCTGAGGCTTTGGAAGGATCTTCTTCCCTCTTTGTGCTCAATTGACTCTGTTGACACCTTCAAGAACAAACTTAAGACTCATCTATTAGTTCAGGCTTTTAATTAACGACCTTTGTGCTGCTAGGATTTTGTCTTGTCTTGGCCTTTTATATTCGGTGTACTTTCTGATGTTTTTGAACTGTGTTGTGAAGTACTTTGTGGCTTTTTGTCTGTGAAAGGTGCTATATAAATAGACCTTATTATTATTATATGATTATAGTGTGGGTGAGCGGTCCAAGGCTCTGGATTTAGGCTCCAGTTTCTCAGGAGGTGTGGGTTCAAGTCCCACCACTGCCAGTTAAAAGGTTTTGGGTTGTTATATTTGCTTATGTCACAACCCGTCGTCGTTCATTAAACTCCTAATATGTTGGAAACTGTCTTGAGGAATTTCAAAAACCTTTCTCTATGTTCCCGCCCGGTTTCAAACAGGGGACCTTTTGCGTGTGAAGCAAACGTGATAACCACTACACTACAGAAACACATCAATGTTGGTAAAAGCTTATGTGACCTGGAAGGAAGTGATTAAAAGGGCATTTCTGACCTGAACCGGAGGGTTATCAGTAAGTAAACTAAAGAGCTGCACTCCCCATCAGGGAATTGAACCCCCAGCTCCCATGTTACAGGTAGGGATACTCTCCACTATACTAAGGGAGAGATGTTGCTATGCATGCTGTCTGTCAGGGTCGTAGCCAAACGTAGCATGGAGGCTGTTTTGATGTCCAGAGGTGAGCTCTGGTGATGACCTCATGATGTCACTCTCCTCTGACCTCCATGATGTCACTCTCCTCTGATTTCCATGATGTCACTCTCCTCTGACCTCCATGATGTCACTTATATGATTATAGTGTGAGTGAGCAGTCCAAGGTGCTGGATTAAGGTTCCAGTCTCTCAGGAGGTGCGGGTTCTTTAACACTCCTGAATGGTTCATCACCACATTCAGCACAAAGCTCCATAAGGAGCCACTCATTGCAATCAGCCATGTTGAAGCAGGGAGACGTGGAAAACATGCAGGGCTGAGGCCCTCCAGGAACTGAGTTTGAGACCCCTGATCTAGATCATGATCTTTGACCCCATCAGCTCCCTGGGAGCTTCACCTTCTCACCAACTCTTTCATACTTATCCTGTTTGAAATAAATCGTTTCCTTCACTCAGTATGTGCCGGTACGCTATGATACAGTACGGGTTTTCATGTGTATTCACTGACTCAAGTTGTGGATGGTACTGAAAGTACTGTACCAAACCGTCACCCTCATGCTTGATGATGTGGACTTGTTGGGTTTCTCCTGTAAAAAGACCAAGAAATGACTGTGTTGTATTTGGTGCTATATAAGTAAAGTTGAACTGAATTAATGTTGTGAGGAACTGCTGGGATTTAAGCTGATGTAAGACAGGATGATAAGAATGATAAGAAGATGATAAGAAGTGGAGGAGTTTGTTTTGTCAGACAGAGAAGTGACTCAGGTTTCTGAGTGAGTTCTGTCAGAGCCTCTTCAGCTTGTGTGTCTCATCAGGTCTTTCTGGGCCGTTCACACCTGGTTAACATCTGTTTCAGCTGATCACATCACATGGAGCAGCCCTGATCCACACTGTTTACACTTGTCTGGATCCTGGGTTACGCTGTGTCCTTGTCATGTATCTGTTACCATGCTTCCACATTGTGACATCACAGTGATGTCACAATGTGGAAGCTTTGTGACATCAGGTCCAGATGTTCCCCAGCTGTCATGAAGCCACTCTTCTGTAAATCCAGCATTAATTCAACAGGTGAGGAACATCTGTACGATGCCATCTGCTCTCTGAGTTTCACTTCAACAAGTTCTGACACCAGGTAATGCAGCACTACATTCCACCAAAGGAGGTGCTGTGGCTTAGCTGGCCAAAGTGCCTGTGTAGTGAACATGAGGTCCCCGGTTCAAATCCCAGCAGTGCCTCATGACATCAATTCAATGAATCTTTATTTATATAGCACCAAATGCAACACAGTCATTTGTAGTTTGTTATGATAATAATAATTACTAGAGGTTTGTTTTTCCAGAAGAAAATGCAAATGTGAATGCTGAAGGTTGAATAAAGCTGATCTCCTTTGATCTCTGTGTTTCTATGGCTCCAGTGCTGAGATCATATCAGATTGAAGGAGATCATCTCCTGCTTTGATCTGCTCTGATCTCCGTGTGGTGCCTCCCCCATCTTCTAAGTTTGACACATTTTTCCAAAGATTTTTGTGATTATATACATATATATATATATATATACACATATATATATATATATATATATATATATATATATATATATATATTTGAATGGCATTAATCAAGTTGTGAAGTTGTAGTTTTGTTTTGGTTAGTTTTTAAAACTCAGATGAGTCATTATCAGTAATAAAAAAAAGAGTTTATTTCTGAGTGTTTTGGTTTTGAAGGAAACATCAAAGTTGAGTTTTGTAGTTCAGACTAATGTTCATGTAATCAGATTCCAGTGTAGTGTTCAGCTTCTCACTGCACTCTGGAATATTAATACTTGGATGACACAATCTAGGATTTTCCAGCAGAGGCTCCATGATATTGTTTGTGAGATTGCAGGATTCCAGAGCTCAGCGTTACTTCTTAGATTACATCAACAAAACAATGCTTGCTGTGTGTCTCTGTGTTTAAGGTTGGTTTGGCTTTTGTGCCGTCATTTGTGTGGGGATGACATGGACCATCAAGACTAAAAGCATTGAATACAGTGTTCTTCACTTTTATATTCTGTCTGCTTTTCACATTTATTATCATTTCACTGTAGATTTCACAGAATACTGAAGGACGGGGACTCAGGAATTTGGTCTCAACAGCTGATCAAGGTAAGATCAAAGGAGTCTTGTTGAAGATGAAAGTGACAGAAACTTTCAGTGACACCAACTACCTTAGTGATGACATGTTGGATTGATTTTACAGGCTTCAGCATGAGGTGGAGGAGGAAGAGGTGTAGTTTGGAGTCAGAGCAGCAGACAGGATTGTTAAAACACTCCAGGCTTCAACATGGACATGGTGGCTGCAGTCTGTCCCTTCCTCGTCTTCACACTGATTGCTCTTCTTCATTCAAAACATCCACCTCCCTTCAGACCCATTTGTCCCCACAGCTTGGAGAGTTGGTGACACAAAGGGAACTTCTGTCATTTACTGCTCTCTTGTGCCGTTCTAGTGTTTTTATTTCAGAGAAGCAGTATTTTCAGCATCTTGGCACCACTTCAGGAAGTTCAAAGTCGTTGCATGTGTCTTCAGAAACTGCAGCTTCAGGACAAACATTTATTCCACTTTTGCTCCTCATAGACCCAGAAAACCTGCTGCACATCCCCTGAGGATTTTAAAAGTGAAGTGTTCAATCAGCAGCCCAGCCCACTCTAGAGGGTGAGACCTCGGCAGATCATCTGGAGCCTCTGGATGAGGAACCTCAGGAGTTGTCTCAAGACATAAAGGACAAGTTTGTCCTTCTCTTCTTAAAGTTGGAAAACACTTTCAATGGGCCCAACAAATGTATTGATGAACTAGTTGATGAGCTCCTGTTCATCTCCTCCAGGTCATCAGGTCCAGTTCTACAGGATGTGGTCCAGTTCTACATTCACATACGTTTACATACAAAGTAAAAGACAGGGGATGTAGCTCAGTGGTAGAGCGCATGCTTTGCATGTATGAGGTCCTGGGTTCAATCCCCAGCATCTCCAAGCTTTATGTCTGACACCAAGAGCAGCAAGTAGATTAATAGTGTCCTGGGGAGCTCAGATGGTAGAGCATTAGACTTTTAATCGTCCAGGGTTCAAGTCCCTGTTCAGGCTCTTTGTGGGAAGAAACTTGAAACTGACCAGGATTCCTATTCCAGCAACACATCATCAATAGCCTAAAGTCCCCTGCACCCTCCCTTTTTGAACCCATAAGAACAAGAAGAAAATTCAGCAGTGACGTCAGCCAGCTTTTGGAAAAAAAAGCTTTTTCGGCAGCAGGACTGTTCATGCTATGATAAGAAGCTGCCAAACTCGCAGGCCACGCCCCCTCACAACAGCCACACATCTGTGATGCGGCGTTTAAACTTTTCAACTGCAAAGTTTATTTCTCGCCTCCAGTACTTTCAGAAACACATTTATCTGAACTGTTTTAGTAATAAAGAGGGTTTTTGTCCGAGCTCCATGTTGGTCCGGTATTAACTACAGGAGCTGACAGCTGTTCGTGATGCGTTCAGGTATATCACGTAAGCCTGCACTCCGACATTTTAACGAGCTGCGGCGCTCGTACAGCAGCGATGTTATAAGTTAAATATGATTAAAATATGACTGATAGTCATGAGCGAACTGGAACACGCATGAGCAGCACACGGCAGAGCAGAAGTTTCGGCAGTGCGGCTCCTACATAGTTCAGCAGGACGGTTGGAACAGCCGAAAACAAATTTCTTCAGCCAGAAGAAGCTGGACGAAGGAAAAGACGTAATTTTGTTCGGCAGGACCTGCACTGCTGAACTTTTATCTTGTTCTTATGGAGGATGAATTGGCCTTAACTATGTCAATGCAGAAAGGTTCTCTGGAGTCTCCATCCAGAGGAGTGTTGCTTTCATGATCTACACCCAATTGTCAAATGACTGAAATCCTGAAGAGCTGCTCTCCAGTAGAGAAATACTCTGGTGGAGCTGCTGTTTATCTTGATCATATCAAGTATGAAAAGTCTCTGAGGTTACATAACCAGCAAACATAATGACTTTATTTCTATAGCACTTTCCTAAACTCAGTTACAAAGTACTTTTACATTGAAACCACATTAAAGTTTACCACAATGAAATACAGAGCATACAAAATAGAGATAAGAAGAAATAAAAAATAAAAAAACATCAGTTAATAAAAGCCAAGTGATAAAAAAGAGTTTTAAGACGAGACTTAAAACAGGATATTGAGTTTTCCTGCCTGAGTTCCAGAGCCGAGGGGCCGGAGAGTAAAGGCTCTGTCATCCTGGTAATGAGCCTTGTTCTTGGTAACATTAGTAGACCCCTGTCAGAGGAACGGTCTGGCTTATTTAACTTTGTGAGGTGACCTTGAGTGGTTTGAAAGGCACTATAAATATTCTGTATTCTTTTGTGAATTATTATTCGGACTTTCAAATTTTAAAAAGTGCTGCTTGTTCAATTACAAAAAACTTTGAAAAAATGTCTCATACAAAGCAGATGGGAGAGGCACCTCATGGAGATCAGAGCAGATCAAAGCAGGAGGAAATCTTTGATCTTAGCATCTACACAGCAACAGCCGATGATCTCCTTCAATCTGATATGACCTCAGCACTGGAGCCATGGAGATGCAGAGATCAAAGGAGATCAGCTTTATTCAACCTTCAGCATTCACACTTGCATTTTCTTCTGGAAATACAAACCTCTAGTAATTATTATTATCATAACATGTCTCTGATATATGGAGGAGTCAGACCATTCAAGCCTTTAAAAACAAGCAGTAGCATTTTAAAATCTCTTCTAAAACTGACAGGCAGCCAGTGAAAGGAAGAAGGGATTGGTGAAATGTGGTCCCTCCTCCTGGTGCCTGTTAAAAACCTGGTAGCAGCATTCTGCTCCAGCTGCAGTCTTTGAACATTGAGCCTACTGATGCCAGAATAAAGGGAGTTACAGTAATCCAGCCTGGACCAGATGAAGGCATGTATTACTTTCTCCAGGTCTGCTGGGGAGAGGAATGACCTGGTCTTGACTAGTCGTCTCAGCTGAGCAAAGCAGGATTGGACTACCTTGGTCACCTGACAGTCAAAGGACAGGTCGGAGTCGAAGACCACACCTAAATTGTGGGCCTCTTTTCAAACATACAGATCTGAGACAACTGAAGTCCTCAGATTTACTTGTTCTCAACTTGTCCTCATGATGAGACCCTCTGAAGAGGAGAATACATCTTCAGGGGACTCTCGTCCTTGGATTTCAGGGCATCTCTATATCAGAGGTTTTACTTCATTAAATCACTCACAAGAGTCTTTCTTTAACCTTCTCAAAGTATTGAGCAACATTGTTGTCAGGATTTGAACCTACGCAGGGACACCCGAATGGAGTTCTAGTCCATCACCTTAACCTCTCGGCCACAACAACATGGTTCAGGAAAGTTTTGCATCAGGATTAACCCACTTTATTGTCTTTTGAGGAGACCAGGGTTCAATTCCTCAGAGGGCAGTGTAAGGTTCTCTGTGTGTGGTTCCTGATAACCCTCAGGTTCAGATCAGAAACGTCCTTTCAGGACAGACGTTCTTCCCAATCACTCCCTCTCAGGTCACAAAGTGTTTGCCAAGGTGAGTGTCCTTGTGACTCGTGACTGTTCAGCCCCGTTTCCACTGTACAAAATGTGTCTGTACAGTTCAGTTCAGTACTTCAGTACTCGCCTCAGTTCACTCAGTTTGCTCATGTTGTAGATGTTATCTGGTGACGTAGAAGCTACGTCCACTTCAGTGCAAAAGTGAAGAGACGCAACATGACAATGAAAAAAGGTGTAAAGAATGTTGACTTCAGCTCCTCTCAGGATCTGAGCTTTGTCCATTTAGTTGTCAGATTTTCATGTTTCTCTTACTATTGACAGTTTGACTCTTATTTTCCAGCAGGAGACAAAAAGTGTCCGGTCACAGTTTGGTTCAGTTTCACTCAGTGACAGTGAGAATCACTCAAACTGTGGGGGAGGGGTTCATGGAGCACTGAAGGTGGAACGCTTCACATTTCCTGGCTGGAATGAGCTGAAGTTTAAGCATTGGTGGTTCAGTGGTAGAATTCTCTCCTGCCACTCAGGAGGGTTCGATTCCCGGCCACTTGATGCAATAGATCTTTTCTTCACCTCCTCCTGTGTGAGCTTTCACAACCCAGTCTCATGTTAACGGGTCGGTTTGGACCCCATTTACATCACAAGGTTCCAAGTGACAACAACTTGTCTGTTGAAGAAAAGTGTTACTTTTACACAACAGCAGCAGACACACTGACAACAATGGAGTTTCTACAATGTGAGCCAGCCACAGTGAGCAGTGGTCGTCTCATGTGTAGGATATCAGAGTGAACCTTCCATGACAACAGAACAAGTAGCCTGGCTAGCTCAGTCGGTTCAATTCATCACTTCATCATCTGGTTCAATTCACCACTTCACTAATTCACCACTTCACCATCTGGTTCATTTCACCACCTCATCATTTGGTTCAATTCACCACTTCATCATCTGATTCAATTCATCACTTCGTCATCTGGTTCAATTCACCACTTCATTAATTCACCACTTCACCATCTAGTTCAATTCACCACTTCATCAATTCACCAATTCACCATCTGGTTCAATTATTCACTTCATCATCTGGTTCAATTCACCACTTCACCATCTGGTTCAATTCAACACCTCACCAATCCACCACTTCACCATCTGGTTCAATTCATCACTTCATCATCTGGTTCAATTCACCACTTCAGCATCCGGTTCAATTCACCAATTCATCATCTGGTGCAATTCATCACTTTATCAATTCACCACTTCACCATCTGGTTCAATTCACCACCTCATCATCTGATTCAATTCACCACTTCATCATCTGGTTCAATTCAACACCTCACCAATTCACCACTTCATCATCTGGTTCAAGTCACCACTTCACCAATTCACCACTTCACCGTCTGGTTCAATTTTTCACTTCATCATCTGGTTCAATTCACCACTTCATCATCTGGTTCAAGTCACCACTTCACGAATTCACCACTTCACCATCTAGTTCAATTCACCACTTCACTAATTCACCACTTCACCATCTGGTTCAATTCACCACTTCACCATCAGGTTCAATACACCACTTAATCATTTGGTTCAATTCACCACTTCATAATCTGGTTCAATTCACCACTTCATCATTTGGTTCAATTCACCACTTCATCATCTGGTTCAATTCACCACTTCACCATCTGGTTCATTTCACCACTTCACCATCAGCTCTACCAGTTTTCCCCCGTAACAAAAATGTTCCTGGTCCAGGTCCATTGTTGTCATAGTAGTACGCACAGTCTCCTCCTAAGTTTATTTTAGATCACAAACTTTTTTGTGGAAAGTGGCGTACGCATCTTCCAGGACCTGTTTTGTCATAATCGACCTTTATAAATGAGGCCAGACACTGTTCTGGCTCCATCATGTTCCTGGTCCAGGATGAGTTTAACATCCAGACCCAGAGCATCGAGTGTTTTTAGGAGAAAATCATGAAAAGTGTCAGCGTTGCTGTTTGAAAGCTCCTCAAAGTGAATAAAGCCCCGATACTGTTGGTTGAGTCCTTTTGCTTCTTGAAGATGTTGCTGGTTGGTCTGGGAGGAGGATTCTCACACACAAAGTCTTTGGAAATTTAACACAAAGGATCATGGTTGATAACCAAAGGGCTCGTCCGGGAATTGAACACAGGACCTCTCGCACCCAAAGCGAGAATCATACCCCTAGACCAACGAGCCGACATGTTGAAGAAGCTAAAGGACTCCAGTGATGTCATAAATAATTCAGGAGATCAAGACTCTGACACTGTCAGGTCACAGTTTGACACTCTGGTTCAGTAGCACATGCTCAGTAACAGCGCTCCGTAGCCTCCGCCTGTCCCTGTGGGGGGAGTCGGGAGTGTGAAAGAAAAGTTCCACCTTGAGAGCTGGGACCAAAAAGTGATGGTTGCAGTGGATCTGAGCACCACTGTCGTATAAACGGAGACAAATATGACTAAAGTTTTGTGGTTCCACTTGTTTTTGTTGTGGTGTAAACTGACCTTAAATCATCTGTAAATTAGAACCCTGATTGTTGTGGGCTGAAGATGGAGATGTGCAGTCTGTAAGTCACCAACACTATCCTGAATGGACTTTCTTCTTCTTCTTTTGTCTTTAATGGCAGTTGGCATCTGTGAAGTAGTATTACGCCATCTGCTGGTTCTAACTAGTCTATACTATTTCCAAGAAATTCAGTTCAGATCCTCATCACAATCTTAAAGTGATTTGTTAAGAAGTGAAAGAGCCAATAGGTTGTAAGGGCCCATATCTCCACCCCTCTGAAATGTGACACTTCATGCAAGTAGTTAAAACACGTACATACAGTACATAATAACACATAACAAATAACATACATACATACATACATACATACATACATACATACATACATACATACATACATAAAAACCAATAAATAAATACACGCAGATGAAAACATAACCTAACTTGGTTGGTTAACTTAATAAATAATAATTTTGTCAAGATCAAAGTGAAGATCGAAGTAAAACAACTTTGATTGTTTCCATTATTTTATGACATCACTATGACATCACCAAACAGAGTCAGCAGATAGAACCATCAGGGTATCACACTTCACAGCCTCCCTGGGAAAGTTCTGGAAGACATAGTACTCCACCAAGGTTGTGTCTTGTCAGCCCTTCTGTTTGTGATTTTCATGGACAGGGTGTCGAGGTGCAGCTGAGGCAAGAGGAGACAAAAACTCAGGGAGACTGACAGTAAGGTAAGGTTCTATACTTTCTATTTCATTGGACTTACACTTTCTTACAGGTCTGTGCTCTCTCTCTCTCTCTCTCTCTCTCCCTCTCTCTCTCTCTCTCTCTCTCTCTCTCTCTCTCTCTCTCTCTCTCTCTCTCTCTCTCTCTCTCTCTCTCTCTCTCTCTCTCTCTCTCTCTCAGCCTGTTGGTCACTTCATAAGAACAACCAGTCCATCAAAGAAAATTACTTCTTTATCACATCACACCTGAAGCTCCAGACATTAGCCGACATTTTACTGTGTTAATGTGACGTAGCTAAACTGTACAGCTGAAACACTAATAACTAATAATTAAAAACATAATGAATGCTATATATCTTTTTGTCCATTTAACCATCAGCTTAATTCCTCCATGTAAAAATCCAGCAAACTTATTTACCGCACATTCAGGCAATATATGTAGGTAATAAACATTTTAATAAACTGGTGACATCTTATAGTTCCATGAAGAGACGTTCCCCTCCGTCCCCCCCGGCTTTTATTAACACATGATCAATCTGAAGTTCAGAGTCAGTGTTGTCTCCAAAGATTGCTGAGATATTTTCTCTGTAATGTTTCCTTGTGACCATGATCATATAGTAGTTAGTACTCTGTGTTGTGGCCGTAATCGTATAGTGGTTAGTACTCTGTGTTGTCGCTATGATCGTATAGTAGTTAGTACTCTGTGTTGTGGCCGTGATCGTATAGTGGTTAGTACTCTGTGTTGTGGCCGTGATCGTATAGTGGTTAGTACTCTGTGTTGTGGCCGTAATCGTATAGTGGTTAGTACTCTGTGTTGTCGCTATGATCGTATAGTAGTTAGTACTCTGTGTTGTGGCCGTGATCATATAGTGGTTAGTACTCTGTGTTGTGGCCGTGATCGTATAGTGGTTAGTACTCTGTGTTGTGGCCGTAATCGTATAGTGGTTAGTACTCTGTGTTGTCGCTATGATCGTATAGTGGTTAGTACTCTGTGTTGTCGCTATGATCGTATAGTGGTTAGTACTCTGTGTTGTCGCTATGATCGTATAGTGGTTAGTACTCTGTGTTGTGGCCGCAGCAACCCCGGTTCAGATCCGAGTCACAGCAGTGGCTCCTAAAGTGTTGATGTTGTCGTCACTCATGAAGCTGCTCTATCATCAACTTGTAGACTGAAGGAATCTCAAGAAGATTCTAACTCTTCTAAAATCTACCATCAGTATGTCTCTCTCTCTCATAGTTTATCTAGAATAAAATAGTTACTCACTATCTATCATATGTTGTTGTTTCTGTTCATATTTATTTATGTTCTTAAATTGTATTAACATTTCAGTACAAATATTCAGGGTATGATTATTAGTTTACTTACTGATGACCCTCAGGTTCAGGTCAATCACTTCCTTCCAGGTCACACATCGTTTACCAACATTGATGTGTTTGTGAAAAGATGAGTTGAAAAAGAGCAAGAAGAGCGCCCTCTAGCCAGGGGGATGAAATGCTCACAGCACCTGCTATTCTCAGGCAGTCTTCCATACAAGCAGATGGCGCTAGATGGCGCTGTCTGTTCAACAAATGTTTGAAAACTCACTTCATTGCCAATCTTTCAGCCTCTATCTTCAAACCAACAGCGCCATCTGGTGGAGTCAGAAAATATAGAAAATGGTTGATGAGGCTTCATTTGGCCAAGGCTCCATCGAGGCTCAGTGCTGGTGTAGCTACCAGATCTGTCCGGCGCGGGGCTTGAACCAGCGCATGGTGATCTACGTGGACGGTGATTCTTCCTTCCTGAAGAAGCTGAAAAGCTCCGCTCTGGATTTGAAAACAATCAGGAAACATCTGAGCAGACTGCTGGCTGTATTACATCATATTTTCTCACTGCCTGATTGGCTGCAGGTGAGAAGTTTTGCTTCAGGAAAACCAGTTTTCTCTCCATTTGAAGCTGGAATGAAGAACTGCTTGGTTTCACAGCAAACCTGAACAGGGATTTTAATGGTGAGAACTGAGTCACTTTATTTACAAAGTGACTCAAACTCAAAGTTAGACTTTCTCCTGTCTGGTGCACATGGCTAATTTGCATATTGTAGGACTGACTCCAGCAGACTCTAACCTTCAGTTGCGGATGAAGTTCATCTGCAGATACTTCTGGACAAAAAAACCCTCGAGTTATTACCTCCTGCTGTGATTGAAACGCCAGTATTTAAAGCTTGTAGCTCACAGGTGTGTTTAGTTGTATAATCAGAGAGCGACAGAGTCTATCAATGTCTCTTTACCAACTGTAGATTCAATTCAGCAGATGAGAGCGGCACCTCATGGAGATCAAAGGAGATCAAAGGAGATCAGTGTCTGTTGCCATGGAGACACTCCCTGCTCAGTGTTGTAGCTCCCTGGTCTACCTAGTTGTAATATTCATGTTCAAAATAAATTAAAGTGAACATCACAATGAAAATAGGACTTTTTACAAAAACATCAAAGTGAAGAGGGAATCTTGTCAAATCAAAGTGTAAAAATGGATTTTGTGAAATTGAAGTTCTTAGATTGTTATCAACTGTTGTCAACTGAATCAGTTCATGAAAGACAAGGAGGAAAACACCCGAGGAGCTTGTCTTCACCATTCACTATCAAAGCTTTGATTGTGTTGTGTGTCTGGTTGCTGCAGCTGGTTTTCTTGGAAGGGTGTGGCTCATTTGTCCAAGAGTTGTGTTTTCTCTAAGTGGACATTCAATAATCAGGAGACTGAGTCTTTGAATAAAGGTTTGAAAGAAGTGAAAAAGATCCAACATCCCAACTTATAAGGAAAGTCTCTCCTCTGTGACGGCCGGGAATCGAACCCGGGTCAACTGCTTGGAAGGCAGCTATGCCACCTATGCCAACTATACCACCATCACTACTTTGAGTAGCTTCACCTGTCAAAGATGATAAAGAATATAGAGCGATGGTGAAGAAGACTTGAAGAAGTTTGTAGAACGGGACAGAAAAGTGTCTCATGTTTGTGAGTGAGACGTGTCAGAGCCTGTTTGTCTCTTGTCTCCTCACGCTCAAGAGACACTAACTCACTATTAATCTACTTGCTGCTGTTGATGTCAGTCATAAAGCTTGGAGATGCTGCATACTACCAAGCATGCGCTCTACCACTGAGCTAAATCCTTCTTTTGGAGATTTTTATTGAACTGAATCAGTTGATGTTAGACACGGAGGAAAAGCCCTGAGCAGCATGTGTCCCTCTCTCACCAGGACACTGTCCCTCTCTCACCAGGACATTTTGGATTGTGGTGTGTGGCTGCTTGCTGGAGGGGAGGATTTATGGAAGTGTTGTCTGTTAGTGAGGATTTCATGGTTGGAGTCAGAACATTTTATGAGTTATTTTACAAACCTGCCAACTAAATAACTAAATAACTGTAACTAGCTGCTCCCACATTACTATGGACGAGGACAGGATCCACTCTCGATGGTCTCCTCCATCACAGGACAATTCAGAGACAGTGGAGATCAAAGTGAAGAAAGAAATGTTGTCAGCTTGATTTTTTTCCGTTCTTTTATGACATCACTATGACATCACCAAACAGAGTTAGCAGATAGAACCATCAGGGTATCACACTTCACAGCCTCCCTGGGAAAGTTCTGGAAGACATAGTAGAGAAAGTGTCAGTAGCAGAGGAAGGTTTGGATCCATGGAGCTCTGGGTTCTGAGCCAAGCAGGCTTCCACTGCTCCACTCTGCTCAGAGCAGGAATCACAAGGAGGGTCTGAGAGCAACATCATCCACTGAACATGAGCACTCATTGTTTCATCACAACCAGACTCTCTGTGCTTTATTGTGGAACATTTGTTCTTCAACAATCCAGGTTCCTTGTAGGATCTTCTTCCCACTGAGGTCCTTGTTCAGGGACACGGGGGACATGAAAGTCCACTTCAAGGAATTCCACCTTCCATTTCCTGCAGTGTGATTAGTTTCCAGGGTGTTGTTGGTCTTGTTGACAGTGTTGGCTTGGATAGAAGAGGCTTGAACAAGCAAACAAGCTCATCAGGGTAAAGGCTGTGAGACGGGTGGAGCAAGGAAAGCCCAGAACCTTCTCCAGCACACGTGACCTTGTATGTTTGTAGGTCAGAATGTCCAGGGGTTGTGGGTTGGAGTCCCATCTGGGGTGTTGTAGTTGATAGAGGCTAAAGTGTTGGTTCAAGCAGCTCATTGTCACCATCACACTGCAGCTCCTTCACTCAATGTTTCTCTAACATGACAAAGCAACTAGAGAGCAGCTGAGATGTCAGGAAGTTAGAGGATCTTCCCCACGTCTTGTGACAAACATTCTGTCTTTCAGTCTCTAGAGAACACACATGAGTGCTTTCATTTATTTCTCCTTCTGTTTTTACAGAACCTTTTTTATCCTTCTTTTACTCTGTGATCAATCAGGATAAACATGTTTCAGTCCCGGTACAATGTTTTCTATTGTTCATTACCGTATATCCTGGAGTAGAAGTCCTGCTTTCTTAGTTGGTGGCTGATCATTCTACTGACATTAAGAAGCAAATCCTCTTTCAGTCCTTCTATTACACTTCATCCTGTGCAGGGTTGCAGGGAGGAGACACCTGGACAGGTTCACCAGTCCATCACAGGACACACACACACACACACACACACACACACACACACACACACACACACACACAGAGTGGGGGAGGGGCTTATCAATGTAACCTGAGTCCACTGAGCTCAGCTGTTAGATCACATGACCTCTCATGCAACATGAGCATTGGTTGTTCAGTGGTAGAATTCTCTCCTGCCACCTGGGAGGCCCGTGTTCGGTTCCCGGTCAATGCAACATCAAGTTTTAATCGTCATCAATAATGAGCAAATTTAACTATCCTGCCTTGTCTGAATAAAGTTTGTGAGTTTTAATATTTCATGTCATAGATTCTATCTAACATAGTTCTGTGCAGTATATAGTATATAGACATGAAGAAACAACCATTACATAAGGTTTCAGGCCTCTTTGGGGCAGTAGGCAATGTGTCAGTCTCATAATCTGAAGGTTGTGAGATCAAGCCTCACACGGGGCAAATGTTTTAGCTCTAATTCTCGGTGTTGAACGAGAACGGTTCACGTTCAAAGACCAAAGACAATCCAGTGATACCAGTCAAATGTCACTGGGCCCGTTTACTCCCAGCATTAACTCTGGTCTCAGGTCATCTGATCACATGTGCTCTGAAGACAAGTGGAAACAGACACCAAAGCACTTTCACTACCCCATCCCGGTATCGGTATCGGTGCATCTTGAGACGAGACCCCTCCACATCTAATGCTGAACACAATGTAGTTTTGCCTTTTTCTTGATGGAATATTTGTGTGTGTGTGTGTGCGTGTGTGTGTGTGTGTGTGTGTGTGTGTGTGTGTGTGTGTGTGTTAGTTTAGTCATGGAAAACCATCGGGTTCAAATCAGGAACAGACTTTCTACCAACCACCTCCTTCCAGATTATCTTGCCTTGGCAGACATGAGAGAGTAAAGGCCTCTTCATCCTCCATAAGAACAAGAAGAAAGTTCAGCAGTTCAGGTCCGGCTGAACAAAATGACGTAATTTCCTACTTCCAGCTTCTTCTGGCCAAAGAAATTAGTTTGGGCTGTTCCAACCATCCTGGCTGAACTGTGTAGGAGCTGCTCTGTTTGAACCTTCTGCTCTGCCGTGTGCTGCTTATGTGTTCCAGTTCTCTCATGACTATCAGTCATATTTTAATCATATTTAACTTGTATCATCGCGACTGTACGAGAGCCGCAGCTCGTTAAAATGCCGGAGTGCAGGCTTTTACATGATGCACCTGAACGCGTCACAAACAATCTCCTCCCGCACACATCCTGCGCCTTCTCCTGTGCCTCCTCCTCCTCCTCAACCTGCTCCTCCTCTTCCTCCTCTTCCTGCACACATCCTGCATCTCATCCTGTGCCTCCTCCTGCACCTCCTCCTGTGCCTCCTCCTCCACCCCTCTTCCTCTTCCTCCTCCTCCTCCTCCTCCTCCTCAACCTGCTCCTCCTCTTCCTGCACACATCCTGCGTCTCATCCTGCACCTCCTCCTGCACCTCCCCCTGTGCCTCCTCCTCCACCCCTCCCCCTCTTCCTCCTCCTCCTCCTCCTCCTCAACCTGCTCCTCCTCTTCCTCCTCTTCCTGCACACATCCTGCGTCTCATCCTGCACCTCCTCCTGCACACATTCTGCGCCTCCTCCTGCAACTATCCTGCACCTCCTCCTTGCGAATCCTCCTTCACATCCTCCTGTACACATCCTGGAGCTCCTACAGCACACATCATGTGCCTCCTCCTCCACCTCCTCTTGTGCCTCCTCCTGTGCCTCCTCCTGCACACATCATGCACACATGTTGTACCTGTTCCTGCACTTCCTCCTGCACACATCCTGCGCCTGCTCCTGCACCTCCCCCTGTGCCTCCTCCTGCGCCTCCTGCACCTCCTTCTGGTGCAGATACTCAGTGTGTCATTGTTCATGGTTTAGACTCAGGACCTGCCACTTCGTTCAGAAACTCCTCCCTCTAATCCGACAACACTCCTAGAACACTTCTCTTTCATGGTACTGCCTCCTCCTGCACCTCCTTGTGCGCCTCCTCCTGCAACTCATCCTGGGCCTCTTCCTGCAACTCCTCCTGCACAATCCTGTGCCCCCTCCTGCAGCTCCTCCTGCGCCTCCTACGGCACACATCCTGCAGCTCATCCTACAACTCGTCCTTTCCTTCCTCCTGCGCCTCCTCCTGCACCTCCTCCTGTGCAATCCTGCGCCTCCTCCTGCACAATCCTGTGCCTCCTCCTGGAGCTCCTCCTGCGCCTCCTACTGCACACATCCTGCAGCTCCTCCTGCAGTTCATCCTACACCTCCTCCTGTGCCTCCTCATTGCACCTCCTGCACAATCCTGCTCCTCCTCGAGCGCCTTCTCCTGCACCTCCTCCTGCACCTCCTCCTGTGCCTCCTTTTGCACACATCCTGCCCATATGCTGCGCCTCCTTCTGCACAATCCTGCGCCTCCTCCTGCACCTCCTCCTGAACATATACATACATACATACATACATACCTACATACATACATACATACATACATACATACATACATACATACATACATACATAAAAATCAATAAATTCATGCAGTAGAAAACATAAACTTCTTAACTTCAACAAGTTCTGACACCAGGTAATGCAGCACTGACATGCACCAAAAGAGGCACTGTGGCTTAGCTGGTCAAAGTGCCTGTCTAGTAAACAGGAGATCCTCGGTTCAAATCCCAGTAGTGCCTCACAACATTAATTCAGTTCAACTTTACTTATATATCACCAAATACAACACAGTCATTTCTTGGTGTTTTTACAGGAGAAACCCAACAAGTCCACATCATCAAGCATGCGTGTGACGGCTTGGTACAGTACTTTCAGTACCATCCACAACTTTAGTCAGTGAATACACGTGAAAACCTGTACTGTATCATAACGTACCGGCACATACTGAGTGGTGGAAATTATTTATTTCAAACAGGATAAGTATGAAAGAGTTGGTGAGAGGGTGAAGCTCCCAGGGAGCTGATGGGGTCAAAGATCCTGCTCTAGATCAGGGGTCTCAAACTCAGTTCCTGGAGGGCCTCAGCCCTGCATGTTTTCCAGGTCTCCCTGCTTCAACATGGCTGATTGCAATGAGTGGCTCCTTATGGAGCTTTGTGCTGAATGTGGTGATGAACCATTCAGGAGTGTTAAAGAAGGGAGACATAGAAAACATGCAGGGTTGAGGCCCTCCAGGATCTGAGTTTGGACTCCCCTGATCTAAGAGTAAAGGCCTCTTCATCCTCCATAAGAACAAGACTAAAGTTCAGCAGTTCAGGTCCTGCCGAACAAAATTCCGTAATTTTCAAAATTCAAAATGTCTTCGGCAAGCTCCCTCTGGCCGAAGAAATTTGTTTCGGCTGTGCCAACCGTCCTGCCCGAACTATGCGGGTGCCGCACTGCCGTGTGCTGCTCATGCGTGTTCCAGTTCGCTCATGACTATCAGTCATATTTTAATCATATTTAGCTTGTAACATCGCTACTGTACGAGAGCCACAGCTCGTTAAAATGTCGGAGTGAGGACTGTCAGCTCCTGTAGTTAAAACCGGACCAACATGGCGCTCTGACAAAAACTCTCTTTTATTACTGAAACAGTTCAGAGAAATGTATTTCTGGAAGCACTGGAGGACAGATATAAACTGCAGTTGAAAAGTTCAAACGCCGCATCACAGGGTGTGGCTGCTGTGAGGGGGCGTGGCCTGTGGGTTCTGCAGCTTCTTATCGGAGTATGAACAGTCCTGCTGCCGAAAAAGCTTTTTTTTCTTCTTGTTCAAAAAGGGAGTATGCAGGGGCCTTAAGTCTCCAATGTAACAGGAGCAGAACTGATGACGGTGTCTCATTTGAGGAAGTAAATCCTCCCAAACCTTTGAAAGTGGCAGTGGTGGGATTTGAACCCATACATGCTGAGAGACTGAAGCCTTTAGCCAGCACCTTGGACCGCTCAGCCACACAACCTGCACTTCACCAATGATGTGCTCAAACCTGGTCAGATAAAGGTCGCGGCTAACGGTTATTCATTAATACTGTGATGTCTGATTTCTTTCAGATCAGAATCAGACGTGTATTTTTTTTAAGTTTTTTTAAGTTTTTAACAGACTGCTATCAAATGTAAATATTTTCCTGCAGTACATCTGACACCAGGTAATGCAGCACTAAAAATGCACCAAAAGAGGCGCTGTGGCTTAGCTGGTCAAAGTACCTCTCTAGTAAACATGAGTTCCTGGGTTCAAATCTCAGCAGTGCCTCATAACATCAATTCAATTAATCTTTATTTATATAGCAGGAAGTGAAACAAAGTAATTTGTAGTTTCTTTTTACTGTGAGAAACTTATTATGTACTATAAAGGTACAAATCCTCCAATAGCAGTTGAACTTTCAGCTTCATTTCTTCAAGGTCGGCCATGACTAATGTTTTCATTGACTTTTGTCAGGATGTGGTCATTCCATGAGCTCTGTCAAGGCTGTCAGGAGTCCTGATCTCCTGCCTTATTTAGGACAATCAGTTGCAGTCCAATTCCCAGATGAGCCCTTGGAGTGACCATGTCGTTCCATGATCAGTCCCCAAATAGCAGGTTGAACCCACACCAGAACGCTCCGAGGAATTTATTTCAGATTGTGTCCATGTAATAATAGAGATTAGACATAAAATGTGGTTCTGATAGGTCCAGATCTAGTCCCCTACCCCGCCTCGCTCTACTCTGGCCTCAAAACTTCATTTTATCAAGGATTTTAGAAAAACTGTTGCTTCCCAGCTCATTTCTTTGATGGATTGAAATCAAACCTTTGGGACATTTCAGTCTGGTTTCCTGCGCATCATAGCTCTGACACTGTGCTGGTTAAGGTCATCAACCATCTACTACTTTCAGCCAATACTGACTTGTACTTCTTCTTAATCCTCCTTGACCTTGACTCAGTATTTGATACAGTCAATCATAAGATTTTAATTAACCCTCTGAAAAATCGTGTTGGCATCACTGGTGTTGCTCTTAACTAGTTTTCCAGGTATTTATCAGACAGATCATTTCCTGTTCAGCTTGGAGAGACCTCTTCCTCTTGTGCTGCTCTTTGTTGTGGTGTCCCTCAAGGCTCTGTTTTGGGTGGCCTTAATGTTAACTTTCATTTTTATGAAGACGACACACAACTGAACAGTTGTGAACTGAACTTCCCAACTGTTATGATAATAATAATTACTAGAGGTTTATATTTCCAGAAGAACATGCAAGTATAAATGCCACAGAATGAGTAAAGCTGATTTCCTTTGATCTCAGCGTCTCCATGGCTCCAGCGCTAATCTCTTATCAGATAAAAGGAGATCAGTGCCTTTGGTCTTTGAGATGCTCAGATCAAAGATTTCCTCTGGCTTTGATCTCCATTGATCTCCATCTGGTGCCTCTCCCATCTGCTTTGTAATGAAAGGCTCGTTATTGTTCTTTTTCACAACCTTGGTGATGACGTCATCATTAGATTCAGGTATGCTGAAGCAGGCAGAGAACTAACACATGCAGGACACCAGCACTCTAGGAGCCAATTTGGACACCCTGATGTAGACCATCAAGAGACAGGTTAGTTTTATACTACTGATGATGTGTTGCTGCAATACTCATCCTGCTCAGTTTCAAGTTTGTTCCCACAAACAGCCTGAACAGGGACTTGAACCCTGGACCCTCAGATTAAAAGTCTGATGCTCTACCGTCTGATCTGCCTAGGCTTGCCAACACAGTGCTGTGTCTCCATATGATTCTCACTTATGAGTGAGACGAAGCAGACACTCATCCTGACCACCAAGGTGCAGAAGTGGAGACTCTTCTTGCTCGCTGTTTTGAAACTCAACAAATTGTAGTCCATTTTTCCTTCCTGAAGATGCTGAAAAGCTCCGCTCTGGATTTGAAAACAATCAGGAAACATCTGAGCAGACTGCTGGCTGTATTGCATCATATTTTCTCACTGCCTGATTGGCTGCAGGTGAGAAGTTTTGCTTCAGGAAAACCAGTTTTCTCTCCATTTGAAGCTGGAATGAAGAACTGCTTGGTTTTACAGCAAACCTGAACAGGGATTTTAATGGTGGAAGCTCAGATTAAAGAGCATTCATTGATAACGATCATGACTTTTCAAAGCTTAGTTCAGCCGTGGTTCTACCAAGTCGTACCTTCTAGAGCGGACCAGGACGGTAAGGTAAAGCAAAGCTCATCCAGACCCAACTGTGTTGTTTGGTCCACCACAGAAAGTCCAGTTAAAATAGAGGCGGGTTGTGAAGGACACAGATACTCCTGGTACAGTATCAGAGTCTGACTGCTTTCAAAAGGTCCAGTGATCATACAAGAGTATCAGTCACTCTCATACTTTCTCATGGTTCTATTGACAATAAGAAGCAACAACACAACACTACTGCTTGGACATGTTTACTGGATCACATTATGGATGGATGGATGGATGATAGACGATGGACGATGGACGATGGACGATGGACGATGGATGGATGGATGGATGATGGATGGATGGAATATACAGACATGACTTATGTTCACTTGGAAAAAGTTTCCTTTACTCAGTGTTGGTGTGAATCTTGGGAACAAATGATAGAAGAAAGTTTTTCTTTTCAACTTTTTAAAGAATCCAAGACTTTTAAGGCTTTTGGGGTCTTTGTAGAACAATGTGAAGGTTCCAACAACAACAAGGGAAATGTTGTCGGTGAAGTTAACTAAAGCACTATCAAGCTAGCCAGGAGTTAAACCTGGAATATTCTGATCCGCAGTCAGACGCGTTGTCCATTGCGCCACTAGCTCCTTGCTGAGATTTGATTTAAAATACTGAAGAAGAAACTTTACATGGATCCATCCATCCTCCAGGTACTCTGGTTTCCTTCCACAGTCCAAAAACAAGCATGTGAGTTTAACTGGTGACAGTAAATGTCCTCCAGGTGTGAAGGTGTGTGTGACTGTTTGTCTCTGTGTGTTTGTCCTGTGATGGACTGGAGACCATCCAGAGTCTTGATCTCCTGCCTTATTTATGACAATGAGTTGATTCCTTTAGCTTCTTCAACATGTCAGCACATTGGTCAAGGACAGGGGTGTCCAAGTTGGGACCTGGAGCTCTGGCGTCCCGCAGGGTTTAGCTCTCTCCATGTTGCACCACACCTGATCACAATGAAGGTTCTCGTTATGGTGCTTTTTCACAACCTTGGTGCTGACATCATCAGATGAAGTAGAGGGAGAGAACTAAAACATGCAGGACATCTGGTCCAGGCTGGATTACTGTAACTCCCTTTATTCTGGCATCAGTAGGCTCAATGTTCAAAGACTGCAGCTGGAGCAGAATGGTGCTACCAGGTTTTTAACAGGCACCAGGAGGAGGGACCACATTTCACCAATCCCTTCTTCCTTTCACTGGCTGCCTGTCAGTTTTAGAAGAGATTTTAAAATGCTACTGCTTGTTTTTAAAGCCTTGAATGGTCTGACTCCACCAGATATCAGAGACCTGTTATGATAATAATAATTACTAGAGGTTTGTATTTCCAGAATAAAATTCAAGTGTGAATGCTGAAGGTTGAATAAGGCTGATCTCCTTTGATCTCTGCGTCTCCAAGGCTCCTGTGCTGAGATCATATCAGATTGAAGGAGATCATCACCTGTTGCAATGGAGATGTTCAGATCAAAGATTTTCTCCTGCTTTGATCTGCTCTGACCTCCATGAGGTGCCTCTCCCATCTGATTTGTATGAGACATTTTTTTTCAATTCATTCAGAAACAGTTAAAGATATAAAAAGCAAACAACAAAGCACTTTTTTTTTTAAAATCACTCAAAATGATTACAATGAAGAGTAATACGTTGACCAGTAAGAAACAAATAAAAAAAGCACATTTCGGCACTTTGTGGGTTAATTTTTAACATTTTCTTATAGACTGCACCAGTCCTGATGAATGTGCCAAATTTGTTGAGAATGTTTAGGGTCAAATTTGGGTTCAATGTGGTCAGGAGAAGAAAGAAAGAAAGAAACACTACAGATGCAATAGGGTCCTCGCCTCCAGGCAGCTTCCCTTCTGGGCTCGGTCCCTAAAAAAAAGGTGCAGAGAACCCAGTGTCCAGTGATGAGGTCCTAGAAAGGGAACAACAAATGGACTCCAGAGTCTTACTGTGCAACTTTTATGTTCACATTGTCAACAGCTGGATTGGCTGGAAGGGGCCGTTCCCAGTCTGAACCTCATGGTTTTCAATAACAACACTAAAAGGATTTGTTCTCCCTGTCAGGGAATTGAACTACTGTCTCCAACATGACAGACAGGGACAGTATCCACTATACTAACAAGGAGAAGTGCGTTCAACCACTGTCCAAGTCTCTCAGGGGCGGAGCCAAACTTTGCACATACGCTTGTGTAACCACAGCGGAGTGTCACTCAAACTGTGGGGGAGGGGCTCACGCAGCACAGCAGTTGGATCACATGACCTCTCTTGGTGGGAATCTGCTGCTATGTGAGCATTGGTGGTTCAGTGGTAGAATTCTTTCTATTTCAATTTGCCCTCCAAAATAAGATTTACGCCCCAAATTTAATCTGGCTCTCCCTCAAACACTACCTCCTCTGAGGGTGAACATCATATCGGCTTCAAACCACTATTAACTGACAGAAGAGACACTTCTGCTCAAAACTTCTAAAGATGAACCAGATGACAACCAGATGATGAATAGGTGAAATTAACCAGATGGTGAAGTGGTGAATTGAACCAGATGATGAAGTGGTGAATTAGTGAAGTCGTGAATTGAACCAGATGATGAAGTGGTGAATTGGTGAAGTAGTGAATTGAACCAGATGATGAAGTGGTGAATTGAACCAGATGATGAGAGTGGTGAATTGAACCAAATGATGAAGTGACGAATTGATCCAGATGGTTCATTTTTATGGACTCATCATATTTTTTCTGGACTCAGACTCATCACATTTTTTTGGACTCATCACATTTTCCTGTACCCATCCCAGTTTTCTGGAAACAGACTCATTGGATTTTTCTGGACTCAGACTCATCAGATGTTCTGCACTCATCACATTTTTTTCTGGACTCATCACATTTTTCTGGACTCATCGGTTATTTCCGGACTCATCAAATTTTTCTGGTCTCATCACATCTTTCCAGAATCATCAGATTTTTCTGGACTCAGACTCACCAGATTTTTCTGGACTCATCAGATTTTTTTTTCCTGACTCATCGCATGTTCCGGGACTCAGACTCATCAGATTTTTCTCGATTCTAGGTAAAAACAGAATATAGTTTGTTTTTAAATTAAAGTGAACACAAAATTGGAAATGGGAGTTTTCTTTAATTAAATGGAAAATCAAGGTGAAAATATGATTTTCTATCAAATTAAAGTGACTATGAAAGAGAGAACAGTAGTCCCCCCCTCACCTCCAGAGGAACATAGAGAGTGAGCTACCAGCAGCTTCTCTCTGTGGAGGAGAACATCAGTCCCCACCTCCAGAGTGAATATAAGTCATATCTGTATATTCCATCCATCCATCCATCCATACATACATCCATCCATACATACATACATCCATCATCCATGATGTGATCCAGTAAACATGTCCAATCAGTAGTGTTGTGTTGTTGCTTCTCATTGTCAATAGAACCATGAGAAAGTATGAGAGTGACTGATTCGCTTGTATGATCACTGGACCTTTTGAAAGCAGTCAGACTCTCATACTGTACCAGTAGCATCTGTGTCATTCACAACCCGTCTCCATCTTAACTGGACTTTCTGTGTACACACATGATTTTGTGTTTTCATCTGTGGTCTGGTGGCTAGTGAGGGTGTTGCCTTCAGTGGCAAAGGGAAATAAAAACTCTGCATGAATAGGAATCATGGAGCCTCTCCCTCCACTGATCCAAGTGTCCAAATCTGAACAGCTGGTCTGGGCTCTGAGTGGAAGCTGAGGTGGTCGTGTGCCTGGCCTCCAGTCTAATCCACTCAAGTCCAAGTCCAAGTCCGAGTGTAAAACTCAGTCTCAGTCTCTCTCTTGGTGCACTCTCTCTCTCTCTCTCTCTCTCTCTCTCTCTTTCTCTCACGGTGCAACCTCAGCTCCGCCCACTACTCCCAGAGTCCAGGATCGATATTTCACTTTCGATTGTATTGTTTGATTGTACACTCATAGTGACAGGACGTCTTTTCTTTTATAAATGAGTTCCCAGTCATCTGATTGTACCTCAATAACTAATTTTTCCAGGGATTCCTCTCTTCTGACTCGTTTGTACTGACATCTATCTGTTGTCTTTTTTAATGTTTCTGTGTTTTTTATTGTAAACTAATTGTAAACTGACTAATACACCCTTATACGTTTTCTTCATTTGACTTTTATTTGCTGATTGTTTCATCTGAATGTTTAATCTGTTCCACCTCTTTAAGCTACATCAATAACCAATGCCCCCTGGTGGCCGCTCCCCGTCACTATCTGTCAAATTCTGTTACAGAGTTCTCTGGTGTTTGTGGGAACAAACTTGAAACTGAGCAAGATGACTATTGCAGCAACACGTCATCAGTAGGATAAAACTAAGCTGTCTCTTGATGGTCTACGACAGGGTGTCCAAACTGGGTCAGAGAGTGCTGGTGTCCTGCATGTTTTAGTTCTCTGCCTGCTTCAGCATACCTGAATCTAATGATGACGTCATCACCAAGGTTGTGAAAAAGAACAATAATGAGCCTTTCATTACAAAGTGGATGGGAGAGGCACCGGATGGAGATCAACGGAGATCAAAGCCGGAGGAAATCTTGGATCTGGGCATCTCCATGGCAAAAGGCACTGATCTCCTTTGATCTGATAGGAGATCAGCACTGGAGCCATGGAGACGCTCAGATCAAAGGAAATCAGCTTTGTAGAGTTGTAATGTGCTCGTACTCATCCTTACATTTTTCGAGAAATATGTCTTCAATCACCTTTTCTCGAGCTACTTCCTCTACCTGAACCTTTACCTGTTTATTTATTTCGTATTTCCCAAATATCATGATTTTGGTTTTACCTAGATTTAATGAATTAGAGTTAATTTCTCTGAATGTATCTAGTATGTCGTTGAAGAGTTTTTTTTCCAGGGATTCCTCTCTTCTGACTCATGTGTACTGATATCTATCTGTTGTCTCTTTTAATGTTTCTGTGTTTTTTATTGTAAACAGTAAAAAAAGAAAAACAAACAGACATGAAATCACTGATATCATTGAGTAATACACCACTTACTTTGATATTATCTATAACATGTGTAAATAAATTATGACCCTCCAAATGACCCCCAGGAGGCCCGGCTGTTGTGTGTGTGTGTGTTGCGGGGGGGGGGGGGGGGGGGGGGGGGGGGGGGTGGTTTGTTATAGGAGAATTGAGGATGGAGCAGCCATTTACTGGTAAAACTAACTCACCAACATCTTGGTGAAAATAGAATATATGTTTTTTTCAAATTAAAGTGACAATGAAAGTGAGAACAGGAGTTCCCCCCTCACCTCCAGAGGAACATAGAGAGTGAGCTACCAGCAGCTTCTCCCTGTGGAAGGGAACATCAGTCCTCACCTCCAGAGTGAACATAAGTCATGTCTGTATATTACATCTATCATCCATCCATCCATCCATCCATCCATCCATCCATCCATCCATCCATCCATCCATCCATCCATCCATCCATCCATCATCCATGATGTGATCCAGCAAACATGTCCAAGCAGTAGTGTTGTGTTGTTGCTTCTCATTGTCAATAGAACCATGAGAAAGTATGAGAGTGACTGACACGCTTGTATGATAACTGGACCTTTTGAAAGCAGTCAGACTCTCATACTGTACCAGTAGCATCTGTGTCATTCACAACCCGTCTCCATCTTAACTGGACTTTCTGTGTACACATATGATTTTGTGTTTTCATCTGTTGACTGAAGACTAGTGAGTGTGTTGCCTTCAGTGCCAAAGGGAAATAAAACCTCTGCATGAACAGGAATCATGGAGCCTCCCCCTTCTCAGCTCCAAGTGTCCAAATCTGAACAGCTGGTCTGGGCTCTGAGTGGAAGCTGAGGTGGTCATGTGCCTGGGCCTCCAGTCTAATCCACTCCTTGTAAATGTGGAAGTGTGGTGTATTTGTGGAGAGAAAAACAATCTACAAGTACACAACTCATGGTACACGACTACAAACTCCACTTTTACAAGAGCTCAAATCTTTTTCACCTACAACACTGTCATACATCACCTCAGCATTATGTAGATTGATATTTCACATAGGAAACTCAAACTACCTGACCATTTTCAACCTGACTTCTGAACAATGATCGACAAAATATACATTTTTATTTTTTGCATGCTCCAATTTTTCATGAACTCAACTCAAAGGTCCAAGACTTTTTCTATGTACACAAAAAGCCTATTTCTCACAAATAATGTCCACAAATTTCTCTCAATGTTTGTTAGTGAGCCCTTCTTTCCCAAGACGATCCCTCCAGATGTGTTACTCTATGTGAGGTAAATAGTAGTCACTAGGTATTTACTGGCTTCGCTAGTGACATGTATGGAAAAGGTGAAAGTAGTCAGATTAGTTCATACCGTCTAAATGCTGAGCTTTTTCCAAAGACTCCTCACTGAGGACCTCAGCATGGCGTTGACTGCCCTGTTGTATAGTTTCTGCTGACAAAGCAACTGTTTCCAATGAAAAAAACAGATTATGTTCAATCAAAAGTACAAGAACACAGATTAGTCATGAGGAGGGATGGGAATAGAAAACCGGTTCTTGTTAAGAACCAATCTTAGTGGCAATCTTAGCACGACCTGTTAGCAACATTAGCATGTCTTCTGTAGGTAATTACTGATCCTGTTTTCCAAATGAGAACCAAATTGTTAGCCAAGGACAAAACTTAATCTTAATGATAAAAATCTTAGCAATTCCCATCAGTAATCCTTCCTGTGATTTGATCCAGATGAAATCAATGTCATACTCACGTTCTAAACCTAAATCTGTCTCATCAAGAGATTTGCCCTTGGAGATGTCCGTTCCAAGTTCAATGCCCATGAGCAATTTGCTGAGTTTTGCTAGTTGTAGAGTGTTTTCTGTGAGGCGGTAATATTCACCATGTACACGAATATCATGTCCCATGAATTTCAAAGTTGATGGAGTTCATTCTCCTTAAGATTCATGATTTGGCTGAGTGCAGCAACATGCTTCCTCAGCTGGGTGGAGGTCAGCGTTTCAGGCCGCCTCGCCCCACATGAAGCCGCATGTTTCTTCGAGCAGTCGGAACCTCTAAGATGGGACTCAGAATTTTGTCTTGCAAAAAGGTAAATGTTGTTCTCCAACATGTCATTATCCATGCCCCTTTTTTCAATCAGAAAATCAAGGGATTTCGTCGTTTGTGTTGTGAGAAGCACAGGCACTTTTCCATCTTTTTCCTGCAATCACCAACCTCGTGGAGTCATTGCTCAAGTCTTTATCTAATTTTGACAGGCACTGCATTATATCCTCATTTGGCTTGTCACTCGCTCTGTTCTTGAAGGAGGAGAGGAGTATTTTAGCCACCTCACCTTGTCTTCTTCCATTGAAAAGAATTATTTGTGACAGCAGACATTCGCTGAGGGTTTTATATGCTGGTGCATTTGGTCCTTCTGAGAGTTTTTCTTTTGCTTCCTCCTCTGTGGACTTCAACATTTGGTGGAGTTTGACAACATCCTCTGTGAGAGGGATCATTTCCTTCCTGTTCCATCTGTCCTCTTCTAAGTTTGCTCTGGCCCGTCCTGAAACATAGAGGTCCCACTCTGCAGCGATCAGTGCTGAGAAGCTTCTCACTCTTGCAGCAGCAGTTTCATTTTCATTCTTCACATGCTGCCCAATCAAAATATCACAAATTGCCTTTAATGAATGTCCTAACTTAATGGCAAGGGACGGCGTGTTATACATGTATGTTGACGTCATGAATCCAGAGGCTTTTTTTGCTGCTGCCACTGCCAATGAAAATTTGGGTGGCACCAGGATGTCTTCTAGTCTCTGTACTTGTGTGTTAAGAGACTTAGCAGCAAGTAGCAACCTCCCCAATTCTCTCATCTTTTGACTAACATGGCCATCTTTTGACTTATCACCCCCATGTTTCTCCAAGAGCCTGTCACCAAATTCACAAATCAGGGGGTCATTTTTCACTTCACATGACACCTTATCAATCACCATTCTTCTGACAATGGTTGAACAGCTCTCAGATGACTGTGTTTGATGTGGGAGGAGAGATGATGCAGCAGATTGGACTCTTGGCTTTTCTTTTGATTCATCTCCAGCGTTCTTTGTCTTTCGACATGCTTTCTCATGTCACCATGACTCAGTTTTTAAGAAGAATCCGTAACACATGTTACATGGCAAATAATCTTCCGCATCTGTATTGTCTGAAGGCTGTCTCTATGTTATGATGTCCCCTTTTCCTTTCTCCAGCACATTAATATTGTGATTGAAATCGCCTTTTCTGCGGAGCAGCTCAAGCATTTGGCGGCACGTCTTTGACCTCAGAGGAAGAATCACTGCTTCGGCCACTTCTTTTTGGTCGCCATGTTTCCTCATTAGGTGCCGTTCCATCTTACTCTGTTGTTTTTCACAATACACACAATATGTTTCTTCTCCCACTTTCTCCTTTTGAGCATTTTTTAACCGTGACATGCGGCCTACCCTGATCGTCATCATCTTCGTTCCTGTTCCAATCTTCAGAGTTTCTGTTTTCATCCGAGTCGATGTCTCCCTTAGTTTTCTTTTGCATTTACTGTGAATCAGTTATATTTCTGTTGTGAGATTTTTCCGATTCTTGAAGTTTTGGGTTTGTTCCTTTCAATGTTGGAACCATGTCATCGTCTGAGGCCTCAGAAGACAATGGGACATAATCACTGTCCTCATCATGACTGCTTTCTGAAGAAATATCTCCTGATATGCAATCCTCCTGAAATGATACCAAAATATGATGTTTGTCAGATGTTCAATTCAATTCCACTTTATTAATATAACTCAGGGGTGTCCAAACTGGGTCCTGGAGGGCCGGCGTCCTGCAGGTTTAGCTCCCTCCCAGTTGTAACACACCTGATTGCGATGAAGGGCTCCTTATTGGGCTTTTTCACAACCTTGGTGATGACATCATCATTAGATTCAGGTAAGCTGAAGCAGGGAGGAACTAAAACATGCAGGACACCGGCTCTCCAGGACCGGAGCTGGACACCCCTGATATAACTAGTTAAGTAGGATGATTCAGTCACATTTGTGGTCTTTGCTGTTGCATTTTGAGTTTTTACTGTTGTATTGTGGCTTTTTCTGTTGTATTGTGATGTTGGCCCTTCTGGGACACCGTGAATTTATTAAATAAACTCTATGTCCATTATTTTGCTATGATCCATGTCAAAATGAGAAATAAGACTTAAAAACAATACATACCACTTCATCCACTTCTTGCTCCTTTTCCTTATTCTTCATCTTCTGTGAAGACAAATTGGGAACATTTCACATATTAACAAAAAACAATGTTTCAAGTATACATACACAAATAAAACACAAATAAACATCAATTTAACTGGTGGTGTTATCCTGAAACACATTCAGAAATAAGTAACCACACTCTTAAATCATTGAAGACAAAAACATACACTTTTGAAAACTGATATAAAAGTACTGAACTCTATATTTTGTCTACTTACTGGGTTATATCTTAGTAATACTTTTAGTACTGATAAGAACTATCAAATGCTAATCAGAACTTTAACTCTCTAAATGCTAGTAAATCAGCCTTTTAAATCTTTAAAAGCCTTTAAATTTTAATCAGTCTTTTAAAATGAAGAATCAAATGGGGCTGAAATTGTTGCTTGCTCTTGAAATGATCACCAAAACGTCTGCGAGCTCAACAGTTGTGTAGTTTTATGCAGAAAATGTAGTGAGTTTGGAAACACAGTAATTCCCACGCTCAGTGAATGCAACAGCAGCAATACTGTGGCGCAGACAGAGCAGGTGTTTAATTGATGGCTCCCCTCCCCCACCTCAGACAGCCCGACCTGGAGCTGAACTGAACTCACCGTCTGACATGAATCCTCCATGAAACCATCCAGCTCAACCTTCATCACAGCCATTTTTACCCACAGTACTACGAGGTTGACTACACATAAATATATTTATTGTGTATTTTTAAATAAATTGATAAAAAAAAATTTAGTTAGTTAGTTAGTTACTTAGTTACTAAGTTACTTAGTGAGACAAAATGTAAGTTCATAACATCTGGAGTACAAGGCCTGATACTCTTTAAATGTAGCATGTAGCATCTCCGGAGTTGGAGGTCTGAATCTCTTTAAATGTAAAGATGCTACATGCTACATTCAAAGCGTATCAGGCCTCCAACACCAGAGATGAGGCCTGATACTCTTTAAATGTAGCATGTAGCATCTATAGCGTGAGAGGCTTGAAATTCATAAGCCTGTATCATGTAGCAACTCTGGTGTACCAGGTCTGAATCTCTTTAAATGTAGCATGTAGCATGTAGCATCTCTGGTGTATGAGGCCTGATACTCTTTAAATGTAGCAGGCAGCATCTCTGGAGTTTGAGGTCTGAATCTCTTTAAATGTAAAGATGCTACATGCTACATTTAAAGAGTTTCAGGCCTCGTACACCAGAGATGCTACATGCTACATTTAAAGCATATCAGGCTTCACACACCAAAGATGCTACATGATACATGCTAAAGAGTTTCAAGCCTCAAACACCAGAGATGAGGCCTGAAACTCTTTAAATGTGGCATGTATCATCTCTGGAGTACGACACCTGATACTCTTTAAATGTAGCAGGCAGCATCTCTGGAGTTTGAGGTCTGAATCTCTTTAAATGTAAAGATGCTACATGCTACATTTAAAGAGTTTCAGGCCTCGTACACCAGAGATGCTACATGCTACATTTAAAGCATATCAGGCTTCACACACCAAAGATGCTACATGATACATGCTAAAGAGTTTCAAGCCTCAAACACCAGAGATGAGGCCTGAAACTCTTTAAATGTAGCATGTACCATCTCTGGAGTTTGAGGTCTGAATCTCTTTAAATGTAAGGATGCTACATGCTACATTTAAAGAGATTCAGGCCTCTTACACCAGATATGCTACATTTAAAGCGTATCAGGCCTCCAACACCAGAGATGAGGCCTGAAACTCTTTAGATGTAGCATGTAGCATCTATGGCGTAAGAAGCTTGAAACTCATAAGCCTGTATCATGTAGCATCTCTGGTGTACAAGGCCTGATACTCTTTAAATGTAGCATGTAGCATCTCTGGTGTATGAGGCCTGGTACTCTTTAAATGTAGCATGTAGCATCTCTGGAGTACGACGTCTGATACTCTTTAAATGTAGCAGACAGCATATCTGGAGTTTGAGGTCTGAATCTCTTTAAATGTAAAGATGCTAAATGTGTGACCCAACTGTGTTGTTTGGTCCACCACAGAAAGTCCAGTTAAAATGTAGGCGGGTTGTGAACGACACAGATGCTCCTGGTACAGTATCAGAGTCTGACTGCTTTCAAAAGGTCCAGTGATCATACAAGCGTATCAGGACTCACTTTGAGGAGCTTTCAAACAGCAACGCCAACACATTTCATGTTTTTCTCATAAAAACACTCGATGCTCTGGGTCTGGATGTTAAACTGATCCTGGACCTGGATCTGCTAAAGTCACAGATGAAATTACTCAACAGTCATCGTGTCAAAAACTTGATCTTCTGATAGCATCTTAAGTTTACATGGACTGACTTTCAGTGGTCCCTCCGTCCTCATTGTCCTTTTACCTCCTAACCTGCTGCTCCTGTTGCTCTATTGGTTGGTTAGTTGCTGCTTGGCTTTGGTGAGTGTGTCTGTTGCCTTCAGGGGCAATGGGAAATAAAACCACAACATGAAAGAAACACCAGACCAACCATTTGTAGGAGGTCATGGTAATCCCAAGGGCACATCCTGGAATGTCAGGACCTCTGGCACCCAAGTGCGAATAGTGAATAGTGAAATGGGATTTTTTTTAATTGAAGTGGATTGATGTTCACTTTAATTTGAAAACAAAAAATTGCTCAATCCACACTCTCTCTGTTCTGCCTTCTGTCTCTGTTTCCATTACTAATCCTACTAATTGATCAGTTGTGTTATTACAGGCTGTCACTGTCACAGTGTATAATGTAGGATTTACTTTGTTTTTTATGTGTTGATTGTTCAGGTCTGAGACTTTATTTTTATTTTTGAAATAAAAGCTGTTGATCCAGTCTGTTTTTGGCAGCGACCAAATTCAGTTCAGATCCACATCAGAATCTTAATGTGATTTGTTAACAAGTGAAAGAGCCAATAGGTTGTAAGGGCCCATGACTCCACCCCTCTGAAATGTGACACTTCATGCAAGTAGTTAAAACACATACATACAGTACATACAGTACATACATACATACATACATACATACATACATACATACATACATACATACATACATACATACATACATACATACATACATACATACATACTTAAAATCCAATAAATAAATACACACAGATAAAAACAACTTGGTTGAAGTCAATAAATAATAATTTTGTCAAGATCAAAGTGAAGATCGAAGTAAAAGAACTTTGATTGTTTCCATTCCTTTATGACATCACCAAACAGAGTCAGCAGATAGAAACATCAGGGTATCACACTTCACAGCCTCCCTGGGAAAGTTCTGGAAGACATAGTACTCCACCAAGGTTGTGTCTTGTCAGCCCTTCTGTTTGTGATTTTCATGGACAGGGTGTCGAGGTGCAGCTGAGGCAAGAGGAGACAAAAACTCAGGGAGGCTGACAGTAAGATAAGGCTCTATACTTTCTATTTCATTGGACTTATACTTTCTTACAGGTATGTGCTCTCACTCTCTCTCTCTCTCTCTCTCTCTCTCTCTCTCTCTCTCTCTCTCTCAGCCTGATGGTCACTTCATAAGAACAACCAGTCCATCAAAGAAAATTACTTCTTTATCACATCACACCAGAAGCTCCAGACATTAGCCGACATTTTACTGTGTTGATGTGACGTAGCTAAACTGTACAGCTGAAACACTAATAATAATTAAAAACATAATGAATGATATATATCTTTTTATACCCATGTCCATGTGGCTGTGATCGTACAGTGGTTAGTACTCTGCGTTGTGGCCGCAGCAACCCCGGTTCGAATCTGGGTCACGGCAGTGGCTCCTGAAGTGTTGATGTTGTCGTCACTCATGAACCTGCTTTGTCATCAACTTGTAGACTGAGGGAATCTCAAGAAGATTCTAACTCTTTTAAAATCTACCATCAGTATGTCTCTATTTCTCCTAGTTTATCTAGAATAAAATAGTTACTCACTATCTATCATATGTTGTTGTTTCTGTTCATATTTATTTCTGTTCTTAAATTCTATTAACATTTCAGTACAAATATTAGGGGTCCTTATTACCTGCTGTGGAAAATTGACCTCGGGGTTCAGATTCTATGAGGGTCCTTTTACAATCTTACACCGGCACTGAGCCTCGATGGAGCCTTGGCCAAATGAAGCCTCATCAACCATTTTCTTTAAATGTCACTCTCCTCTGGTCTCCATGATGTCACTCTCCTATGACCTCCATAATGTCACTCTCCTCTGGCCTCCATGATGTCACTCTCCTCTGGCCTCCATGATGTCACTCTCCTCTGGCCTTCATGATGTCACTCTCCTCTGGCCTCCATGATGTCACTCTCCTATGACCTCCATAATGTCACTCTCCTCTGGCCTTCATGATGTCACTCTCCTTTGGCCTCCATGATGTCACTCTCCTCTGGCCTTCATGATGTCACTCTCCTTTGGCCTCCATGATGTCACTCTCCTATGACTTGAGTTGAAATTAAGGAGGGAGTTGAAGTCAAAGAAACATACTTTGACTCCAAAGATCCAAGTTTAAATCTTCAAAGTTTTTACTGCAAAATCCTCCTGAAAACCAATAAATAATCAACTACTCTGACAACCAGTTAGTTGCTGTAAAGAAATAAGGTGCATTTAAATTAAATCACCAGGTACGTTTCAAAGTATCTGTGTATTCACAATTTGCAGACAAACTTAAAAAAGCTTGGAAAAATGTTGCAGCGTCTGTAGTTGAAGTGTTTTCATTGACTAGATGTCCATGAATGCACCATGCTGAGCAGCTCTCTGTGGTTCCATGGTGTAATGGTTAGCACTCTGGACTCTGAATCCAGTGATCTGAGTTCAAATCTCAGTGGAACTAGACTTTACTGGTGCTGCTCTGCTGTGGTCAACATTCACCACCATAGTAAGAACATTACATGGACAATAAATAATGATTGAGGACAAGTGGTGAGTACTTTTCCATTGACAGGTGTGACAGAACAAGCTGCAGCCTGGACTTGAGGCCAGACGTCTTGCAGCAGCTGGTTCAGAGTTTTCTGGAGAGGAAGTTGACTCCAGATCTGGTTGGCTGCTTTAAAGCTGGGTGACATCTCCTGTAAGTCAATGAGCTCAAACTGCATTTCTGCAGGCTCTTCCTCAGGGACACATGAGAAAGGTTTGAAGAGGTTGAATGACTTCTCATGGACCCTGAAGTCGGAGAAGCGGTGGTCGAATTCCTGTCTGAGTTTATTTATGATGTTATGGTTCTTGTTTGAACGCAGGTCACGTAAAACGTGGCGCCCGTCTGTGTCGTCTACAAGCGCCTTGCAGGAGGGAAAATGGGTGAGATGTCCCTGTTTGAGATGTCCCTGTTTGAGCTGTCCCTGCAGCAGTTCAAGTTTTTGCTGGAAAGCTTTGACGTCAGATAGTGTGGAAATGAGCTTCCCATGGCCCTGCAGCTTCACATTGAGATCACTGAGACAAGTATTCAAGTCAACAAGGAACGCCAGGTCACAGAGACATTTAGTGTCACTTAACTGTGTCTCATATTTTCCTTTTGACTCCATAGACTCTCTTTTTTCTTTCCTCAGGTTAAAAAATGCTTCAGTGTGGCACCTCTGCTCAGCCACCTGACGGCAGAGAAGTAGATGACGTCACCAAAATCTGCCTCTGATTGCTCCAAACAAGGCCTAAATTGGCGGTGATTCAGACCTCTGGACTTCAGGAAATGATCCGTCTTCTCAACAATCTCCATGACATGTTTCATTTCAAGTGTTTGAGCAGCGAGGGCTTCTTGCTGTATTATGCAGTGATATTTAATTAATTCCTCACCTCCATTGTTGGCCACTTTCTCAGAGAGCAGCGACACGGTGCCTGTCTTTCTCCAGACCATTGCCGGTGCTCCATCTGTTGTGACACCGACCGCAGACGGCAGCTTGGCATTGTATGCATCGGGACTGTGACACACAGCATCACAAATGTCGACTCACCTTGTTCTGTCTTTGATACTCTCCAAGCTTAGCAGCTCCTCGCCTATATCTAAGTTCTCCGTCACTGTTTGGATGAAAGTCAGCAACTGTGCTGTACGGGAAATGTCCCTGCTTTCATCCAGAGCAATGGAAAAGGCTCCCTTTCCCAGGCACTCCATGCCTCGTCCCAGTTGCTCTTTCAGATTTTTGGCCTGATCTTCGATTCGTCGAGTCATTGTGTCATTCCACAAACTTATGCCACAGAGCTTTGTTTTTTGCTCCGGGCATAAAATGTCAGCCACTTTCAAAATGCACTCTCGCACAAATCCTCCGTCACTGAACGTCTTGCTCCGGCGGGCTATTTCTTGAGCTATCACGTAGCTAGCCTGTGTTACAGCTTAACCAGATTTGGACAGATTTGTGAAAACTAACTGCTGTGCAGTGGAGCCTCTTTTAAGTCCTTCAAGGTTCCTGCTGTGCTCTTCACCGGTGAATTTGTCGTAGGTTATATGATTGGTATCATAATGTCGCTTTATGTTGAAGTCCTTCAGCATTGCATTAACCTGCTTGCAGATCAGGCACAGGACTTTATCCGACCCGTGAGGTAGGACAAAGTAAGCGTTTGTCCACTTATCTTGAAAACGCCTTTTCTCCTCGCCAATATAAGGTTTTTTTCTCGAGGAGCCCGGCTCCCGCTTATCCCAATAGATGGCGTTAAAGACCATGAAACGGAGCTTCATATTGCAATGTGCAGTTAGATTAAAAATAACTGTAAAATCACAGCGGGCCGCCAGAAATGTTTCTGCAGGCCGCCATTGGCCCGCGGCCACACTTTGTGTTACAGCGGAGGAACAGAGGCTCAAGCGCAGAAAGTCACCAGAACAGAGATGAAGTGAACCAAGGACTTTATTTAACATTAGAATAAATAATTTTCAGAGTTCTCCTCCAGAAGGGATAAAGTCTTGGGGAGAGTGGCTCACGGGTCAGGGTAGCGTTGCCGACATCGCTTCTTGTGGATTTACAGTCCTGCATCGAGTGGCATGAGGAGCCCAGTTAAATAGTGAAGCTTCTCATCCTGAAACCACCTCCACCTGGTAACTGCAGCTGCGCCCAATCCAGATAATTACCCAGCCGGCTCTCCCCTCTGTACACAACCGCCTGGCACGCCCACCTGAAACACGCAGCAGAGAAGAGGGAAACCACACCTGCAGCCAATAACCCCTCCCCCTAAGGGACTGCAGGAGAGCCGATCATGACACTTTGAGAAAACCATGTTAACATGTTAGCATATTAGCTTGGGTGCAGGGATTCAAAAGCACATCAAAACATTCAGAACATTCAGGAATAGTGTGCTGTTACTTTTGTTAAGATCTAGATCATTGTTTCTGAAAAAAACAAAAAAAACTGTGAAAATCTTCCCATTCAAAGTGGACGGGGGTTTGATGAAAAACACAAAAAAAGCCTCTAAACTTAAAAATAAAACATTGCAGCATCTGTCCTCTATTATGGAGACGATACGAGTCGGCAGCAAGAGACAAAATGGAGACACAAAGATTATTATCATAGGAGTGTAATGATTCTAGAGTGTAATGTGTAATGATTCTACCAATATAAGAGCCAGAATACAGCTGAGCAGGTCTGGGATGGATTTCTTTCTTTCTCTGCCATGTGTAGTGAACTAGAAATCAAGCTCAACGCCACAGAAGCTGTTCTGCCCTTCATCATCTGCAGCCATATGGAAAGGACATACCAGTCAGTCACTAGTGCAAATGCAGAACACAGTTTCAACCTGAAATGAATTCCAAACTCTCTCTGGGCATGAAGGAGGCCAGACTCTCAAAGCTCACTTTGCTCTCCATAGAGAGACGTTGTGCTTGATAAGAAGGAGGTGGCTGAAAGGTTTGTGAGGATGAAGGAGAGGAAGATGGTGCTATAAGATATGAGGCCACTTTTACTGTACATAGTTCAGAAATACCTTGGAGACTGGATGTTCAAACTGTTGGAGGCTTTTATATTGGACACTTTGGACTCTGGACACTTCATGTTGGCTACAATGGATGTTTTACTGGATTGGAGACATTCTTGTTGTCATTTCTTCTGGATGGGATTCAAACTACCCACCACTGGATGAAAACCTCATCAGTAAGTTATTAGTGATGACAGAGGCTCAGCTTGTCATCGATGCTGGCTGTCTGGCCTTTTCCTTAAAGAGCCTTGTTTTCATTGCTGTCTGTGTGGTGGAGCGCCGGGTCTGCTTGGTTATTGCTTTAACGACAGGCAACCATGTTGCTGCAACACTGGTTTGTTGTCCTGTCTGGGTCCATCATGTGTGGGAGAAGAAGAGTCTGATCTGAAGGTGGAGGTCAGAGGAGAGTGACAGAGGAGCGTGACATCATGGAGGTCAGAGGAGAGTGACATCATGGAGGAGAGTGACATCATGGAGGTCAGAGGAGAGTGACATCATGGAGGAGAGTGACATCATGGAGGAGAGTGATGTCATGGAGGTGAGAGGGGAGTGACATCATGGAGGCCAGAGGAGAGTGACGTCATGGCGATCAGAGGAGAGTGACATCATGGAGGAGAGTGACATCATGGAGGAGAGTGATGTCATGGAGGTGAGAGGGGAGTGACATCATGGAGGCCAGAGGAGAGTGACGTCATGGCGATCAGAGGAGAGTGACATCATGGAGGAGAGTGACATCATCCTTTTGCGCCTTCTCCTGCACCTCCTCCTTCCCCCTTCTTCCCCCTTCTGCGCCTCCTCCTGCACACATCCTCAACCTCCTAATGCACCTTCTCCTGCACCTCCTTCTGCACCTCTTCCTGGACTCATCCTGCCCCTCCTCCTGCGCCTCCTCCTGCGCCTCCTCCTCCTCCTCATCCTCTTCCTCCTGCACCTCCTTCTGCGCCTCCTTCTCCCCCTCCTTCTCCCCCCTTCCTCCTCCTCCTGCGCCTCCTCTTGCACACCTCCTGCGACTCCTCCTGCATAGCTTCTTTGCCACATCCTGCACCTGCTCCGACACCTCCTCCTGCACCTCCTCTTGCACACATCCTGCACCTCCTCCTGCACCTCCTCCTGCACCTTCTCCTGCGCCTCCTCCTGCAGACATCCTGCACCTCCTCCTTGACTCTTCCTGCACTTCCTCCTTCACCTCCTCCTCCTCCTGCGCCTCCTCTTGCACACCTCCTGTGCCTCCTCCTGCAAAAATCCTGCACCACATCCTGCCCCTCCTCCTGTACACATCCTGTGCCTCCTCCTACAGACATCCTGCGCCTCCTGGTGGACTCATCCTGCACCTCCTCCTTCACCTCCTTCTGTGTCTCATCCTGTGCATCCTCCTCCTCCTCCCCACATCCTGCACCTCCTTCTGCACACCCTTCTGCACACATCCGGCACCTCCTCCTGTACACAACCTGCGCCTCCTCCTGTACATATCCTGCGCCTTCTCCTGCAATGCACCTCCTCCTGGACTCTTCTGTGCCTCCTCCTGCACCTTCTCCTTCTCCTCCTCCTGCGCCTCATCCTGTGCCTCCTCCTCCCCTTCTCCTCCATCTCCTCCTCCTGCACCTCCCTCTGCGCCTCCTACGCACCCTTCTGCACACATCCTGCACCTCCTCCTGGACTCATCCTGTGCCTCCGCCTTTGCCTCCTCCTGCACCTCCTCCCCCTGCTTAGAAAGTGTAAATATTCTAATGTAACTGCAAATGAATGCTGCTGATTCTATTTGTAGCCTCACATCTGTAATTATTATTTTGTGTTAAGGTGTCTGTTTCTCTTAATGTGAAGAGCGGGCTCTGAGGACACTCAGCCAGTAGGGGGCGCTGTGACACTGCGGTTAGACCAGTGAAGAGGCTGCATGGTCTTCCTGAAGGACAACTTGAGTTGTGAAAACCAGTTCAGCTCCTTCCAGGGAGGACAAGTGACCAGGAGAAGCTTCTGTGTCACTAATCATTTGTCTTCCTTCAGGGCTTCACTCAGTACGGAGGAGGAGGAGGAGGAGGCGCAGGGGGAGGTCCAGGAGGAGGCGCAGGAGGAGGCACAGGATTGGTCCAGGAGGAGGCACAGGATTGGTCCAGGAGGAGTATTCGGGCCGTTGAAGGAAAAAACATTAGAGGCTAAAAAACAAACCAACCTTTCGTCCCTAACTTAGATTTCCGTCTTCGTCTGAAGACAAAGTGAAGTAAAATCTTGGCTTCAGTACTCAGTACCACTTCTTTCATCCTGAGCACTAGTGCCACTAGTAGTACTAGATTACTGTAGTGTAGGATTACTATTGCAACAACACATCATCAGAAGGGTCAAACAGCTCCAGGAATCCTGATTTAGAAGATTAAACATCAGATAAAGGTCCAGAGGGGGACATATTGAAAGAGTGAATCCAAACCAATTCTTTGGAGTAAAAATCAAACTTTGATGGAAACTTCAAAACTTCCAAAACAAACTTTCCAGAAGCTTCTCAGTCCGGCCAAAGCTAAAGATCTGTTAGTTTAGAAATCCCTTCTAATCCTTTACAATTCCCTGCTGCTTCTTTATCGAACTCTTCATGTGGAGGTCCGGGGAAACTCTTTTCACAATTCATTCCAAAGACTCATGACTTTACAAAAGAGCAGCAAGACTCTTATGAATCACACATTCACTGTTCTTACAGTGGAAAACTCACATTCACTGTTCGTACTGTGGAAAACTCACATTCACTGAGCTGATCCAGTTTAAAACTCTTCAAATATGATTTCAAGCAACCAACAACCTGCTGCCAGGCAACATTCAGGAAATGTTCAGGTCCAACTTCAGGGAACAATTCCAGTTCAAAAGTCCAAAGGTCCAAAAGTCCAAAAGTCCAAAAGTCCAAAAGTCCAAAAGTCCAGATCAGCCAGAAAAGCTTGTGAACCAACATCCGGCCTGTAAAATGATGGAATCAATTCTGTCCAGAAATGAAACAATTATCAAACTTAATAGAGCTGAATCAAATAGAGCTGATTCTGGCCCGGTTCAGGGTTTTACCATGAGAGCAAGGGATTGTGGGTAATGGTGTTGCTCTGTTAATTGGTGGAGGAGAAACAGTCTGTTTCAATCCTCACTGACTGGCTGCAGGATTGAACTACTTTGGTGTGAATCAGGAAAAATCTCCTCCTGCACACATCCTGCACCTCCTCCTGTACCTCCTCCTGCACCTCCTCCTGTACCTCCTCCTGCACCTCCTCCTGAACCTCCTCCTGCACAATCCTGCGCCTCTGCCTGCACCTCCGTCTGCGCCTCCTCCTGCACACATCTGTGTCTCCTCCTGTGCCTCCACCTGTGCCTCCTCCTGCACCTCCTCCTGCACCTCCTTCTGTGCCTCCTCCTGTGCCTCCTCCTGCACCTCCTCCTGCACAATCCTGTGCCTCTTCCTGCGCCTCCTCCTGCACCTCCGTCTGCGCCTCCTCCTGCACACAGCTGTGCCTCCTCCTGTGCCTCCTCCTGCACCGCCTCCTGAATCTCCTCCTGTGCCTCCTCCTGCACCTCCTCCTGTTCCTCCTCCTGTGCCTCCACCTGTGCCTCCTCCTGCACCTCCTCCTGCACCTCCTCCTGTGCCTCCTCCTGTGCCTCCTCCTGCATCACCGCCTGCGCCTCCTCCTGCACACATCTGTGCCTCCTCCTGCACCTCCTCCTGCACCGCCTCCTGTGCCTCTTCCTGTGCCTCCTCATGCACCTCCTCCTGGGCATCCTCCTGTGCCTCCTCCTGAAACCTCCTCCTGCGTCGTCTCCTGCACCTCCTCCTGCGCCTCCTCCTGCACCTCCCCCTGCGCCTTCTTCTGCACCTCCTCCTGCACTTCCCCCTGCACATCCTCCTGCACCTCCTCCTGCACGCATCCTGCGCCTCCTCCTCCCCTCCTCCTCCTCCTGCACCTCCTTCTGCGCCTCCTTCTGCGCCTCATCCTGTGCCTCCTTCACCTCCTTCACCTCCTCCTGCACACATCCTGCGCCTCCTCCTGCACACAAACATACATACATACATAAAAGTCAATAACTTAATTCAGTTGAAAACAGAAACTTTTACATAAACCCAGCAGCAAGTGTTCAGGTGAGTCGGGATCGATTGTAAAAGGAGGAAACGTTTGTTTGGACCTGTCCTGTTTATCAAACTTGTCCTCCATCAACTCTTTCCAGTTGTTATTTCAGCTGATCTGATCACATAAGTTGAAAAGATGAGCATGAATAATCTGCACAGCAGGAGACGAGCCATGGCACTGCCAGTCACAGGCGCCGTCCCTCTGGACATCTGGGGGCGTCCCAATGTAGATCAGATTTGTTTTCTGTCAGGACGTCTTCAGCTTTCTCTCGTCCTTCAGTCTCTGGTCTCCATGTTGCTCCAAAATCAGTGGCCATTTTTTTCGTCTTCCAGCCGAGCTCTACAATTCTCCAAGATGATTTCCATTCTGCATAAAAGTTCAAAAGTCTAATCCTGCTTCCTCTTGAGTTCATTTATCACACGAGTCTGAGGGTTCAAATCCCTGCACAGTCCCTCAGTGAGGATTGGCAGCCTTCCCAATACAGCTGCCTGCTTCTTCTCCACTTTGTGATCGATCAGAAAGCTGCCAGCTCCAATCAGCAGCAGACCTGTTATCATCAATCCAATTATGTTGAGGTCTTCCACGTCCTCCATGGAAAGAATTGACAAACACACGATCCTCCAGCTGTCCCAGGAGTCCAAAGTGTATCCGGCAGCAAACGTCCCTTCGGGACATGTGGGCTCTCCCTTGCCCAATCGTCTTGTCGTGAAAATGTGGTCAATTGCATTGAGAGACCAGCTGATCAATTCCATGGTTTCGGTTCGGTTCAGATGTAAAGAGAGTCTCTTGTTAGATTCTGACACGAGACAGAAGAAGACAGGAGCAGCAAGCAGGGAAGACGAGGGAGGACAGGATATTGGATGAGCACTCAATTCAAGCTGATGCAGGTAGTGTGGCCGAGCGGTCCAAGACGCTGGATTAAGGCTGTGGGTTCAAATCCCACCACTGCCACTTTCAAAGCTTCAGATGGATTTACTTCCTCAGATCAGATAATGAGACACTGCCATCAGTTCTGCTCCTGATATGTTGTAGACTTGCTCCTAGACCCACAGAAAACCTACAGGGTGATGTTCTGGGAACCTCTCCCCTGAGGTCATATAGGCTTGACCATACCTTGCTAACACATTAGCACTGATTACTGCACACAGAAAAACACACGGAGTGATGTGCTGGTAACCTCTCCTCCCAGGCCAATAGAAGATCACTCCTATAGCAACATAGAGGATCGGTGCCACGACACACACACTCACACTGTGGTGGAAGAAGAAGCCAGACAGTGACAGAGACAGCCTGTAATGACACAGCTGATCCATTAGTAGTCTTAATAATGGAAACAGAGACAGAAGGCAGAACAGAGAGAGTGTGGATTACACTGAGTTGCACAATCCTATAATTCTTCATAAAACATTTAATCCCGTGATCAGACAGGTGATCAGATTAATTGATCTTTGTCCGTCAGAATCTTCCACTCATCTTTTAAACATGCAACCGTTTCCTCCTTTAAAAGAAGCCCTCATTGGAACCCTGGGTTTTAAGTGATTTTAGGCCTCAAAACTTCATTTTTTAATCAAACTATTTTGAAAAAAACTGTTGCTTTGCTTCCTAGCTCATTTCTTTGATGCATTGAAATCAAACCTTTGGGACATTTCAGTCTGGTTTCCTGCACATCATAGCTCTGACACTGTGCTGGTTAAGGTCACCAACCATCTACTACTTTCAGCCAATATTGACTTGTACTTCTTCTTAATCCTCCTTGACCTTCACTCAGTATTTGATACAGTCAATCAGAAGATTTTGATAAACCCTCTGAAAAAATCATGTTGACATCACTGGTGTTGCTCTTAACTAGTTTTCCTGGTATTTATCAGACAGATCATTTTCTGTTCAGCTTGGAGAGACCTCTTCCTCTTGTGCTGCTCTTTGTTGTGGTGTCCCTCAAGGCTCTGTTTTGGGTGGCCTTAATGTTAACTTTCATTTTTATGAAGACGACACACAACTGAACAGTTGTGAACTGAACTTCCCAACTGTTATGATAATAATAATTACTAGAGGTTTATATTTCCAGAAGAACATGCAAGTATAAATGCCACAGAATGAGTAAAGCTGATTTCCTTTGATCTCAGCGTCTCCATGGCTCCAGCGCTGATCTCTTATCAGATAAAAGAAGATCAGTGCCTTTGGTCTTCGAGATGCTCAGATCAAAGATTTCCTCTGGCTTTGATCTCCATTGATCTCCATCTGGTGCCTCTCCCATCTGCTTTGTAATGAAAGGCTCGTTATTGTTCTTTTTCACAACCTTGGTGATGACGTCATAATAGATTCAGGTATGCTGAAGCAGGCAGAGAACTAACACATGCAGGACACCAGCACTCTAGGACCCAGTTTGGACACCCTGATGTAGACCATCAAGAGACAGGTTAGTTTTATCCTACTGATGATGTGTTGCTGCAATACTCATCCTGCTCAGTTTCAAGTTTGTTCCCACAAACAGCCTGAACAGGGACTTGAACCCTGGACCCTCAGATTAAAAGTCTGATGCTCTACCGTCTGATCTGCCTAGGCCTGCCAACACAGTGCTGTGTCTCCATATGATTCTCACTTATGAGTGAGACGAAGCAGACACTGATCCTGACCACCAAGGTGCAGAAGTGGAGACTCTTCTTGCTCGCTGTTTTGAAACTCAACAAATTGTAGTCCATTGTTCCTTCCTGAAGATGCTGAAAAGCTCCGCTCTGGATTTGAAAACAATCAGGAAACATCTGAGCAGACTGCTGGCTGTATTGCATCATATTTTCTCACTGCCTGATTGGCTGCAGGTGAGAAGTTTTGCTTCAGGAAAACCAGTTTTCTCTCCATTTGAAGCTGGAATGAAGAACTGCTTGGTTTTACAGCAAACCTGAACAGGGATTTTAATGGTGGAAGCTCAGATTAAAGAGCATTCATTGATAACAATCATGACTTTTCAAAGCTTAGTTCAGCCGTGGTTCTACCAAGTCGTACCTTCTAGAGCGGACCAGGACGGTAAGGTAAAGCAAAGCTCATCCAGACCCAACTGTGTTGTTTGGTCCACCACAGAAAGTCCAGTTAAAATAGAGGCGGGTTGTGAAGGACACAGATACTCCTGGTACAGTATCAGAGTCTGACTGCTTTCAAAAGGTCCAGTGATCATACAAGAGTATCAGTTACTCTCATACTTTCTCATGGTTCTGTTGACAATAAGAAGCAACAACACAACATTACTGCTTGGACATGTTTACTGGATCACATCATGGATGGATGGATGGATGATAGACGATGGACGATGGACGATGGACGATGGATGGATGGATGGAATATACAGACATGACTTATGTTCACTTGGAAAAAGTTTCCTTTACTCAGTGTTGGTGTGAATCTTGGGAGCAAATGATAGAAGAAAGTTTTTCTTTTCAACTTTTTAAAGAATCCAAGACTTCTAAGGCTTTTGGGGTCTTTGTAGAACAATGTGAAGGTTCCAACAACAACAAGGGAAATGTTGTTGATGACGTTAACTAAAGCTTTCTCAAGGTAGCCAGGAGTTGAACCTGGAATCTCCTGATCCGTAGTCAGACGCGTTGTCCATTGCGCCACTAGCTCCTTGCTGAGATTTGATTTAAAATACTGAAGAAGAAACTTTACATGGATCCATCCATCCTCCAGGTACTCTGGTTTCCTTCCACAGTCCAAAAACAAGCATGTGAGTTTAACTGGTGACAGTAAATGTCCTCCAGGTGTGAAGGTGTGTGTGACTGTTTGTCTCTGTGTGTTTGTCCTGTGATGGACTGGAGACCATCCAGAGTCTTGATCTCCTGCCTTATTTATGACAATGAGTTGATTCCTTTAGCTTCTTCAACATGTCAGCACGTTGGTCAAGGACAGGGGTGTCCAAGTTGGGACCTGGAGCTCTGGCGTCCCGCAGGGTTTAGCTCTCTCCATGTTGCACCACACCTGATCACAATGAAGGTTCTCGTTATGGTGCTTTTTCACAACCTTGGTGCTGACATCATCAGATGAAGTAGAGGGAGGGAACTAAAACATGCAGGACATCTGGTCCAGGCTGGATTACTGTAACTCCCTTTATTCTGGCATCAGTAGGCTCAATGTTCAAAGACTGCAGCTGGAGCAGAATGCTGCTACCAGCTTTTTAACAGGCACCAGGAGGAGGGACCACATTTCACCAATCCCTTCTTCCTTTCACTGGCTGCCTGTCAGTTTTAGAAGAGATTTTAAAATGCTACTGCTTGTTTTTAAAGCCTTGAATGGTCTGACTCCACCAGATATCAGAGACCTGTTATGATAATAATAATTACTAGAGGTTTGTATTTCCAGAATAAAATTCAAGTGTGAATGCTGAAAGTTGAATAAAGCTGATCTCCTTTGATATCTGCGTCTCCAAGGCTCCTGTGCTGAGATCATATCAGATTGAAGGAGATCAGTACCTGTTGCAATGGAGATGTTCAGATCAAAGATTTTCTCCTGCTTTGATCTGCTCTGAACTCCATGAGGTGCCTCTCCCATCTGATTTGTATGAGACATTTTTTTTCAATTCATTCAGAAACAGTTAAAGATATAAAAAGCAAACAACAAAGCACTTTTTTTTTTTAAATCACTCAAAATGATTACAATGAAGAGTAATACGTTGACCAGTAAGAAACAAATAAAAAAAGCACATTTCGGCACTTTGTGGGTTAATTTTTAACATTTTCTTATAGACTGCACCAGTCCTGATGAGTGTGCCAAATTTGTTGAGAATGTTTAGGGTCAAATTTGGGTTCAATGTCGTCAGGAGAAGAAAGAAAGAAAGAAACACTACAGATACAATAGGGTCCTCGCCTCCAGGCAGCTTCCCTTCTGGGCTCGGTCCCTAAACAAAAGGTGCACAGAACCCGGTGTCCAGTGATGAGGTCCTAGAAAGGGAACAACAAATGGACTCCAGAGTCTTACTGTGCAACTTTTATGTTCACATTGGCAACAGCTGGAATGGCTGGAAGGGGCCGTTCCCAGTCTGAACCTCATGGTTTTCAATAACAAAACTAAAAGGTTTTGCTCTCCCTGTCAGGGAATTGAACTACTGTCTCCAACATGACAGACAGGGACAGTATCCACTATACTAACAAGGAGAAGTGCGTTCAACCACTGTCCAAGTCTCTCAGGGGCGGAGCCAAACTTTGCACATACGCTTGTGTAACCACAGCGGAGTGTCACTCAAACTGTGGGGGAGGGGCTCACGCAGCACAGCAGTTGGATCACATGACCTCTCTTGGTGGGAATCTGCTGCTATGTGAACATTGGTGGTTCAGTGGTAGAATTCTTTCTATTTCAATTTGCCCTTCAAAATAAGATTTACGCCCCAAATTTAATCTGGCTCTCCCTCAAACACTACCTCCTCAGAGGGTGAACATCATATCGGCTTCAAAACACTATTAACTGACAGAGGAGACACTTCTGCTCAAAACTTCTAAAGATGAACCAGATGACAACCAGATGATGAATAGGTGAAATTAACCAGATGGTGAAGTGGTGAATTGAACCAGATGATGAAGTGGTGAATTAGTGAAGTCGTGAATTGAACCAGATGATGAAGTGGTGAATTGGTGAAGTAGTGAATTGAACCAGATGATGAAGTGGTGAATTGAACCAAATGATGAAGTGACGAATTGATCCAGATGGTTCATTTTTATGGACTCATCATATTTTTTCTGGACTCAGACTCATCACATTTTTTTGGACTCATCACATTTTCCTGTACCCATCCCAGTTTTCTGGAAACAGACTCATTGGATTTTTCTGGACTCAGACTCATCAGATGTTCTGCACTCATCACATTTTTTTTCTGGACTCATCACATTTTTCTGGACTCATCACATCTTTCCAGAATCATCAGATTTTTCTGGACTCAGACTCACCAGATTTTTCTGGACTCATCAGATTTTTTTTTCCTGACTCATCGCATGTTCCGGGACTCATCCCATTTTTCTGGAACCAGAATGATCACATTTCCTGGACTCATCACATTTTTTTTCTGGAGTCATCACATTTTTTTTTCTGGACTCATCACATTTTCTGGACTCAGACTCATCAGATTTTTCTCGATTCTAGGTGAAAACAGAATATAGTTTGTTTTTAAATTAAAGTGAACACAAAATTGGAAATGGGAGTTTTCTTTAATTAAATTGAAAATCAAGGTGAAAATATGATTTTCTATCAAATTAAAGTGACTATGAAAGAGAGAACAGGAGTTCCCCCCTCACCTCCAGAGGAACATAGAGAGTGAGCTACCAGCAGCTTCTCTCTGTGGAGGAAAACATCAGTCCCCAGCTCCAGAGTGAATATAAGTCATGTCTGTATATTCCATCCATCCATCCATCCATCCATACATACATACATCCATACATACATACATCCATCATCCATGATGTGATCCAGTAAACATGTCCAAGCTGTAGTGTTGTGTTGTTGCTTCTCATTGTCAATAGAAACATGAGAAAGTATGAGAGTGACTGATACGCTTGTATGATCACTGGACCTTTTGAAAGCAGTCATTCTCTCATACTGTACCAGTAGCATCTGTGTCATTCACAACCCGTCTCCATCTTAACTGGACTTTCTGTGTACACATATGATTTTGTGTTTTCATCTGTGGTCTGGTGGCTAGTGAGGGTGTTGCCTTCAGTGGCAAAGGGAAATAAAACCTCTGCATGAACAGGAATCATGGAGCCTCCCCCTTCTCAGCTCCAAGTGTCCAAATCTGAACAGCTGGTCTGGGCTCTGAGTGGAAGTTGAGGTGGTCGTGTGCCTGGCCTCCAGTCTAATCCACTCAAGTCCAAGTCCAAGTCCGAGTGTAAAACTCAGTCTCAGTCTCAGTCTCAGTCTCTATCTTGGTCCACTCTCTCTCTCTCTCTCTCTCTCTCTCTCTCTCGCTCTCTCTCACGGTGCAACCTCAGCTCCGCCCACTGCTCCCAGAGTCCAGATCCATATTTCACTTTCTCTTGTATTGTTTGATTGTACACTCATAGTGACAGGGCGTCTTTTCCTTTATAAATGAGTTCCCAGTCATCCGATTGTACCTCAATAACTAGTTTATCCAGGGATTCCTCTCTTCTGACTCATTTGTAATGATATCCATCTGTTGTCTGTTTTAATCTTTCTGTGGTTTTTATTGGAAATAGTAAAAAAACAAACAGACATGAAATCACTGATATCATTGACTAATAAGCCCTTGTACGTTTTCTTCATTTGACTTTTATTTGCTGATTGTTTCATCTGAATGTTTAATCTGTTCCACCTCTTTAAGCTACATCAATAACCAATGTAATACGCCCCCTGGATTTGGTCACCACAGTCACACGGTCAAAGAGCAAGTCAGCCTCGCTGCTGCCCCCTGCTGGCCGCGCCCCGTCACTATCTGTCAAATCCTGTTACAGAGTGCTCTGGTGTCTGTGGGAAAAAACTTGAAACTGAGCAAGATGACTATTGCAGCAACACGTCATCAGTAGGATAAAACTAAGCTGTCTCTTGATGGTCTACGACAGGGTGTCCAAACTGGGTCAGAGAGGGCTGGTGTCCTGCATGTTTTAGTTCTCTGCCTGCTTCAGCATACCTGAATCTAATGATGACTTCATCACCAAGGTTGTGAAAAAGAACAATAATGAGCCTTTCATCACAAAGTGGATGGGAGAGGCACCGGATGGAGATCAACGGAGATCAAAGCCGGAGGAAATCTTAGATCTGAGCATCTCCATGGCAAAAGGCCCTGATCTCCTTTGATCTGATAGGAGATCAGCACTGGAGCCATGGAGACGCTCAGATCAAAGGAAATCAGCTTTGTAGAGTTGTAATGTGCTCGTACTCATCCTTACATTTTTCTAGAAATTTGTCTTCAATCACCTTTTCTCTATTTACACTCTCTACTTGAACCTTTACCTGTTTATTTATTTCATATTTTCCAAATATCATGATTTTGGTTTGACCTAGATTTAATGAATTAGATTTCATTTCTCTGAATGTATCTAGTATGTCGTTGAAGAGTTTTTCTAGGATTTGGGAGAATTGTGGATCTGTAGTTTGTGAAGTGTGTCTGTTTTCAATAACGGTATCCTTACTGGAAGCCTGTTGAATGATACTATGTAGAACCTTCTATGTACTGCTGACATGGTCTTTATTGTTTTCTGGTACTTTCTTAAAAGAATTCTTCTAACATTTTCTCATCATATGAGTGAACTTTGTTTTACATTTCTTGGATTTATTTTCCATCTCCTTCGTTCATCATTTATTGGATTCTCTATGTCATGTATTCTTCTCCTTGGATGCATTTTTTAAGCCCTTTGTCATCCATTAAACATCTTTATATTTCACTTTTTCTCGTATTTATAAATGAGTTCCCAGTCATCCGATTGTACCTCAATAACTAGTTTTTCCAGGGACTGCTCTGTTTTGACTCATTTGTGTTGACATCTATCTGTTGTCTGTTTTAATGTTTCTGTGTTTTTTATTGTAAATAGTAAAAAAACTAAAACAAACAGACATGAAATCACTGATATCATTGACTAATACACCACTTACTTTGATATTATCTATAACATGTGTAAATAAATTATGACCCTCCAAACGACCCCCAGGAGGCCCGGCTGTTGTGTGTGTGTGTGTGTGTGTGTGTGTGTGGGTGTGGGTGTGGGTGGGTGGATGGGTGGGTGGGTGGTGTGTGTGTGTGTGTGTGTGTGTGTGTGTGTGTGTGTGTGTGTGTGTGTTTGGGCCTGGTTATAGGAGAAGTGAGGATGGAGCAGCCATTTACTGGTAAAACTAACTCACTAACATCTTGGAGAAAATAGAATATATGTTTTTTTCAAATTAAAGTGACAATGAAAGTGAGAACAGGAGTTCCCCCCTCACCTCCAGAGTGAACATAGAGAGTGAGCTACCAGCAGCTTCTCCCTGTGGAAAGGAACATCAGCCCTCATCTCCAGAGTGAACATAAGTCATGTCTGTATATTACATCCATCATCCATCCATCCATCCATCCATCCATCCATCCATCCATCCATCCATCCATCCATCCATCCATCATCCATCATCCATGATGTTATCCAGCAAACATGTCCAAGCAGTAGTGTTGTGTTGTTGCTTCTCATTGTCAATAGAACCATGAGAAAGTAGGAAAGTGACTGATACGCTTGTATGATCACTGGACCTTTTGAAAGCAGTCAGACTCTCATACTGTCTCATTGTGGATTCAATTCAGCAGATGAGAGAGGAATCAAAGGTGATTAAAGGATATCAGTGTCTGTTACCATGGAGATGCTCCCTGCTCAGTGTTGTAGCGACTTGGTCTACCTAGTTAGCATTTAGGTGAGCTAATAGATATCATGCTAGTGTTGCTAACTTGGTTCCTTAAACAAATGTGGCTTTGGTGAAAAACTGCGCTCTACCGAGTGTAGTTCTAGCTGGTATGTTATTGATACTTTTTCACTGTTATTATTATTTTCTGATATTTTTTCACTTTTACTAATACTTTATTGAAACATCGTCACACAGTACACATGAGCTCACATACATATTAGCATGTAAAAAGAACAAACATGTTAGCATGTTAGCACGGATTCAAAAAGTACATCAAAACATTCAGAACATTCAGGAAAAGTGTGACTTTTGTTAAGATTTGGCTAATTGTTTCTGGAAAAACAAAAATGTAATCTTCCCATTCAAAGTGGATGGAGGTTTGATGAAAAACACAAAAAAAAGGCCTCTAAACTTAAAAATAAAACATTCCAGCATCTGTCCTCTATTATGGAGACGATACGAGTCGGCAGCATGAGACAAAATGGAGGCACAAAGATTATTATCATAGGAGTGTAATGATTCTAGAGTGTAATGTGTAATGATTCTACCAATATAAGAGCCAGAATACAGCTGAGCAGGTCTGGGATGGATTTCTTTCTTTCTCTGCCATGTGTAGTGAAGTAGAAATCAAGCTCAACACCACAGAAGCTGTTCTGCCCTTCATCATCTGCAGCCATATGGAAAGGACATACCAGTCAGTCACTAGTGCAAATACAGAACGCAGTTTCAGCCTGAAATGAATTCCAAACTCTCTCTGGGCATGAAGGAGGCCAGACTCTCAAAGCTCACTTTGCTCTCCACAGAGAGACGTTGTGCTTGATAAGAAGGAGGTGGCTGAAAGGTTTGTGAGGATGAAGGAGAGGAAGATGGTGCTATAAGATATGAGGCCACGTTACTGTACATAGTTCAGAAATACCTTGGAGACTGGATGTTCAAACTGTTGGAGGCTTTTATATTGGACACTTTGGACTCTGGACACTTCATGTTGGCTACAATGGATGATTTACTGGATTAGAGACATTCTTGATGTCATTTCTTCTGGATTGGATTCAAACTACCCACCACTGGATGAAAACCTCATCAGTAAGTTATTAGTGATGACAGAGGCTCAGCTTGTCATAGATGCTGGCTGTCTGGCCTTTTCCTTAAAGAGCCTTATTTTCATTGCTGTCTGTGTGGTGGAGCGCCGGGTCTGCTTGGTTATTGCTTTAACGACAGGCAACCATGTTGCTGCAACACTGGTTTCTTGTCCTGTCTCATTACCCTCATAGAATCTGAACCCCGAGGTCCATTTTCCACAGCAGGATATAAGGACCCATAATACTTGTACTGAAATGTTAATAGAATTTAAGAACATAAATAAATATGAACAGAAACAACAACATATGATAGATAGTGAGTAATTATTTTATTCTAGACAAACTATGAGAGAGAGAGAGACATACTGATGGTAGATTTTAAAAGAGTTTTCATGAGATTCCTTCAGTCTACAAGTTGATGATTGAGCAGCTTCATGAGGGACGACAACATAAACACTTTAGAAGACACTGCCGTGACCCGGATTTGAACCGGGGTTGCTGCGGCCACAACGCAGAGTACTAACCACTATACGATCACGGCCACACAGTTTAACTACGTCACATTAACACTGTAAACTGTCGGCTAATGTCTGGAGCTTCAGCTGTGATGTGATAAAGAAGTAATTTTCTTTGATGGACTGGTTGTTCTTATGGAGTTACCAGCAGGCTGAGAGAGAGAGAGAGAGAGAGAGAGAGAGAGAGAGAGAGAGAGAGAGAGAGAGAGAGCACCCTACCGACTGATTCTCCATAAAAAAATTTAAATTTGGTCGATTGCATTGAGAGACCAGCTTATCAATTCCATGGTTGTTTCAGTTCAGATGGGGATGTAAAGAGAGGCTCTTGTTAGATTCTCACACAGGAAGAACGAGCGGAGCGGTTTGGGGGACAGTAAACTCACGGAGTTGATAGAAAATATGTCAGCGCTGCTGGGATCAGATGACACTTCGTTCCTCTTCTCCCAGCTTTTTCTGCTTCAGCTCCCGCCGGCGGTGCGCTCGGCTCGAGCCACTTGGCCTCTGGTGCAGGATAAGGACTATCATGGTGGAGGAAGTGGGAGGCCTTGTGGGGACTTTCGGCGCCTCAACAATATCACAACACATGACCGGTACCTGCACCTCCTCCAGGGGTGGTGCAACGCAGCCGTTATGGCCGCGTGCTAAGACCTCTGAACAGGACTTAAGTCTGGGTGGTACCATTCTGAACATTCAGGGGGGGGGGGGGGCTGTGTGGTGCACCTTTGGGAAAGGTTCTCTTATTCAGAGTGGAGTGGGTGTGTCGGTGACGTGTGAGGGGTGTGTTGGTGATGCGGTAGCTGTTAAAGGAGGAGGTGCGGTGATGTCACGGGGTAAAATGTTTGACAGGACGACCGTCGTTCTGTGTGGAAAGAATAAAGAAAATCGACTCGACAACTCTGTCCGTCTCTTCTTTCACGGTTTCCACAAGGTATTATTAAGTTATAGTTATTAAGGTATTTATTCAGTTGTGTACTTTAAAATACAAACAAAATCTTCCTTCCATAACATATTTGCTGTTTAGTTCATTCTGGTCCTACAACTTGTCCTCATGATGAGACCTTCTGAAGAGGAGAACCTGTCTTCATGGGACTCTGGTCCTTGGATTTCAGGGAGTCGCTACATCAGAGGTTTTACTTTATAAAATAATCCACAAGAAGAGTCTTTCTCTTAAATTCACAAAATATTGAACAACGTTGTTGGCAGGATTCGAACCTACGCAGGGAGCCCCCAATGGATTTCGAGTCCATCGCCTTAACCTCTCGGCCACAACAACATGATTCAGAAGTGTTTAATGGGAGTGTAAGGTTCTCTGTGTGTGGTTCCTGATAACCCTCAGGTTCAGATCAGAAACGTCCTTCCAGGACAGACGTTCTTCCCAATCACTCCCTCTCAGGTCACTAAGTGTTTGCCAAGGTGAGTGTCCATGTGACTCGTGACTGTTCAGCCCCGTTTCCACTGTACAAAATGTATCTGTACAGTTTTGTTCAGTATTCCGGTCGCTTCAGTTCCCTTGGAACCTCAAGTAGGGCTGAGTAGGTACTAGTGGAAAAGCACCATAAGTTGACAAGTAAGAAATAAACCCCCAAAAAACATGGAGTGATTCTTACATCAACACTTCACAAAGTAGGGTTTGGTAAAGTTCTGTTGCATTGGCAGGGAATTAAACCTGGGCTTCCCGTGTGGCAGGTGTGAATTCTACCACTGACCCAACAGTACTGACATGTGATCACAGTCCAACCAAGGAAGGTCAGGTGAAACAACTGCTCTGGTCCATGAGCCCCTCCCCCACAGTTTGAGTGATACTCAGCTCTGGTTACACATGAGTCCATGTAAAGTTTGGCTACTTTGACTCCTGAGATGCTCTGACAGAAAGCTTAAACTACCAACATCTCCTTGTTAGTATAGTGGAGCGTATCCCCGCCTTTCACATGGGAGTCTGGGGTTCAATTCCCAGATGGGAAGACAAAACCATTTAGTTTTGTTCTTGAAAACCATGAGGTTCAGACTGGGAACGGCCCCTTCCAGCCATTCCAGTTGCTAATTTGAACATAAAAGTTTCACAGTAAGACTCTGGAGTCCATTTGTGGTTCCCTTTCTAGAACCTCATCACTGGACACCAGGTTCTGTGCACCTTTTTTTTAGGGACCGAGCCCAGAAGGGAAGCTGCCTGGAGGCGAGGACCCTATTGCATCTGTAGTGTTTCTTACTTTGTTTCTTCTCCTGACCACATTGAACCCAAATTTGACAAAAACTTGATCACCAAATTTGGCACACTGATCAGGACTGGTGCAGTCTATCAGAAAATGTTTGAAATGAACCCATAAAAGAGCCAAAATGTGCTCTCTAGCGCCACCTACAATCACTAAAATGACAGATGACCACCACAGCATTGGTGTGATCTCTCTAAGAATGTTATAGAGATCAAACTAAAACTCATCATCTCATTAAGATCTAAAAATCATGTGATGACACTCCTGATCAAAGTCCAACAGGAAGTCCACAATTTGACTTTTAAAATAAGATTATCGCCTGAAATTCAAATTGGGTCTCACGGCCCATAAGAAAGTAATAGTGACATGAAACCAAAACTCACTCTTTTGTCTCAGCAAGACCTGGAAAACATGCAACGACACCTCTGACTTAATCCACAATTTGCCTTTCAAAACAAGACTTTCACCCCAAATGCAAATGGGCTTGTAGGCAAACACTATCTCCTCTGAGGGAGAAAATCATATCGGCTTCAAAACACTATTAAATGACAGAGGAGACACTTCTGCTAAAAACTTCCCTACAATTTTGTGGTTACTTGAGCGGTTTGGATTTGATGAGCCGTCAAATCTCATAATGACAAATCCCACTGCCTCTCTCCTCTCATTCAAATGTATTGGAAAACCAAACACCACAATCAGCAGGAATGTCGTAGAGAGATCAAACCAAAACTCACTTGTTCAACTCATCAAGATTTGAAAATCACACTTTGACACCCCTGACCTAAATCCAACAGGAAGTCTGTAATTTGAGTTTGTGGACACGCCTCAAACTTTAATATTCACCCTGAAGTAGGAAGTCTACTGGAACTAGAGGTTTGCATGTCCAGAAGAAAATGCAAGCGTGAATGCTGAAGGGGCTGAATACAGCTGCTTTCTGCTTTGAATAAATGTCCTTTGATCTCAGCGTCTCCATGGCATCTCCAGTGCTGAGGTCAAAGCAGATCAAAGGAGATCACTGTCTGTTGTAGATCAAACCCACTGAGCAAGTAACATCCGTATACGTCCAAGACACGTCCATCCGTCCAAGCCGTAATTCTGGACGTCTATTTGACCATCTATTACACCGTCACGTTTAAGAACTGTCACAACTGTATTCTGAAGGATTCTCCATGGTAAGTACAGTAACTATCAACCCTTAATAAATCATCCATATTGGGGCCAATATGACTTGATACTATGATAACTTTGTGTGATTATGGACCAATTTCTCATAAATACAGTGAAAGAGTTTTATTGCATTCAAGAGTGAATTCAGTGTTTTACTGCATTTCTGTATATATATATATATATATATATATATATATATATATATATATATATATATATATATATATATATATATATATATATATGTTATCTGGCTTGCTCAGTTGGTAGAGCATGGGCCTCACAGTCTCAAAGTTGGGGTTTCCTGTCCCACACTGCATCAGACTTTCAATCTGAGGGTTGAGAGTTCAAGTCCCTGTTGAGGATCTTTGTGGGAAGAAACTGACAAGTGAAATCAATCCACTTTATTGTCATTGCAACAAGTACAATGACATTTCTTTTAAGCTTGGGGAAAAGAGAGAGACGACGAGAGGTGAGGAGAGGAGAAGAAAAAGCAGATTCCAAACTACTCTACAAGGGAACACAGTGTGGAATTAGGAAGAAAAAACACCTCAGCACATTTAAAGCATCAACACAGGTTACAACATGTCTCCAAGACAAAGCTCATGTGGGCAAAGAAGGGGAGAGTGAGAATTCTGAGCCGTACTAATAGGAGGACTCACATGTCCCCGGTTCTAAAAGAACTTCATTGGCTGCCAGTGTCCTATAGGATCCAGTTTAAAGTTCTGGTCCTGGTCTTCAGAGCCTTGCATGGTCAGGCTCCTTCTTATATCAGAGATCTGATCCAGCCTTACACCCTGAACGGCTCTGAGGTCTGTGGATCAGAACCTGCTGAAGGTTCCACGCTCTCATTTTCTCACTAGAGGTGACTGATCCTTCTAGGCTGTTGCTCTGAGGCTTTGGAAGGATCTTCTTCCCTCTTTGTGCTCAATTGACTCTGTTGACACCTTCAAGAACAAACTTAAGACTCATCTATTTGTTCAGGCTTTTAATTAACGACCTTTGTGCTGCTACGATTTTGTCTTGTCTTGGCCTTTTATATTCGGTGTACTTTCTGATGTTTTTGAACTGTGTTGTGAAGTACTTTGTGGCTTTTTGTCTGTGAAAGGTGCTATATAAATAGACCTTATGATTATTATGTGATTATAGTGTGGGTGAGCGGTCCAAGGCTCTGGATTTAGGCTCCAGTTTCTCAGGAGGTGTGGGTTCAAATCCCACCACTGCCAGTTAAAAGGTTTTGGGTTGTTATATTTGCTTATGTCACAACACGTCGTCGTTCATTAAACTCCTAATATGTTGGAAACTGTCTTGAGGAATTTCAAAAACCTTTCTTTATGTTTCCACCCGGTTTCGAACAGGGGACCTTTTGCATGTGAAGCAAACGTGATAACCACTACACTACAGAAACACATCAATGTTGGTAAAAGCTTATGTGACCTGGAAGGAAGTGATTAAAAGGGCATTTCTGACCTGAACTGGAGGGTTATCAGTAAGTAAACTAAAGAGATGCACTCCCCATCAGGGAATTGAACTCCAAACTCCCATGTTACAGGTAGGGATACTCTCCACTATACTAAGGGAGAGATGTTGCTATGCATGCTGTCTGTCAGGGTCGTAGCCAAACATAGCATGGAGGCTGTTTTGATGTCCAGAGGTGAGCTCTGGTGATGACCTCATGATGTCACTCTCCTCTGACCTCCATGATGTCACTCTCCTCTGACCTCCATGATGTCACTTATATGATTATAGTGTGAGTGAGCGGTCCAAGGCTCTGGATTAAGGCTCCAGTCTCTCAGGAGGTACGGGTTCTTTAACACTCCTGAATGGTTCATCACCACATTCAGCACAAAGCTCCATAAGGAGCCACTCATTGCAATCAGTCATGTTGAAGCAGGGAGACGTGGAAAACATGCAGGGCTGAGGCCCTCCAGGAACTGAGTTTGAGACCCTGATCTAGACCATGATCTTTGACACAATCAGCTCCCTGGAAGCTTCACCCTGTCACCAACTCCTTCATACTCATCCTGTTTGAAATAAATCATTTCCACCACTCAGTATGCGCCAGTACTTTATGATACAGTATGGGTTTTTATGTGTTTTCACTGACTAAAGTTGTGGATGGTACTGAAAGTACTGTACCAAACCGTCACCCTCATGCTTGATGATGTGGACTTGTTGGGTTTCTCCTGTAAAAACACCAAGAAATGACTGTGTTGTATTTGGTGCTATATAAGTAAAGATGAACTGAGTTAATGTTGTGAGGAACTGCTGGGATTTAAGCTGATGTCAGACAGGATGATAAGAATGATAAGAAGATGATAAGAAGTGGAGGAGTTTGTTTTGTCAGACAGAGAAGTGACTCAGGTTTCTGAGTGAGTTCTGTCAGAGCCTCTTCAGCTTGTGTGTCTCATCAGGTCTTTCTGGGCCGTTCACACCTGGTTAACATCTGTTTCAGCTGATCACATCACATGGAGCAGCCCTGATCCACACTGGTTACACTTGTCTGGATCCTGGGTTACGCTGGGTCACTGTCATGTGTCTGTTACCATGCTTCCACATTGTGACATCACGGTGATGTCACAATGTGGAAGCTTCTTGACATCAGGTCCAGATGTTCCCCAGCTGTCATGAAGCCACTCTTCTGTAAATCCAGAATTAGTTCAACAGGTGAGGAACACCTGTACGATGCCATCTGCTCTCTGAGTTTCACTTCAACTAGTTCTGACACCAGGTAATGCAGCACTGAACTGCACCAAAGGAGGCGCTGTGGCTTAGCTGGCCAAAGTGCCTGTCTAGTGAACAGGAGATCCTGGGTTCATATCCCAGTAATGCCTCATGACATCAATTCAATGAATCTTTATTTATATCGCACCAAATGCAACAGAGTCATTTGTAGTTTGTTATGATAATATTAATTTCTAGAGGTTTGTATTTCCAGAAGAAAATGCAAGTGTGAATGCTGAAGGTTGAATAAAGCTGATCTCCTTTGATCTATGTGTTTCCATGGCTCCAGTGCTGAGATCATATCAGATTGAAGGAGATCATCTCCTCCTTTGATCTGCTCTGATCTCCTTTAGGTGCCTCTCCCATCTTCTTTGTATGACACATTTTTTCAAAGATTTTTGTGATTTGAATATATATATATATATATATATATATATATATATATATATATATATATTTGAATGGCATTAATCAAGTTGTAATTTTGTGTTTGTTATTTTTTAAAACTCAGATGAGTCATTATCAGTAATAAAAAAAGAGTTTATTTCTGAGTGTTTTGGTTTTGAAGGAAACATCAAAGTTGAGTTTTGTAGTTCAGACTAATGTTCATGTAATCAGATTCCAGTGTGGTGTTCAGCTTCTCACTGCACTCTGGAATATTAATACTTGGATGACACAATCTTGGATTTTCCAGCAGAAGCTCTGTGATATTGTTTCTGAGATTGCAGGATTCCAGAGCTCAGCTGTACTTCTTAGATTACATCAACACAACGCTTGCTGTGGAGGTCTGTGTTTGTGTTCCTGATGTCAGACATAAAGCTTGGAGATGCTGGGGATTGAACCCAGGACCTCATACATGCGAAGCATGCGCTCTACCACTGAGATACATCCCCTGTCTTTTACTTTGTATGTAAACGTATGTGAATGTAGAACTGGACCACATCCTGTAGAACTGGACCTGATGACCTGGAGGAGATGAACAGGAGCTCATCAACTAGTTCATCAATACATTTGTTGGGCCCATTGAAAGTGTTTTCCAACTTTAAGAAGAGAAGGACAAACTTGTCCTTTATGTCTTGAGACAACTCCTGAGGTTCCTCAAGGTCGGCAACCTTCAACACTCAATGAGCCATTTGGACCAGTTTCCCCCTGAACAGAACACACTGGAACCCGGTTCTAGATGTTTCTTTAATAAGACGTGAGGCCGAATACTGAATCTTCAGAACTATGATCATCTGTCAGACTTTCATCTTCAAATGATCCAGAGCGGTGGATTCTAGCACTGATTGATTAAAGGGGGTGGAACAATCGGTCTCATTTCAGAGTAAACATATGAATGGTGGAGGGACAGTCCATCTTTCATCTTTTTGTGTCTGAACATTAGGGATGGGAATTGATACGGTTTTTCTGATTCCGATTCCATTTTCGATTCTGTTTAACGATTCAATTCTTTATCGATTCTCTTGTTGATTTTTTATTTTTTTTTACATTTTTTTTTTTAAAGGAGAATTAACAGGTCAATAACGCGGGGTGAGAATTTATGAGATTTTATCAATTCTCCTAACGATTCCTGAGTATTGGTTTGAGGGGAAAAAAGTAGTTTTACAGTTTTCTGCACCAAAAGGAACTCTTTTATTTTTTCCAAACATGAAACTTGAATTATAAATTTTCCTATAAAAAAGAACTGTCAAATGTGTATTTGCCTTCATTGCCCCCTGGAATTTACACTTTCTCAAATGTTGCACTGTTGACAAGTTGAGCCTCTCTGGGAGGTCGGAGACTGGAGAGGAATGAGGACGTGACTTACGAGGAGGAATACGTTCTCTCGGTCTGCAGGGAACGCTGTGTTTTCATATTGTGTTGGTGCTTTTTTTGAGGGGATATTAAACACAGAATGATCTAATACACATGTGTCAAACTCAAGGCCCGCGGGCCAAATGTGGCCCGCCACGTTATTTTATGTGGCCCGCGAGGGCTTCAAGGTCTGATTATCTTTAAAAAAAAATAAATACCGTAGTGTTTTCAATAGATGCGCAGAGGACGCCTTGGGGTGCGCGTCTATTGGCAACATTATGGTAATTACATGTGCCTTTGTTCAGGTGGAAATAATAATGAATTTGAGCATATCCAGGTTAAGATATTCCCCGCTCCGACCAGTGTTCCACCCGACGAAAGACAACCCCCGTGAGAACCACACGCGGCGGCGAGCGGCGAACTCCCCCCCCCCCCCCCGTCCCGCGTGCGCTGCGTTGAGGCACAGACACGGGGTCACGAGGGCTGAACGACGTGCGGCATGTGCGGAGCGGTGTTAAGAATAAAAAAAAAAAAACGCCTACAAAAATTTGATTTACTGTTGTTTATACACTTTTACACCAACTGCAAAATATAATTTCATCAAGTAGTGAGGTTTGTTTCTTTGAGCTCACGATATCTTTGTAAAACTGCGTTGACCATAAACTACATTTCCCACAATGCATGCTGATTCTATTAATTTTAAAATACTAAAGATTTAATCTTGCAGTTTTGTTACAATATGGCACGTTTACAATTTGTGTACAATTTATATATGATTGTTCTATTATATTACACGTGGAGATTGCAGTGTATAAACATCAACGCAATTTTCAACAAGTAGAATTGAGAAATATAAATGATCCCAAAATGTCCAGGAAGAGAAAACCTGATGCAGATGAAAGGATGTTTCATGAACGATGGGGAGGAGAAGACATGTTTGTGCTTCAGCGAGTGTTCTGAGGCGTGTCGGTAAGTATGACAAAGTTAAACTTAACAGAGCAACTACCAGATATATATTTTTATATCAATGCAAATGCATATGTAATATTTGTAATATGAGTAAGTAATGAAGTCAGTGTTATTTAAAATTGAGGAGTAGTTACATTTATTTTACATTATATTTATTTACATTTAGTTACATTTATACTGTCTTGCAGTTACATTTGGCCCTTTGAGGGCAGCCATGATGCTGACGTGGCCCTCGATGGAAATGAGTTTGACACTCCTAGTCTAGTGGTATGATTCTCGCTTTGGGTGGGAGCGGTCCTGGGTTCAATTCCCGGACGAGCCCTTCTGTCATCAACCATGATCCTTTGTGTTAAATTTCCAAAGAGGTTTTGACTTTGTGTGTGAGAATCCTCCTCCCAGACCAACCAGCAACATCTTCAAGAAGCAAAAGGACTCAACCAACAGTATCGGGGCTTTATTCACTTTGAGGAGCTTTCAAACAGCAACGCCGACACATTTCATGATTTTCTCCTAAAAACACTCGATGCTCTGGGTCTGGATGTTAAACTGATCCTGGACCAGGAACATGATGGAGCCAGAACAATGTCTGGCCTCATTTATAAAGGTGGATTATGACAAAACAGGTCCTGAAAGATGCGTACACCACTTTCCACACTAAGTTTGTGATCTAAAATAAACTTAGGAGGAGACTGTGCGTACTAGTATGAGAACAATGGACCTGGACCAGGAACATTTTTGTTACGGGGGAAAACTGGTAGAGCTGATGGTGAAGTGGTGAATTGGTGAATTGAACCAGATGATGAAGTGGTGAATTGGACCAGATGATGAAGTGATGAATTGAACCAGATGGTGAAGTGGTGAATTAGTGATGTGGTGAATTGAACCAAATGATGAAGTGGTGAAATGAACCAGATGGTGAAGTGGTGAATTTGTGATGTGGTGAATTGAACCAGATGGTGAAGTGGTGAATTGAACCAGATGGTGAAGTTGTGAATTGAACCAAATGGTGAAGTGGTGAATTGGTGATGTGGTGAATTAAACCAGATGATGAAGTGGTGAATTGAATCAGATGGTGAAGTGTTGAATTGAACGAGATGGTGAAGTGGTGATTTGAACCAAATAATGAAGTGGAGAATTGGTGAAGTGGTGAATTGAACCAGATGATGAAGTTGTGAATTGAACCAAATGATGAAGTGGTGAATTGAATCAGATGGTGAAGTGTTGAATTGAACGAGATGGTGAAGTGGTGAATTAAATCAAATGATGAAGTGGTGAATTGAACCAGATGGTGAAGTGGAGGATTGGTGAAGTGGTGAATTGAACCAGATGATGAAGTTGTGAATTGAACCAAATGATGAAGTGGTGAATTGAACCAGATGGTGAAGTGATGAATTGGTGAAGTGGTGAATTGAACCAGATTATGAAGTTGTGAATTGAACAAAATGATGAAGTGGTGAATTGAACCAGATGGTGAAGTGGTGAATTGGTGATGTGGTGAATTGAACCAGATGGTGAAGTGGTGAATTGAACCCAATGATGAAGTGGTGAATTGACTCAGATGGTGAAGTGTTGAATTGAACGAGATGGTGAAGTGGTGATTTGAACCAAATAATGAAGTGGAGAATTGGTGAAGTGGTGAATTGAACCAAATGATGAAGTGGTGAATTGAATCAGATGGTGAAGTGTTGAATTGAACGAGATGGTGAAGTGGTGAATTAAATCAAATGATGAAGTGGTGAATTGAACCAGATGGTGAAGTGGAGGATTGGTGTAGTGGTGAATTGAACCAGATGATGAAGTTGTGAATTCAACCAAATGATGAAGTGGTGAATTGAACCAGATGGTGAAGTGATAAATTGGTGAAGTGGTGAATTGAACCAGATGATGAAGTTGTGAATTGAATCAAATGATGAAGTGGTGAATTGAATCAGATGGTGAAGTGTTGAATTGAACGAGATGGTGAAGTGGTGATTTGAACCAAATAATGAAGTGGAGAATTGGTGAAGTGGTGAATTGAACCAGATGATGAAGTTGTGAATTGAACCAAATGATGAAGTGGTGAATTGAACCAGATGATGAAGTTGTGAATTGAACCAAATGATGAAGTGGTGAATTGATTTAGATGGTGAAGTGTTGAATTGAACGAGATGGTGAAGTGGTGAATTAAATCAAATGATGAAGTGGTGAATTGAACCAGATGGTGAAGTGGAGGATTGGTGTAGTGGTGAATTGAACCAGATGATGAAGTTGTGAATTCAACCAAATGATGAAGTGGTGAATTGAACCAGATGGTGAAGTGATGAATTGGTGAAGTGGTGAATTGAACCAGATGATGAAGTTGTGAATTGAATCAAATCATGAAGTGGTGAATTGAATCAGATGGTGAAGTGTTGAATTGAACGAGATGGTGAAGTGGTGAATTGAACCAAATGATGAAGTGGTGAATTGAACCAGATGGTGAAGTGGTGAATTGAACCAGATGATGAAGTGGGAAATTGAACCAGATGATGAAGTGGTGAATTGAACCAAATGATTAAGTGGTGAATTGAACCAGATGGTGAAGTGTTGAATTGAACGAGATGGTGAAGTGGTGAATTGAACCAAATGATGAAGTGTTGAATTGAAGCATATGGTGAAGTGGTGAATTGATCCAGATGGTGAAGTGGTGAATTGAACAAGATGGTGAAGTGGAGAATTGGTGAAGTAGTGAATTGAACCAGATGATGAAGTGGTGAATTGTACCAGATGGTGAAGTGGTGAATTGAACCAGATGACGACGTGATGCATTGAACCAGATGATGAAGTGGTGAATTGAACAAAATGATGAAATGGTGAATTGAACCAGATGGTGAAGTGGTTCAATTCACCACTTCACCATCTGGTTCAATTCAACACTTCAGCATCAGGTTCAATTCAACACTTCACCAGATGGTGAAGTGGTGAATTGAACCAAATGATGAAGTGGTGAATTGAACCAGATGGTGAAGTGGTGAATTGAACCAGATGACCACGTGATGCATTGAACCCGATGATGAAGTGGTGAATTGAATAAGATGATGAAGTGGTAAATTGAACCAGATGATGAAGTGGTGAATTGAACCAAATGATGAAGTGGTAAATTGAACAAAATGATGAAGTGGTGAATTGAACCAGATGGTGAAGTGGTGAATTGAACCAAATGATGAAGTGTTGAATTGAAGCAGATGGTGAAGTGGTGAATTGATCCAGATAGTGAAGTGGTGAATTGAACAAGATGGTGAAGTGGAGAATTGGTGAAGTAGTGAATTGAACCAGATGATGAAGTGGTGAATTTTACCAGATGGTGAAGTGGTGAATTGAACCAGATGACGACGTGATGCATTGAACCCGATGATGAAGTGGTGAATTGAATCAGATGGTGAAGTGGTGAATTGAACCAGATGATGAAGTGGGAAATTGAACCAGATGATGAAGTGGTGAATTGAACCAAATGATGAAGTGGTGAATTGAACAAAATGATGAAATGGTGAATTGAACCAGATGGTGAAGTGTTGAATTGAACGAGATGGTGAAGTGGTGAATTGAACCAAATGATGAAGTGGTGAATTGAACCAGATGGTGAAGTGGTGAATTGAACCAAATGATGAAGTGGTGAATTGAACCAGATGGATTTAGTGGAGAATTGGTGAAGTAGTGAATTGAACCAGATGATAAAGTGGTGAATTGTACCAGATGGTGAAGTGGTGAATTGAACCAGATGATGAAGTGGTGAATTGAACCAGATGGTGAAGTGGAGGATTGGTGAAGTGGTGAATTGAACCAGATGATGAAGTTGTGAATTGAACCAAATGATGAAATGGTAAAATGAACTAGATGATGAAGTGTTGAATTGGTGAAGTGGTGAATTGAATCAGATGGTGAAGTGGTTAATTTAACCAAATGATGAAGTGGTGAATTGAACCAGATGCTGAAGTGGTGAATTGAACAAGATGGTGAAGTGGAGAATTGGTGAAGTAGTGAATTGAACCAGATGATGAAGTGGTGAATTGAACCAGATGACCACGTGATGCATTGAACCCGATGATGAAGTGGTGAATTGAATAAGATGATGAAGTGGTAAATTGAACCAGATGATGAAGTGGTGAATTGAACCAAATGATGAAGTGGTAAATTGAACAAAATCATGAAGTGGTGAATTGAACCAGATGGTGAAGTGGTGAATTGAACAAAATGATGAAGTGTTGAATTGAAGCAGATGGTGAAGTGGTGAATTGATCCAGATGGTGAAGTGGTGAATTGAACAAGATGGTGAAGTGGAGAATTGGTGAAGTAGTGAATTGAACCAGATGATGAAGTGGTGAATTGTACCAGATGGTGAAGTGGTGAATTGAATCAGATGGTGAAGTGGTGAATTGAACCAGATGATGAAGTGAGAAATTGAACCAGATGATGAAGTGGTGAATTGAACCAAATGATGAAGTGGTGAATTGAACAAAATGATGAAATGGTGAATTGAACCAGATGGTGAAGTGTTGAATTGAACGAGATGGTGAAGTGGTGAATTGAACCAAATGATGAAGTGGTGAATTGAACCAGATGGTGAAGTGCTGAATTGAACCAGATGGTGAAGTGGTGAATTGAACCAGATGGTGCAGTGGTGAATTAGTGAAGTGGTGACTTGAACCAGATGATAAAGTGGTGAATTGTACCAGATGGTGAAGTGGTGAATTGAACCAGATGATGAAGTGGTGAATTGAATAAGATGATGAAGTGGTAAATTGAACCAGATGATGAAGTGGTGAATTGAACCAAATGATGAAGTGGTAAATTGAACAAAATGATGAAGTGGTGAATTGAACCAGTTGGTGAAGTCGAGAATTGGTGAAGTAGTGAATTGAACCAGATGATGAAGTGGTGAATTGTACCAAATGGTGAAGTGGTGAATTGAACCAGATGACGACGTGATGCACTGAACCCGATGATAAAGTGGTGAATTGTACCAGATGGTGAAGTGGTGAATTGAACCAGATGATGAAGTGGTGAATTGAATAAGATGATGAAGTGGTAAATTGAACCAGATGATGAAGTGGTGAATTGAACCAAATGATGAAGTGGTAAATTGAACAAAATGATGAAGTGGTGAATTGAACCAGTTGGTGAAGTCGAGAATTGGTGAAGTAGTGAATTGAACCAGATGATGAAGTGGTGAATTGTACCAAATGGTGAAGTGGTGAATTGAACCAGATGACGACGTGATGCACTGAACCCGATGATGAAGTGGTGAATTGAATCAGATGGTGAAGTGGTGAATTGAACCAGATGATGAAGTGGGAAATTGAACCAGATGATGAAGTGGTGAATTGAACCAAATGATGAAGTGGTGAATTGAACAAAATGATGAAATGGTGAATTGAACCAAATGATGAAGTGGTGAATTGAACCAGATGGTGAAGTGGTGAATTGAACCAGATGGATTTAGTGGAGAATTGGTGAAGTAGTGAATTGAACCAGATGATAAAGTGGTGAATATTACCAGAAGGTGAAGTGGTGAATTGAACCAGATGATGAAGTGGTGAATTGAATAAGATGATGAAGTGGTGAATTGAACCAGATAGTGAAGTGTTGAATTGAACCAGATGGTGAAGTGGAGAATTGAACCAAATGGTGAAGTGTTGAATTGGTGAAGTGGTGAATTGAATCAGATGGTGAAGTGGTGAATTGGTGAATTGAACCAGATGGTGAAGTGGTGAATTGAACCCAATGATGAAGTGGTGAATATAGTCAGATGGTGAAGTGTAGAATTGAACGAGATGGTGAAGTGGTGATTTGAACCAAATAATGAAGTGGAGAATTGGTGAAGTGGTGAATTGAACCAGATGATGAAGTTGTGAATTGAACCAAATGATGAAGTTGTGAATTGAATCAGATGGTGAAGTGTTGAATTGAACAAGATGGTGAAGTGGTTAATTAAATCAAATGATGAAGTGGTGAATTGAACCAGATGGTGAAGTGGAGGATTGGTGTAGTGGTGAATTGAACCAGATGATGAAGTTGTGAATTGAACCAAATGATGAAGTGGTGAATTGAACCAGATGGTGAAGTGATGGATTGGTGAAGTGGTGAATTGAACCAGATGGTGAAGTGGTGAATTGAACGAGATGGTGAAGTGGTGAATTGAACCAAATGATGAAGTGGTGAATTGAACCAGATGGTGAAGTGGAGGATTGGTGAAGTGGTGAATTGAACCAGATGATGAAGTTGTGAATTGAACCAAATGATGAAATGGTAAACTGAACTAGATGATGAAGTGTTGAATTGGTGAAGTGGTGAATTGAATCAGATGGTGAAGTGGTTAATTTAACCAAATGATGAAGTGGTGAATTGAACCAGAAGCTGAATTGGTGAATTGAACAAGATGGTGAAGTGGAGAATTGGTGAAGTAGTGAATTGAACCAGATGATGAAGTGGTGAATTGTACCAGATGGTGAAGTTGTGAATTGAACCAGATGACGACGTGATGCATTGAACCCGATGATGAAGTGGTGAATTGAATCAGATGGTGAAGTGGTGAATTGAACCAGATGATGAAGTGGGAAATTGAACCAGATGATGAAGTGGTGAATTGAACCAAATGATGAAGTGGTGATTTGAACCAGATGGTGAAGTGTTGAATTGAATGAGATGGTGAAGTGCTGAATTTAACCAAATGATGAAGTGGTGAATTGAAGCAGATGGTGAAGTGGTGAATTGAACCAAATGATGAAGTGGTGAATTGAACCAGATGGATTTAGTGGAGAATTGGTGAAGTAGTGAATTGAACCAGATGATAAAGTGGTGAATTGTACCAGATGGTGAAGTGGTGAATTGTACCAGATGGTGAAGTGGTGAATTGAACCAGATGACCACGTGATGCATTGAACCCGATGATGAAGTGGTGAATTGAATAAGATGATGAAGTGATAAATTGAACCAGATGACGAAGTGGTGAATTGAACCAAGTGATGAAGTGGTGAATTTGTGAAGTGGTGAATTGAACCAGATGATGAAGTGGTGAATTGAACCAGATGACGAAGTGGTGAATTGAACCAAATGATGAAGTGGTGAATTGAACCAGATGGTGAAGTGGAGAAGTGGAGAATTGGTGAAGTGGTGAATTGGACCAGATGATGAAGTGATTAATTGAACCAATTGACGAAACGATGAATTGAACTAGATGTTAAAGTTGTGAATTGAACCAGATGACGAACTGGTGAATCAGTGAAGTGGTGATTTGAACTAGTTGATGAAGTGATGAATTGAAACAGATGGTGAAGTGGTGAATTGGTGAAGTGGTGGATTGAACCAGATGTTTCAGTGGTGAATTGAACCAGATAATGAAGTGGTGAATTTGTGAAGTTGTGAATTGAACCAGATGATGAAGTGGTGAATTGAACCAAATGATGAAGTGGTGAATTGAACCAGATGGTGAAACTGTGAATAGAACCAAATGATTAAGTAGTGAATTGAAACAGATGATGAAGTGATGAACTGAACCAGATGTTGAAGTGGTGAATTGAACCAAATGATGAAGTGATGAAATGAACCAGATGGTGAAGTGGTGAATTGATAAACTGTTGAAGTGGTGAATTGGGGAAGTAGCGAATTGAACCAAATGATGAAGTGATGAAATGAACCAGATGGTAAAGTGGTGAATTGATAAAATGGTGAAGTGGTGAATTACACCAGATGATGAATTGGTGAATTGAACCAGATGGTGAAGTGGTAAATTGAACCAGATGATGAAATGGTGAATTTGTGAAGTAGTGAATTGAACCAGATGATAAAATGATGAATTGAACCAGATGGTGAAGTGTTGATTTGAACCAAATGATGAAGTGATGAAATGAAGATGATGGTGTAGTGGTCAATTCATAAACTGGTGAAGTGGTGAATTGGTGAAGTAGCGAATTGAACCAGATGATCAAGTGGTGAATTGAACCAGGTGGTGAATTGGTGAATTGAACCAGGTGGTGAAGTGGTGAATTGAACCAAATGAGCAAGTGGTGAGTTGAACCAGATGGTGAAGTGGTGAATTGAACCAGATGGTGAAGTGGTGAATTGGTGAAGTGTTGAATTGAACCCGATGATGAAGTGATGAATTGAATCAGATGATGAAGTTATGAATTGAACCAGATGGTGAAGTGGTGAAATGGTGAAGTAGTGAACTGAACCAGATGGTAAAATGGTGAATTAGTGAAGTGGTGAATTGTGTTTTGTGCCCACAATTTAGGTGTGGTGTTTGACTCCAACCTGTCCTTTGACTGTCAGGTGACCAAGGTAGTACAATCCTGCTTTGTTCAGCTGAGACGACTAGTCAAGACCAGGTCATTCCTCTCCCCAGCAGACCTGGAGAAAGTAATACATGCCTTCATCTGGTCCATGCTGGATTACTGTAACTCCCTTTATTCTGGCATCAGTAGGCTCAATGTTCAAAGACTGCAGCTGGAGCAGAATGCTGCTAGCAGCTTTTTAACAGGCACCAGGAGGAGGGACCACATTTCACCAATCCCTTCTTCCTTTCACTGGCTGCCTGTCAGTTTTAGAAGAGATTTTAAAATGCTACTGCTTGTTTTTAAAGCCTTGAATGGTCTGACTCCTCCAGATATCAGAGACCTGTTATGATAATAATAATTACTAGAGGTTTGTATTTCCAGAAGAAAATGCAAGTGTGAATGCTGATGATTGAATAAAGCTGATTTCCTTTGATCTCAGCGTCTCCATGGCTCCAGTGCTGATCTCTTATCAGATCAAAGGAGATCAGTGCCTTTTGCCATGGAGATGCTCAGATCAAAGATTTCCTCTGGCTTTGATCTCCATTGATCTCCATCCGGTGCCTCTCCCATCTGCTTTGTAATGAAAGGCTCGTTATTGTTATTTTTCACAACCTTGTTGATGACGTCATCATTAGATTCAGGTATGCTGAAGCATGCGGAGAACTAAAACATGCAGGACACCAGCACCCAGTTTGGACACCCTGATGTAGACCATCAAGAGACAGGTTAGTTTTAGCCTACTGATGATGTGTTGCTGCAATAGTCATCCTGCTCAGTTTCAAGTTTCTTCCCACAAAGAGCCTGAACAGGGCCTTGAAACCTGGACCCTCAGATTAAAAGTCTGATACGCTACCATCTGAGCTACCCAGGCCTGCCAACACAGTGTTGTGTCTCCATATGATTCTCACTTATGAGTGAGACGAAGCAGACACTGATCCTGACCACCAAGGTGCAGAAGTGGAGACTCTTCTTGCTCGCTGTTTTGAAACTCAACAAATTGTAGTCCATTGTTCCTTTTGAAGATGCTGAAAAGCTCCGCTCTGGATTTGAAAACAATCAGGAAACATCTGAGCAGACTGCTGGCTGTATTGCATCATATTTTCTCACTGCCTGATTGGCTGCAGGTGAGAAGTTTTGCTTCAGGAAAACCAGTTTTCTCTCCATTTGAAGCTGGAATGAAGAACTGCTTGGTTTTACAGCAAACCTGAACAGGGATTTTAATGGTGGAAGCTCAGATTAAAGAGCATTCATTGATAACGATCATGACTTTTCAAAGCTTAGTTTAGCCCTGGTTCTACCAAGTTGTACGTTCCAGAGCGGACCAGGATGGTAAGGTAAAGCAAAGCTCACCCAGACCCAACTGTGTTGTTTGGTCCACCACAGAAAGTCCAGTTAAAATGTAGGCGGGTTGTGAACGACACAGATGCTACTGGTACAGTATGAGAGTCTGACTGCTTTCAAAAGGTCCAGTGATCATACAAGAGTATCAGTCACTCTCATACTTTCTCATGGGTCTATTGACAATAAGAAGCAACAACACAACACTACTGCTTGGACATGTTTACTGGATCACATCATGGATGGATGATGGATGATGGATGATGGATGGATGGAATATACAGACATGACTTATGTTCACTAGGAAAAGGTTTCCTTTACTCAGTATTGGTGTGAACCTTGGGAACAAATGATAGAAGAAAGTTTTTCTTTTCAACTTTTTAAAGAATCCATGACTTTTAAGGTCTTTGTAGAACAATTTTATGGTTCCAACAACAACAAGGGAAATGTTGTCTGTGAAGTTAACTAGAACAGTATCAAGCTAGCCAGGAGTTGAACCTGGAATCTTCTGATCCGTGGTCAGACTCGTTATCCATCGCGCCACTAGCTCCTTGCTGAGGTTTGATTTAAAATACTGAAGAAGAAACTTTACAAGGATCCATCCATCCTCCAGGTACTCTGGTTGCCTTCCACAGTCCAAAAACAAGCATGTGAGTTTAACTGGTGACAGTAAATGTTTCCAGGTGTGAAGGTGTGTGTGACTGTTTGTCTCTGTGTGTTTGTCCTGTGATGGACTGGAGACCATCCAGAGTCTTGATCTCCTGCCTTATTTATGACAATGAGTTGATTCCTTTAGCTTCTTGAACATGTCAGCACATTGCTCTAGGACAGGGGTGTCCAAGTTCGGTCCTGGAGCTCTGGCGTCCCGCGGGGTTTAGCTCTCTCCAAGTTGCACCACACCTGATCACAATGAAGGTTCTTGTTATGGTGCTTTTTCACAACCTTGGTGATGACATCATCAGATGAAGAGAGAACTAAAACATGCAGGACATCTGGTCCAGGCTGGATTACTGTAACTCCCTTTTTTCTGGCATCAGTAGGCTCAATGTTCAAAGACTGCAGCTGGAGCAGAATGCTGTTACCAGCTTTTTAACAGGCACCAGGAGGAGGGACCACATTTCACCAATCCCTTCTTCCTTTCACTGGCTGCCTGTCAGTTTTAGAAGAGATTTTAAAATGCTACTGCTTGTTTTTAAAGCCTTGAATGGTCTGACTCCTCCAGATATCAGAGACCTGTTATGATAATAATAATTACTAGAGATTTGTATTTCCAGAAGAAAATACAAGTGTGAATGCTGAAGGTTGAATAAAGTTGATCTCCTTTGATGTCAGCGTCTCCTTGGCTCCAGTGCTGAGATCATATCAGATTGAAGGAGATCATCGGCTGTTGCTGTGTTGATGCTAAGATCAAAGATGTTCTCCTGCTTTGATCTGCTCTGACCCCCATGAGGTGCCTCTTCCATCTGGTTTTGTTTTTCTTTCTTCTTATCTTTATTTTATATGCTCTGTATTTCATTGTTGTACATTATATTGTGGTTTTAATGTAAAAACCACTTTGTAACAGTTTAGAAAAGTAAATGAAGAAAATACAATTATTATCATGTTTGCTGGTTATGTGACCTCAGACACTTTTCATACTTATATGATCAAGATAAACAGCAGCTCCATCAGAGTATTTCTCTCTTTTTTCTTTTTCTTCTTCTGCCCTTGTTTTGTTCGGCAGCTTGGGCTAACAATATTATGTGATTGAGAGCCTTCCGGAGTCAGAACAGTTGTTGCTCTTGCAACATGAAAAGACCTGGAGTCTCCTCCTGTTGCAGCGATGCCAACTTTATTAGAAGTTGGCATGGCTGCCGTACACAACCGGGGGGGTGGACGCTCAAAGATAGAGAGAAGATAAGAGAAGATAAGAGGAGAGGAGAGGAGAGGAGAGGAGAGGAGAGAAGAGAAGAGAAGAGAAGAGAAGAGAAGAGAAGAGAAGAGAAGAGAAGAGAAGAGAAGAGAAGAGAAGAGAAGAGAAGAGAAGAGAAGAGAAGAGAAGAGAAGAGAAGAGAAGAGAAGAGAAGAGAAGAGAAGAGAAATTGGGGGGGGATAACATACAATACCCTTGTTCGTGCTACATATATTATTTGCAGTTATCACACTGATCTAAATACTTTTCAACTGTTATTAAACTAAACCAGCCTGAGCAGCTCTATCTAGACAGTAAGATGATTTTCTAGATTAACCAGCCTGGGCAGCTCTATCTACACAGCAACAATAAGCAGGAACATGAATTAACAAAGAGGTGACAACAAAAGAGGAACATGAATTTTAAAGTTTGAGCAAATGATGACAGAGAACAAGCAACTTCAGCAGCACCTTTCGTGAGGAGTGGAAGTGTGTGTGTGTGAGTGTGTGTGTGTGTGTGTGTGTGTGTGTGTGTGTGTGTGTGTGTGTGTGTGTGTGTGTGTGTGTGTGTGTGTGTGTGTGTGTGTGTGTGTGTGTGTGTGTGAGCCTCATAACCCGCCACCCACTTATCCGCCCCATGATTCTCCCCCCGATCTCTGTAACAGTAGAGGCACAGGTTAGGTACAGGAAGAGGTGGAGGCACAGGACGAGGTGCAGAAGGAGGAGGAGGAGGAGGCAAAGGAGGAGGTGCAAGGAGGAGGCGCAGGATGAGGTGCAAGAGGCGCAGGAGGACCCACAGGAGGAGGTGCAGGAGGATGTGCAGGAGGACTTGCAGGAGGGGTGGAGGAGTAGGCGTAGCATGTGTAAAGGAGGAGGCACAGGATGAGGTGCAGGAGGCACAGGTTTGGTACAGGAAGAGGTGGAGGCACATGACGAGGTGCAGAAGGAGGTGGAAGAGGAGGCACAGGAGGAGGTGCAAGGAAGAGACGCAGGATGAGGTGCAAGAGGCGCAGGAGGACCCACAGGAGGAGGTGCAGGAGGGGGTGCAAGAGGCGCAGGAGGACCCACAGGAGGAGGTGCAGGAGGAGGTGCAGGAGGGGTGGAGGAGTAGAAGTAGCTTGTGTCCAGGAGGAGGCGCAGGATGAGGTGCAAGAGGCGCAGGAGGACCCACAGGAGGAGGTGCAGGAGGAGGTGCAGGAGGAGGTGCAGGAGGAGGTGCAGGAGGGGTGGAGGAGTAGGCGTAGCATGTGTCCAGGAGGAGGCACAGGAAGAGGTCCAGGAGGAGGCGCAGGAGGAGGTCTAGGAGGATGCGCATAATTGTGCAGGAGGAGGTGCAAGGAGGAGGCGCAGGATTGTGCAAGAGGAGCTGCAGGATGTGTGCAGGAGTATTAGCAGGAGGAGGTGCAGGAAGAAGCACAGGATTGTGCAGGGGGAGGTGCAGGGTGTGTGCAGGAGGAGGTGCGAGGAGGGGATTCAGAATTGTGCAAGAGGAGGCGCAGGAGGAGGCACAGGAGGAGGCGCAGAAGGAGGTTCAGGAGGAGGCACAGGAGGGTGTGCAAGAGGAGGCGCAGGATGAGGTTGAGGATGATGTTCAGGAGGAGGTTCAGGATGACATTCAGGATGAGGTTCAGGAGGAGGATCAGGATGAGGTTCAGGAGGAGGTTCAGGAGGAGGATCAGGATGTGGTTCAGGAGGAGGTTCATGATGAGGTTCAGGAGGAGGTGTATTTTTGTTGTATTTGATCCCTTTGAGAAAGATCCTCCAAAGGTTCCGTGATGTTTCTTTCCACTTATTTGCTGATGATATCAGCGTTACTGTTCCTTTAAGCCGTCTGAGATCAGGAAGCTAAACTTGCTCCATTGTCTGGTGGAAATAAAACAATGACTCAGCGATAACTCTCTGCAGCTCAATGCAGACCAAACAGAAACACTGGTTATTGCCCCTGATGATTCAATCCCTGGGATTAAACAGTACCTGGGTGACTGAGGCCCGTCTGCTAAGCCAAGTCTTAGAACCTTGGGAGTTCTCTTTGACAAAGACCTGTCATTAGTGCAGCACTGGAAGCAGCTGACCAGGAACTGCTTCTTTCAACTCAGGAAAAGATCTAAACTTAGGAACATGGTCTCATGGAACGATTTGGAGCTTCTCATTCCTGCTTTTGTGTCTTCGTGTTCCGACTATTGGAACCGTTTGTTTTCATGTCTGAACAAGAAGGAGCTCTCTCCACTGCAATTAGTGCAAAACTCTGCAGAGAGAATTCTGAGCCGTACTAATAGGAGGACCCACATGTCCCCGGTTCTAAAAGAACTTCATTGGCTGCCAGTGTCCTATAGGATCCAGTTTAAAGTTCTGGTCCTGGTCTTCAGAGCCTTGCATGGTCAGGCTCCTTCTTATCTCAGTGATCTGATCCAGCCTTACACCCTGAACGGCTCTGAGGTCTGTGGATCAGAACCTGCTGAAGGTTCCACGCTCTCATTTTCTCACTAGAGGTGACCGATCCTTCCAGGCTGTTGCTCCGAGGCTTTGGAAGGATCTTCTTCCCTCTTTGTGCTCAATTGACTCTGTTGACACCTTCAAGAACAAACTTAAGACTCATCTATTAGTTCAGGCTTTTAATTAACGACCTTTGTGCTCCTAGGATTTTGTCTTGTCTTGGTCTTTTATATTCTGTGTACTTTCTGATGGTTTTGAACTGTGTTGTGAAGTACTTTGTGGCTTTTTGTCTGTGAAAGGTGCTATATAAATAGACCTTATTATTATTATATGTTTATAGTGTGGGTGAGCGGTCCAAGGCTCTGGATTCAGGCTCCAGTGTCTCAGGAGGTGTGGGTTCAAATCCCACCACTGTCAGTTAAAAGGTTTTGGGTTCTTATATTTGCTTATGTAACAAGATGTCGTCGTCCATTAAACTCCTAATATGTTGGAAACTGTGTTGAGGAATTTCAAAAACCTTTCTTTATAGTTTCCACTCGGTTTCAAACAGGGGACCTTTTGCGTGTGAAGCAAACGTGATAACCACTACACTGTAGAAACACATTAATGGTTCCAAACTCTGTGTGACCTGGAAGGAAGTGATTAAAGGGGCATTTCTGACCTGAACCAGAGGGTTATCAGTAAGTAAACTAAAGAGCTGCACTCCCTGTCAGGGAATTGGACCCCCAGCTCCCATGTGACAGGTAGGGATACTCTCCACTATACTAAGGGAGAGATGTTGCTATTCATGCTGTCTGTCAGGGTCGTAGCCAAACGTAGCATGGAGGCTGTTTTGATGTCCAGAGGTGAGCTCTGGTGATGACCTCATGACGTCACTCTCCTCTGATCTCCATGATGTCACTCTCCTCTGACCTCCATGATGTCACTTATATGATTATAGTGTGAGTGAGCGGTCCAAGGCTCTGGATTAAGGTTCCAGTCTCTCAGGAGGTTTGGGTTCTTTAACACTCCTGAATGGTTCATCACCACATTCAGCACAAAGCTCCATAAGGAGCCACTCATTGCAATCAGCCATGTTGAAGCAGGGAGACGTGGAAAACATGCAGGGCTGAGGCCCTCCAGGAACTGAGTTTGAGAACCCTGATGTAGAGCATGATCTTTGACCCCATCAGCTCCGTGGGAGCTTCACCCTCTCACCAACTCTTTCATACTTATCCTGTTTGAAATAAATCGTTTCCACCACTCAGTATGTGCCGGTACGTTATGATACAGTACGGGTTTTCATGTGTTTTCACTGACTAAAGTTGTGGATGGTACTGAAAGTACTGTACCAAACCGTCACCCTCATGCCTGACGATGTGGACTTGTTGGGTTTCTCCTGTAAAAACACCAAGAAATGACTGTGTTGTATTTGGTGATATATAAGTAAAGTTGAACTGAATTAAATTTGTGAAGCACTGCTGGGATTTAAGCTGATGTAAGACAGGATGATAAGAATGATAAGAAGATGATAAGAAGTGGAGGACTTTGTTTTGTCAGACAGAGAAGTGACTCAGGTTTCTGAGTGAGTTCTGTCAGAGCCTCTTCAGCTTGTGTGTCTCATCAGGTCTTTCTGGGCCGTTCACACCTGGTTAACATCTGTTTCAGCTGATCACATCACATGGAGCAGCCCTGATCCACACTGTTTACACTTGTCTGGATCCTGGGTTACGCTGTGTCACTGTCATGTGTCTGTTACCATGCTTCCACATTGTGACATCACAGTGATGTCACAATGTGGAAGCTTTTGTGACATCAGGTCCAGATGTTCCCCAGCTGTCATGAAGCCACAATTCTGTAAATCCAGAATTAGTTCAACAGGTGAGGAACACCTGTACGATGCCATCTGCTCTCTGAGTTTCACTTCAACAAGTTCTGACACCAGGTAATGCAGTACTGAACTGCACCAAAAGAGGCGCTGTGGCTTAGCTGGCCAAAGTGCCTGTCTAGTGAACAGGATTTCCTGGGTTCAAATCCCAGCAGTGCCTCATGACATCAATTCAATGAATCTTTATTTATATAGCACCAAATGCAACACAGTCATTTGTAGTTTGTTATGATAATAATAATTACTAGAGGTTTGTATTTACAGAAGAAAATGCAAGTGTGAATGCTGAAGGTTGAATCAAGCTGATCTCCTTTGATCTCTGTGTTCCTATGGCTCCAGTGCTGAGATCATATCAGATTGAAGGAGATCATCTCCTGCTTTGTTCTGCTCTGATCTCCGTGAGGTGCCTCTCCCATCTTCTTTGTTTGACACATTTTTTCCAAGGTTTTTGTGATTTGAATATATATATATTTGAATGGCATTAATCAAGTTGTAAAGTTGTAGTTTTGTGTTGGTTAGTTTTTAAAACGCAGATGAGTCATTATCAGTAATAAAAAAAGAGTTTATTTCTGAGTGTTTTGGTTTTGAAGGAAACATCAAAGTTGAGTTTTGTAGTTCAGACTAATGTTCATGTAATCAGATTCCAGTGTGGTGTTCAGCTTCTCACTGCACTCTGGAATATTAATACTTGGATGTTGGATTTTCCAGCAGAAGCTCCATGATATTGTCTCTGAGATTGCAGAATTCCAGAGCTCAGCTTTACTTCTTAGATTACATCAACAATGCTTGCTGTGGAGCTCTGTGTTTGTGTTCTGGAGGTCAGACATAAAGCTTGGAGATTCTGGGGATTGAACCCAGGACATCATACATGCTAAGGATGCACTCTACCACTGAGCTACATCCCCTGTCTTTTGCTTTGTATGTAAACGTATGTGAATGTAGAACTGGACCACATCCTGTAGAACTGGACCTGATGACCTGGAGGAGATGAACAGGAGCTCATCAACTAGTTCATCAATACATTTGTTGGGCCCATTGAAAGTGTTTTCCAACTTTAAGAAGAGAAGGACAAACTTGTCCTTTATGTCTTGAGACAACTCCTGTGGTTCCTCAAGTTCGCCAACCTTCAACACTCAATGAGCCATTTGGACCAGTTTCCCCCTGAACAGAACACAGTGGAACCCTGTTCTAGATGTTTCTTTAATGAGACGTGAGGCCGAATACTGAATCTTCAGAACTCTGATCATCTGTCAGACTTTCATCTTCAAATGATCCAGAGCGGTGGATTATAGCACTGATTGATTAAAGGGGGTGGAACAATCAGTCTCATTTCAGAGTAAACATATGAATGGTGGAGGGACAGTCCATCTTTCATCTTTTTGTGTCTGAACATTAGGGATGGGAATTAATACCATTGTCCCAATTCTGATTCCATTTTAGATTCTGTCTAACGATTCAATTCTTTATCGATTCTCTTTTCAATGTTTTTTTACTTTTTTTTTTTTTTATAGGCGGAGATGCCCACCTGTGTCCACCATCAGGTGGGCACGACTACGCCGACTGGCACAGCCTGTGACCCCGCAACTGATTAGTTCACGCGCTGGTACCAAATTTTCAAGAAAAACACTTTATATAGTGAGATATGAATGTAAAAACAACCGCAGTGAAAACAGTCAAAATGAGCTTTAGGGCGCAAAGGGTTAAAAACCTCCACCTCTTGCCATCACTTCTTGCCTGCTACTGTGAATAACTGCTGCACCAATGACAGGTCTTTGTCAAAGAGAACTCCCAAGGTTCTAAGACTTGGCTTAGCAGACCTCCTGCTGTGATTGATACTCCAGTATTTAAAGCTTGTAGCTCACAGGTGTGTTTAGTTTAGCTAATTGTTTCTGGAAAAAAAAAAATATATATGAAAATCTTCCCATTCAAAGTGGATGGGGGTTTGATGAAAAACACAAAAAAAGCCTCTAAACCTAAAAATAAAACATTGCAGCATGTCCTCTATTATGGAGACAATACGAGTCGGTAGCAAGAGACAAAATGGAGGCACAAAGATTATTATCATAGGAGTGTAATGATTCTAGAGTGTAATGTGTAATGATTCTACCAATATAAGAGCCAGAATACAGCTGAGCAGGTCTGGGATGGATTTCTTTCTTTCTCTGCCATGTGTAGTGAACTAGAAATCAAGCTCAACACCACAGAAGCTGTTCTGCCCTTCATCATCTGCAGCCATATGGAAAGGACATCCCAGTCAGTCACTAGTGCAAATGCAGAACACAGTTTCAGCCTGAAATGAATTCCAAACTCTCTCTGGGCATGAAGGAGGCCAGACTCTCAAAGCTCACTTTGCTCTCCATAGAGAGACGTTGTGCTTGATAAGAAGGAGGTGGCTGAAAGGTTTGTGAGGATGAAGGAGAGGAAGATGGTGCTATAAGATATGAGGCCACGTTACTGTACATAGTTCAGAAATACCTTGGAGACTGGATGTTCAAACTGTTGGAGGGTTTATATTGGACACTTTGGACTCTGGACACTTCATGTTGGCGACAATGGATGTTTTACTAGATTGGAGACATTCTTGTTGTCATTTCTTCTGGATTGGATTCAAACTACCCACCACTGGATGAAAACCTCATCAGTAAGTTATTAGTGATGACAGAGGCTCAGCTTGTCATAGATGCTGGCTGTCTGGCCTTTTCCTTAAAGAGCCTTGTTTTCATTGCTGTCTGTGTGGTGGAGCGCCGGGTCTGCTTGGTTATTGCTTTAACGACAGGCAACCATGTTGCTGCAACACTGGTTTGTTGTCCTGTCTGGGTCCATCATGTGTGGGAGAAGAAGAGTCTGATCTGAAGGTGGAGGTCAGAGGAGAGTGACATCATGGAGGAGAGTGACACCATGGAGATCAGAGGAGAGTGACGTCATGGAGGTCAGAGGAGAGTGACATCATGGAGGTCAGAGGAGAGTGACATCATGGAGGAGAGTGACGTCATGGAGGTCAGAGGAGAGTGATGTCATGGAGATCAGAGGAGAGTGATGTCATGGAGGTCAGAGGAGAGTGACATCATGGAGATCAGAGGAGAGTGGCATCATGGAGATCAGAGGAGAGTGACATCATGGAGGTGAGAGGAGAGTGACATCATGGAGGCCAGAGGAGAGTGACATCATGGAGGAGAGTGACATCATGGAGATCAGAGGAGAGTGATGTCATGGAGGTCAGAGGAGAGTGACATCATGGAGATCAGAGGAGAGTGGCATCATGGAGATCAGAGGAGAGTGACATCATGGAGGTCAGAGGAGAGTGGCATCATGGAGGTCAGAGGAGAGTGACATCATGAGGTCATCACCAGAGCTCACCTCTGGACATCATAACAGCCTCCATGCTACGTTTGGCTACGACCCTGACAGACAGCATGCATAGCAACATTTCTTCTTCAGTATAGTGGAGAGTATCCCTACCTGTCATATGGGAGCTGGGGGTTCAATTCCCTGATGGGGAGTACTGCTCTTTAGTTTACTTACTGATAACCCTCAGGTTCAGGTCAGAAATGCCATTTTAATCATTTCCTTCCAGGTTACACAGAGTTTACCAACATTGATGTGTTTGTGAAAATTTGAGTTGAAAAAGAGGAAGAAGAGCGCCCTCTAGCCAGGGGGATTAAAAGCTCTACAAGCTATTCTCAGGCAGTCTCCCATACAAGCAGATGGTGCTAGATGGCGCTGTTTGTTCAACAAATGTTTGAAAACACACTTCATTGCCAATCTTTCAGCCTCTATCTTCAAACCAACAGCGCCATCTGGTGGAGTCACAAAATAAAGAAAATGGTTGATGAGGCTTCATTTGGCCAAGGCTCCATCGAGACTCAGTGCCGGTGTAAGATTGTAAAAGGACCCTGATAGAATCTGAACCCCGAGGTCCATTTTCCACAGCAGGATATATGGACCCCTAATATTTGTACTGAAATGTTAATAGAATTTAAGAACATAAATAAATATGAACGGAAACAACAACATATAATAGATAGTGAGTAACTATTTTATTCTAGATAAACTAGGAGAGAGAGAGACATACTGATGGTAGATTTTAAAAGAGTTAGAATCTTCTTGAGATTCATTCAGTCTACAAGTTGATGATAGAGCAGCTTCATGAGTGACAACAAAATCAATACTTTAGGAGCCACTGCCGTGACCCGGAGTTGAACCGGGGTTGCTGCGGCCACAACGCAGAGTACTAACCACTATACGATCACGGCCACAACTCAGAGCGCAAACCACTAAATGATCACGGCCACATGGACATGGATATGAAAAAATATATAGCATTCATTATGTTATTAATTATTAGTTATTAGTGTTTCAGCTGTACAGTTTAGCTACGTCACATTAACACAGAAAAATGTCGGCTAATGTCTGGAGCTTCAGGTGTGATGTGATAAAAAAGTAATTTTCTTTGATGGACTGGTTGTTCTTATGAAGTGACCAACAGGCTGAGAGAGAGAGAGAGAGAGAGAGAGAGAGCACAGACCTGTAACAAAGTATAAGTCCAATGAAATAGAAAGTATAGAACCTTACCTTACTGTCAGCCTCCCTGAGTTTTTGTCTCCTCTTGCCTCAGCTGCACCTCGACACCCTGTCCATGAAAATCACAAACAGAAGGGCTGACAAGACACAACCTTGGTGGAGTACTATGTCTTCCAGAACTTTCCCAGGGAGGCTGTGAAGTGTGATACCCTGATGGTTCTATCTGCTAACTCTGTTTGGTGATGTCATAGTGATGTCATAAAAGAATGGAAATGATCAAAGTTATTTTACTTCGATCTTCACTTTGATCTTGACAAAAATATTATTTATTAACTTCACCAACCAAGTTAGGTTATGTTTTCATCTGAGTGTATTTATTTATTGTTTTTTATTTATGTATGTATGTATGTATGTATGTATGTATGTATGTATGTATGTATGTATGTATGTATGTATGTATGTATGTATGTATGTATTATGTGTTATGTGTTATGTGTTATGTGTTATGTATGTACTGTATGTATGTGTTTTAACTACTTGCATGAAGTGTCACATTTCAGAGGGGTGGAGTCATGGGCCCTTACAACCTATTGGCTCTTTCACTTGTTAACAAATCACATTAAGGTTCTGATGTGGATCTGAACTGAATCTGGTCGCTGCCAAAAACAGACTGGATCGATAGCTTTGAACAATCAACATATAAAAAACAAAGTAAATCCTACATTACCATGACCCCCTCCTACTAATGGTTGGTCTAGTGTTTCTTTCATGTTGTGGTTTTATTTCCCATTGCCCCTGAAGGCAACAGACACAAACACCAAACCCAAGCAGCAACCAACCAACCAATGAGCAACAGGAGCAGCAGGTGAGGAGGTAAAAGGAGGGACAGCACACGATGGAAAAGGACAACGAGGACGGAGGGACCACTGAATGTCAGTCCCTGTAAACTTAAGATGCTATCAGAAGATAACATCTGTGACATTAGCAGAAGCAGCTTTTCCAGCAGAAGTCTAGTAAATGTGGTGAAACCATGACGAGACTCTCTAAAGGTACTTCACATACTACATGATGGATACTTTTAACCACGAAGGGATTCGAACCCTCAACCTTCTGATCCGAAGTCAGACACCTTATCCATTTGGCCACGTGGTCCCATGACTGCAATATTCCAACCAAACACTGACAAACTCACTTCCTTGATAAAGTGTCAGGTGAGTTCAATAATGTCAAAAGGTGGACAGTTCATCCATTTATACACACTTCTTTATTGTCTCAACATCTGATCCTGGTTTTAGCTCCTTTATGGATTTGATGTTGACTTTGACATTGTGTCCTCCACATCCTGCCACATGAGTCAATCTGCTTGAAGGTTCAAATCTGCTGCCACATTCTGTCTGGATCCTTGAAAACTTCCACCAAGATGTTTGTATTGTGGTGGCGGCTGTGGGACGCTGCTGATGCTGTCAGGTGGGACAGTGCAAGGCATTATGGGATGTCTTTTCCCAGGACTCTTTCTCTAAGTTGACCTGTAGTTTTGCTCTTCCTGTTGTTGTTTGGTCTCTCTGCTGATTGTTGTTGTCTTGGTCGGAGCAGGTTAAAGAAAGAAGACAAAGATGTCTTCCAAAGTCATCGTCTCTTTTCACTGCATGACCTGAATGTCCTGAAGACATTGAAACTGCAGGAGGAACAAGGCGTGACCACAAAGGAGTTTGGACTCTCACACTGTTCAATGTCCACAAGTTTCTTTCTAATAAGTTCCTCATGTAAAGAAATGACTCAGTCTTTCATTACAGAGCTGAGACGACTGAACTCTACACATTTACTTGTTAGCAGTCAGTTCTATGGCCAGTTTGGGAATTGAACCCAGGACCTTGGTGTTCTGAGATGAGAAGAACATGAATAGGTCAGACATATACATTTGAGGAGAATGAAGCACATCTAAATGAATCCATCAGACTGAAGAAGAGTCTTTGTGGAACATTAAAGTATTGAGCAGTGTTGTTGGCAGGATCCAGACGCTGCATTGTAGCTCCTCCTTATGGAATCGTACCGACGTGCTCGCTGCCACAACAGAGGGCTGACGGTGGGCTACGGTACTTCTGGTACCCTCCACAACTTTATTCAGTGAAAACACATGAGAACCTGAACTGTACCATGAGGTACCAGCAGATACTGAGTGTGGAAACTGAGTGTGGAAACCAGAGCAGTTTGTTTTAATCAACTCCACATTAGAACCAAAGTAAAGCCTTTTTTAAATCACAGCCACCTTGAAAGGACAATTCCTGCTCTATCAGCTCACTAATTGATTACTGTAATGCTCTTTATCAATCCTCATGAAACAACTGGAGCAAAAGTCACGTGGAAACAAACAGACGATAGTGAAAGTGCTCCTCTGGAAACTGGTGAGTTGTTTGTATTTTCATCATTTGAAGATGAAAACAAACTTTTCAACTCCAAAAATATCTTCGTATGTATTGATAACTCTTTGTACGACTGACTCATCTTATTACATGTACAAGTTCTAATACAGAGGAGCAGATTTTTTACACATTTCAAAATCTAATTCCAGAAAAAACACAAGATGACTTCTGCAGATTCAGATTGACAAATTCTTTCTCACACTGACACTCTGACTTTAGACAGACGATTTGAAATCCAGAGAGACAAACTGTCCACTTGTCTTCACATAAAGACCTACAGTCACTTTCCAAATGGAATGTTGTGAGGCACTGCTGGGATTTGAACCCAAGACCTCCTGTTTACTAGACAGGTACTTTGAGCAGCTCAGCCACAGCGCCTCCTTCTGCTCACTCTTAGTGTTGCATTACCTGCTGTCATCCGTACATCTGAGCTTCAGCAGCAGAGGTTTTAAAGTAATCTCTAAATAATCCCTCTTTCATTCCAGAGCTTGAACCCAGGACCTTGGTGTTAGTAGCACCACACTCTGTCAGACATGTTGTCCACTGCACCACCTGCCCCCTGCTGGGGGGACACGTCACTGCACCGACACATATTTAACTGTTACCTCCCCTTAATGAGGACAACCTGCCTGACGAGGACAACAGACTGCACTCAATAAAAACACCTCATTGGATTAACTCCACTGGATTGGGGCAGTTTTTCCATCTAATAAAGTTTCTGAGCTCCGACTCAGTTTGAGTTTGTTTCTGCACAACAATCTAAAAACTCCTCCAACTAAATGTTTTCATATTTTACCAAAACAAACCAATCACATATACCTCAGCTAATTTATTTGGTTTAGTGCCATTAAATTCAATTAAAGAGAGTTTCAACTAATTATTTGTGTTGCAGTAATTCTTTTATTTTTCATTTGGTTTAACCCAAAAAGACATAATTGAGAATGAATTTGGTTTTCTTAGATTATAAAGAAACACCAGTGAAGCTGGATCAGTTTTTTATTTATTTAAATGTAATAAAATCTTAACAGGAAGTACAATGGAGGTCACATTTTAAAGAACCAACAATGTAATGAAGAACATTTCAATAACAGAAAAAAACAGGAGTTTGACCTTATGCACAATTTTCCAAAGAAGAGTAAAACAGAATTGGCTTAAAATATTAAAATAAGTTGCAATATTAGAAAAAAAAAATAAATAAATAAAATATATATATATATTTTTTTAAATAATATACTTCTCTCTCTCTCTCTCTCTCTCTCTCTCTCTCTCTCTCTCTCTCTCTCTCTCTCTCTCTCTCTCTCTCTCTCTCTCTCTCTCTCTCTCTCTCTCTCTCTCTCTCTCTCTCTCTCTCTCTCTCTCTCTCTCAGCTGTTCCTGATCACCTCTTTTCACTGTGTCCCTGGGAACGTGTGTAGTTCACTGCCGCTGGGATTTCTCAGCTACATGAAGCCCGGTGCTCCAGCAGGCCTAACGAGCTGTGCACGGAGCCCAGTGACGTCACACTATCCCAGGAAGTGGGTGCCAAACGCCTCTAGTGGCCGTGTGGGTAATTACACCCATTCCCCACTCTGAGTCACTGTGCCGTCTGGCGCCCTCTGGTGGCCGCCAGGGTTTATTGCATGGGACCGCTGACGTCTACATCCCTCTGGTGGACATTTGTGGTCATTACACTCATTCCCCACTCAATCACACACGTTCACACACACACACACACACACACACACACACACACACACACACACACACACACACACACACACACACACACACACACACACACACACACACACACACACACACACACACACACACACACTCGTTCCCTTCTCTCTTTCACACACACACACACACACACACACACACACACACACACACACACACACACTCACACACACACACACACACACACACACTGTCTTTGCTGGCTTTTGTTTTGTATTGTGTTGTTTGATGAGATCTGACTTGATGTTTATTGATCATATGCGCCTCTTCCTGCACACATCCTGCGTCTCCTCCTGGAGGAAGACTACAGGTGAAGCTGAAACATGTCAGCAAGGTAGACTCTTTCCTGCATCTACCTGTCGTTAAAAAATACTCTATAATATATGAGGCTTATTGATGTGTACATTGGCAACTGGGGATCTGTGCAGGATGCTCTTGTCCTGCACAGATCCTCCATGTACCAGCAAGTACTGGTACCAGCTGGGTACTTTCTGCTGGGTGACAGAGGAAGTACTGTATCCACCAAGTACTTTCTGATGGGGGACAGAGGAAGTACTATATCCATGCCTGCAGCGCACAGTTGTTATTATATCACTGTACTGGCAACCTGCTTTATTTCAATAATCAAAATCATGAACATGAAGGTACACAATGAATTCTGATTCATGATTACATCAAAATATATCAAATGTTTTCATGTGAATTTTAACTGACAGGCAGGATGAAACCCAACAGAACCAGGACAAACCTGCTGGTGCTCCGTCTTTCTGAGAGCCTGGAGAGACGTCCTCTGGTTGCTGTCTGAGTGTTGTCTGTGTGGCATCGGGTGACATCATGGAGGTGGAGAGGGAGGTCCAGGGAGGAGGAGGAGGAGGAGGAAGGTCCAGGGATGATGATGGAGACGACCAGGTGACACTGAGGGCGCCCAGAGGGACCTGGCAGGAAGTGATGTGCGAGCGAGACTCACTGTCCAGCTACCTGCTCCTGAAGAACGACCTCAGAGAGCAGAACCACATCTAGACAGGAAGCTCTCCTCATGTGGTCATGTTCTCTACTCATGTGTAAATAGATGGAGATCGATGGATAAAGACAGAGATCAACAGACTGTAAATGATTGTATATGACTGTAAAATATAGAACTTAACATTTCTCTGTTTTATTTGATAAACAATGTAATGTTGCTTTAAAGAAGAAATTGTCTCGGAGGAATTTCAACAATTATGAGGTCTATGAGGAGGACATAGAACAAAAAGAATGACACACTACCAGTTCAGTAAGTCATTAACACATGAATGAATAAAATATATACATGTAATAATTCAAGCATCAAAAACAATCCTCACTCCTCATCTGGAGGAGTTTCTCTTCTCCACTGGACCAGGCTTCAGGTTCCTCAGTAGTCCTGGATTCAAATAGTGCATGGTGTTAGTTTGAATCCACAGCATCCTCCAGTAGAACCAGTAGAACCTCCAGTAGAACCTCCAGTAGAACCTCCAATAGAACCAGTAGAACCTCCAGTAGAACCTCCAGTAGAACCTCCAGTATAATGGGTAGAACACTTCAGTGCAATTGAGACAAAACACGATGGCCAGTAGAACCTTCACCTCTCAGTCAAGTTAAATAGTTTTAAACAGGATCTTTCCCCTCAGCAGCAAATTTAAATGTACATGAACACTGTTAGATTTACACTAAAACATTTAGATCTCGTGAAAACACCAGAACAAATGTTTAAGTAAACGTGATCTTGAAATATCAACCTCATAACAACATTTTAAACAACTATATTCTGGCCTAAAATACTCTTAAAACTGCACTCTGTTGAACAATGACGCTAATATTTCAGATTTTTACGCACCGTTGTGTGTTTCCTCCTCCGCGATCTCCTCCGGCTTCTCCTGCCAAATGCATTATGCGTAAATTGGCTTCCCAAGCCTGCACAGGTCAGTGTCGATGCATCCTCAAAAATGTGGGCAGAGCGAGGATACATCCGGGTATTCCATGTGTACTCGGTGAGAAACGGCCTAAGAATTGGAACAGTACTTGGTCTCCCACTGATGACGTTTCACGAGTGCACGAGAGCACAAGTATAGACAAGTATGCGTATTGGAAAACGGCCCAGGTCACTGTGCCGTTTGGTGGCCGCCTGGGTTTATTGCATGGGACCGCTGACGTCTAACCCCTCTGGTGGACATTTGTGGTCATTACACTCATTCCCCACTCAATCACACACGTTCACACACGTTCACACACACACACACACACACACACACGCACACGCACACGCACACACACAGACACACACACACACACACACACACACACACTTTCTCTGCTGGCTTTTGTTTTGTGTTGTTTGATGAGATGTGACTTGATGTTTATTGATCAGATGTGATTGGTAGATTGATGATTTAGGAATAGACGTTAGTTAATAAACACTTAGTAGTTGAATTGAAGGATTCTTGGTGGTTTTGGTGTTTTTCTGTGACGATTGCTGGTTGGAACAGTCAGTGCTGGGATTCCCAGCCTTCCTTCCCTGTTTCATTTAAAGTTCTGCTTCTCATTCCAACCAGGAAGAAGAACTTCACTCATTTAATAAGACTGATGTTTAGTTTAAGATCCTAACTTCAGCTGGAGCCCCGACTCTCTGATTAAGTCACGGTAATATTCATTGATTAATAGTTTGAACGGTTTAAATTAATTTCAATGATTTTAACACTTTCAGTAATTTAATACACTTAAGAGTTGTTGGCTAATGAATGCAGGTTTATTGCTGGAATAACCCGCATTGCTTTTAAATCATTTTGGTGTCTAATTACTCGCAGTATTATTGATTGATTTAATACTCAGTTAATTTAATCACAACTTGAATTCCCTCTAAAGCTATTGGTCTGTGACTTCATTGTAGATATATAATTAGTATTCCTTATTAATTAATAAATTAATTAATCAATTTATTTAATTAATAATCAAGATTGTTTTTAATCATTTTTCAGTGGTTTTCTTGCATCTCAGCATCTAATTATCCAGAATTATTAATTAATAAATCACAAGTTTGTTCAGTTGATAATCCTAACTGCCTTTAATTCATTTTCAATGGTTTGGCACATTCAAGTAATTCATTGTATTAATTAGTAAACCACGACTTTACTTAATTCCAACTCCTTCTTGATTACTTCTGATTGTTACTAAATAAATAACACAATTTGTTTAATTAACAATCTATCCTAAATGACTTGTAGATCACCCTCGGTGATTCATTCCACTGAAGTAGTTTAACCTCCCTTCAACTATTAATTTATAAATCCCAGATTTGTTTCATTGATAACTTGAATCATGAATTACTTCCTGTAATTTAGCCGTCACTGGTAATCAAGTACTGTTGATCATTGATTGGTCAATAACCATTTGTGACTCCGAGCAACTTGAGTTCTTTCCAGGTTGCTTCAGCGAGTTGCCTCCTGTGGCTCCACAGATGCTTCGGTAGTTCACACCAGTGACCCGCGGTTGTTAACCAAGGAGTGACCGGTCACTCCTATTGACCGGTCACTCCTAGTGACCAGTCGTATCACTTGTGGACCGCCTTAGTGATCTGACACCTCTGGAGGTTCCTCCCGTCAGGTAACCCTTTATAGCTCACAACTGTCAGACGACCACTGACTATTTACTTTAATCAACCCTTGTAGCCCTGCATAACTTACACTTGGTACATTGCCTTAATAATCTATTACTCCAGTAATCCATTACTTTGGTGGTCTACCGCTAGTGATCAGTAATTGTCCAAAAGTAAATAACAATTTACTTGTTTGAGGATTTGTTTATATGTAAATTGCTTCTGGTGGATCAGAACCTTCCATTGGCCGATCACTAGAGTAATTTGCATATTCTGATCAAACCCGCACCTCAACACCACAGAGAGTCTGGTTGTGATGAAACAATGAGTGCTCATGTTCTCCACTGAAATGATTTTCTCAACAAATCATTTGCAAAGAGAACCCATGACCACTGACCACTGCACCAATGTGATAAACAACAACTGACAGTGCTGATAAAACATTTACTCAGGTACATAGTTGTATTCATAAGATGAAAGGTTTTCAAAGTGACAAGTTTCTCCTTGGAGGATGAAAAAGTTCAATACCTCGTGACCAAAACAATAAATGGTCATAACTCAGACATTGTGCATTAAACTTCACATGCTGTCTCCTCTTGCCTGTCATGATCTACTTCCCTCAATATTTTAATGACGAATCAATAATTATACAGGCAGTTAGACTTAACAGACATCTTGTGACCGTCTCTTTCCACTGATTCTGGCTGTCTTAGCTGTAAATATTTTTTGTAATGTCCATCATGTTTTTGTCATTTGTAAACTAGTTCTGGCTGTCAAAAAGACGTCCAGAATTATGGCCTGGATGGATGGACGGTCTTGGACGTCTATGAATGTTACCTGCTCAGTGTTTTTGATCTGCAACAGACGCTGATCTCCTTCGATCTGCTTTGATCTGCTCTGATCTCAACACTGGAGATGGCATGGAGCCAAGATCAAAGGAGATACATTCAGAGGAGAAAGCAGCTTTATTCAGCCCCTTCAGCATTCACACTTGCATTTTCTTCTGGAAACACAAACCAGTAGTTACAGTAGACTTCCTCTTTGATGGCGAATATTGAAGTTTGAGGTGTGGAAACAAAAGAAAATTGCAGACTTCCTGTAGGATTTAGTTCAGGGGTGTCAATGTGTGATTTTTAGATCTTGATGAGACGAACAAGTGAGTTTTGGTTTGATCTCTACGACATTCCTACTGGCCGTGGTGTTTGGTTTTCCAATATATTTGAATAAGAGGAGGCAGGCAGCGGGATTCGGCATTGCAATCTTTGACAGCAAATAAAATCCAAACCACTCGAGTAACTACAAAGTTGTATAGAAGTTTTGAGCAGAAGTGTCTCCTCTGTCAGTTAATAGTGTTTTGAAGCCGATATGATGTTCACCCTCAGAGGAGGTAGTGTTTGAGGGAGAGCCAGATTGAATTTGGGGTGTAAATCTTATTTTGAAGGGCACATTGTGGACTTCCTGTTGGACTTAGGTCAGGGGTGTCATTGTGTGATATTTAGGTGTTAATGAGATGATCAAATGAGTTTTACTTTGATTTCTCTACGACATTCTGACAGACATCTCACCATGGCTGTGGTGGTCATTTAAGTGATTATAGGTGGTGCTAGAGAGCACATTTTGGCACTTTGTGGGTTATTTTTTTTACATTTTCTTATAGTCTGCACCAGTCCTGATGAATGTGCCAAATTTTGTGAGTTTTGGAGAATGTTTAGGGGTCAAATTTGTTTTTTTGGGGAAATTTGAAACGCCGCCTGCGTTACGCATCAAAAGTGAGGCAAGTCAGGTCAAGTAGGGCTGAGCAGGGCTGAGTAGGTACCAGTAGAAAAGCAGCATAAGCTGACCAGTAAGACAAAAACCCACAGTGGGATACTTATGTCAACTCTTCACAAAGTACGGTTCAGAAAAGGTATGTTGCATTGGCCAGGAATTGAACCCGGGCCTCCCGCGTGGCAGGCGAGAATTCTACCACTGAACCACCAATGCTCACATAGCAGCAGATTCCCACCAAGAGAGGTCATGTGATCCAACTGCTGTGCTGCATGAGCCCCTCCCCCACAGTTTGAGTGACACTCCGCTGTGGTTACACAAGCGTATGTGCAAAGTTTGGCTCCGCGCCTGAGAGACTTAGACAGTGGTTAACTCACATCTCCTTGTTAGTATAGTGGAGAGTATCCCCGCCTGTCACGTGGGAGACCAGGGTTCAATTCCCCAAAGGGGAGAGCAAGACCTTTTAGTTTTGTTATTGAAAACCATGAGGTTCAGACTGGGAATGGCCCCTTCAAGCCATTCCAGCTGTTGCCAATGTGAACATAAAGGTTGCACAGCAAGACTCTGGAGTCTATTTGTGGTTCCCTTTCTAGGACCTCATCACTGGACACCGGGTTCTGTGCACCTTTTTTTTAGGGACCGAGCCCAGAAGGGAAGCTGCCTGGAGGCGAGGACCCTATTGCATCTGTAGTGTTTCTTTCTTTGTTTCTTCTCCTGACCACATCGAACCCAAATCTGACCTAAACTTGCTCACCAAATTTGGCAAACTCATCAGGACTGGTGCACTCAATAAGAAAATGTAAAAAATTAACCCATAAAGAGCCAAAATGTGCTCTCTAGCGCCACCTGCAAACACTAAAATGACCGATGACCACCACAGCCATGGTGTGATCTCTCTAAGAATGTTGTAGAGATCAAACTAAAACTCATCGTCTCATTAAGATTTAAAAATCATGTGATGACACTCCTGACCTAAGTCCAACAGGAAGTCCGAAATTTGACTTTCAAAATAAGATTATCGCCTGAAATTTAAATTGGGTCTCACGGCCCGTAGGAAAGTCATGGAGACATGAAACCAAAACTCACTTGTTTGTCTCAGCAAGACCTGGAAATCATGCAATGACACCTCTGACGTAATCCAACAGGAAGTCCACAATTTGCCTTTCAAAACAAGACTTGCACCCCAAATTCAAATGGGCTTGTACGCAAACATTATCTCCTCTGAGGGAGAAAATCATATCGGCTTCAAAACACTATTAAATGACAGAGGAGACACTTCTGCTAAAAACTTCTGTACAACTTTGTGGTAACTTGAGCGGTTTGGATTTGATGAGCAGTCAAATCTCCGAATGATAAATCCCACTGCCTCTATCCTCTCATTCAATATATTGCAAAACCAAACACCATGGCCAGCAGGAATGTCGTAGAGAGATCAAACCAAAACTCACCTGTTCATCTCATCAAGATTTTAAAATCACACATTGACACCCCTGACCTCAATCCAACAGGAAGTCTGCAATTTGAGTTTGTGGACACGCCTCAAACTTTAATATACACCCTGAAACAGGAAGTCTACTGAAACTAGAGGTTTGCGTGTCCAGAAGAAAATGCAAGCGTGAATTCTGAAGGGGCTGAATGAAGCTGCTTTCTCCTTTGAATAAATATCCTTTGATCTCAGCGTCTCCATGGCTCCATAGCGTCTCAAGTGCTGAGGTCAAAGCAGATCAAAGGAGATCAGCTTCTGTTGTAGATCAAACCCACTGAGCAAGTAACATCCATAGACGTCCAAGACACGTCCATCTGTCCAAGCCGTAATTCTGGAGGTCTATTTGACCATCTATTATACTGTCACGTTTAAGAACTGTCACAACTGTATTCCGAAGGATTCTCCATGGTAAGTACAGTAACTATCAACCCTTAATAAATCATCCATACTGGGGCCAATATGACTTGATACTATGATAACTTTTGTGTGATTATGTACCAATTCATCATAAATACAGTGAAAGAGAGTTTTATTGCATTCAAGAGTAAATTCAGTGTTTTACTGCATTTCTGTATATATATAAATATATATATATATATATTGTATGTTACCTGGCTAGCTCAGTTGGTAGAGTATGAGCCTCACAGTCTCAAAGTTGGGGGTTCCTGTCCCACACTGGGCGCCACCTTCCTGTGGGCTCATCATCCACAGGAAAAGGTCTTAATAAGTCCAATGTGGTCTGGGTGATGGTGCTCAGACTTCCACCCCTGTGACCTGGAAACGGGAGAAGATGGATTGATCATGGTTTCATGGTGAACCATCAGATTCTTGGCAGGCTGCTGTGGCCACACCCTTTAACTTTTGAAGAAGAATGTTGATTCTCTTTTCATTGTGTAGGACTGTTGTATCTCCAGGCAACATTTGAGGTCTCTTGGACTTACATTGTAGGAGGAGTTCAACATGAGAATGTCACAGTTAACGCCAAATGATGAACTTCCTGTCGGGTTTAGATTCTGGATATCATGACGTTGTTTTGTCTCCTGATGTGCTTCATATTCCAACCAATCTCAAGGATGACTTTACAAAGTTTAGGGCCATGGTATATGATAATATAATGTAGAAAGAAATGTAGAACCAGAATCACTTTCATGATCCAGATATCACCTCCTAAGCAGCTGCTGGAAAACTTTGGTGACAGGGGCTAGCACGAGCACGAGCATGAGCACGAGCACAAGCACGAGCACGAACACGAGCACGAGCAATGGCACTGGCACCAGCACCAGCAGCACCAGCACTACCACCAGCACCAGGGTTAGGGTTAAAGTGTTCATACTGGAGTAACATGTGACTAACATCACTGCTCATAAGTTACTGAGATCCAATTAAAAAAAAAAGAATATATTTTCACAATCATTTATTGGTACCCTAAATTGAGCAGGTTTTTTCAGGGTTTACCATGGGAGTTGATTTTCAACGTTGTCATCATGTTATAATTATACACCTTTACAAACATGTTGGTGAAGAAATTGTTTGATAATGATTTAGTTGGCAGGTCAGTGAAATATCTCCTAAAATGTTCTGACTCCAACCATGAAATCCTCACTGACAGACAACACTTCCATAAATCCTCCCCTCCAGCAAGCAGCCACACACCACAATCAAAAGTGTCCTCGTGAGAGAGGGACAGTGTCCTGGTGAGAGAGGGACACATGCTGCTCAGGGCTTTTCCTCCTTGTCTTACATCGACTGATTCAGTTCAATAGAAACAACCAGAACAAGTACTCAGTGGTAGAGTGCATGCTTAGTATGTCTATGGTCCTGGGATCAATCCCCAGCATCTCCAAGCTTTATGTCTAACCGCAGCAAGTAGATTAATAGTGAGTTAGTGTCTCTTGATCGTGAGGAGACACAAGCCAAACAGGCTCTGACACGTCTCACTCACAAACATGAGACACTTTTCTGTCCCATTCTACAAACTTCTTCAAGTCTTCTTCACCATCGCTCTATATTCTTTATCATATTTGAGAGGTGAAGCCACTCAGAGTAGTGATGGTGGTATAATGGTAAGCATAGCTGCATTGATGGACTCTGCCGCTCTCTGGTTATGTAACTAAACACACCTGTGAGCTACACGCTTTAAATACTGGAGTTTCAATCACAGCTGGAGGTAATAACTCGAGGGTTTATTGACCTGTATAAGCAGACATTTATGGATGATCAATTGAACAAGGTCAGATCACTCGTGTAATAAAACGTGTGTTATATGAAGACCTCTGACCGAGGTAAGACAGAAACGTGTCCTCTGAACACAGGGGGGTCAAGTGAAGAGGGACACTACAGGTTCTAAAAGGGAGAAACAGCTGAAGGAGTTCAGTCGTCGGTGGGATCCTCGGCTCAGAGTCTTTGTTCTGGAGAATAAAGACTCTTTTACATCCAAGCCCAACTTCACATCTGCTTTTTACTTCAAGAGTGAAGTTTTTTACCATTAGAGTTGGAGGATTAGAGAAAATGCTGGTGGGATCATCCGGCACCACGCCTGGCCCTGATCCACGTGCCATGATTAATTCCACCGCACTACCCAGGCCTGCCAACACAGTGTTGTGTCTCCATATGATTCTCACTTATGAGTGAGACGAAGCAGACACTGATCCTGACCACCAAGGTGCAGAAGTGGAGACTCTTCTTGCTCGCTGTTTTGAAACTCAACAAATTGTAGTTCGTTGTTCCTTCCCGAAGATGCTGAAAAGCTCCGCTCTGGATTTGAAAACAATCAGGAAACATCTGAGCAGACTGCTGGCTGTATTGCATCATATTTTCTCACTGCCTGATTGGCTGCAGGTGAGAAGTTTTGCTTCAGGAAAACCAGTTTTCTCTCCATTTGAAGCTGGAATGAAGAACTGCTTGGTTTTACAGCAAACCTGAACAGGGATTTTAATGGTGGAAGCTCAGATTAAAGAGCATTCATTGATAATGATCATGACTTTTCAAAGCTTAGTTTAGCCGTGGTTCTACCAAGTCGTACGTTCCAGAGCGCACCAGGACGGTAAGGTAAAGCAAAGCTCACCCAGACCCAACTGTGTTGTTTGGTCCACCACAGAAAGTCCAGTTAAAATGTAGGCGGGTTGTGAAAGGACACAGATGCTCCTGGTACAGTATCAGAGTCTGACTGCTTTCAAAAGGTCCAGTGATCATACAAGAGTATCAGTCACTCTCATACTTTCTCATGGTTCTATTGACAATAAGAAGCAACAACACAACACTACTGCTTGGACATGTTTGCTGGATCACATGATGGATGGATGGATGGATGGATGGATGGATGGATGGATGGATGATGGATGGATGATGGATGGATGATGGATGATGGATGGATGATGGATGGATGGAATATACAGATATTACTTATGTTCACTTGGAAAAAGTTTCCTTTACTCAGTATTGGTGTGAATCTTGGGAACAAATGATAGCAGAAAGTTTTTCTTTTCAACTTTTTAAAGAATCCATGACTTTTAAGGCTTTTGGGGTCTTTGTAGAATAATGTGACGGTTCCAACAACAACAAATGAAATGTTGTTGATGAAGTTAACTAGAACATTATTGAGCTAGCCAGGAGTTGAACCTGGAATCTTCTGATCCGTAGTCAGACGCGTTGTCCATTGCGCCACTAGCTCCTTGCTGAGGGTTGATTTAAAATACTGAACAAGAAACTTTACATGGATCCATCCATCCTCCAGGTACTCTGGTTTCCTTCCACAGTCCAAAAACAAGAATGTGAGTTTAACTGGTGATGATAAATTACCTCAAGATGTTGGAGGCAATTTTTGTCCTGATGTGTGTCCTGTGATGGACTGGAGACCATCCAGAGTCTTCATCTCCTGCCTTATTTATGACAATGAGTTGATTCCTTTGGCTTTTTGAACATGTCAGCACATTGGTCTAGGACAGGGGTGTCCAAGTTTGGTCCTGGAGCGCTAGCATCCCGCGGGGTTTAGCTCTCTCCATGTTGCACCACACCTGATCACAATGAAGGTTCTTGTTATTGGACTTTTTCACAACCTTGGTGATGACATCATCAGATGAAGCAAAGGGAGTTTTAGAAGAGTTTTTAAAATGCTACTGCTTGTTTTAAAAGCCTTGAATGGTCTGACTCCTCCAGATATCATAGACCTGTTATGATAATAATAATTACTAGAGGTTTGTATTTCTAGAAGAAAATGCAAGTGTGAATGCTGAAGGTTGAACAAACCTGATCTCCTTTGATCTCCGCATCTTCATGGCTCCACTGCTGAGATCATATCAGATTGATGGAGATCATCACCTGTTGCCATGGAGATGCTAAGATCAAAGATTTTCTCCTACTTTGATCTGCTCTGATCTCCATGAGGTGCCTCTCCCATCTGCTTTGTTTGGGACATTTTTTTTTTTAAGTTTTTTATGATTTATTCAGAAACAGTTACAGATATAAAAAGCAAACAGCACAGCAGTCATCTCATGAACAAGCTGCACTTTTTTATTTATTTGAATGGCAAAGAAGTCATAATAATAATAATACTAAAGATTTTGTATCACTATTGTGTGACTGCCTTCAGCATTAACAAAATAATGCATATGTATGGCGCCTTTCAAACCACTCAAGGTCACCTCACAAAGTTAAATAAGCCAGACCGTTCCTCTGAAGGGGTCTACTAATGGTACCAAGAACTTTTTATGCTCTGTATTTCATTGTTGTAAATTGTATTGTGGTTTTAATGTAAAAGTACTTTGTAACTGAGTTTAGAAAAGTGCTTTAGAAATAAAGTCATTATGTTTGCTGGTTATGTAACCTCAGAGACTTTTCATACTTGATATGATCAAGATTAACAGCAGCTCCACCAGAGTATTTCTCTACTGGACAGCAGCTCCTCAGGATATCAGTCATTTGACATTTGGGTGTAGATCAGGAAAGCAACACTCCTCTGGGTGGAGACTCCAGAGAACTGTTCTGCATTGACCTAGTTACTCTATTGATGATGTGTTGCTGCAATAGTAACCCTGGTCAGTTTCAAGTTTCGTCCCACAAAGTGCCTGAACAGGGACTTGAACACTTGCCCTTCAGATTAAAAGTCTGATGCTCTACCGTCTGAGCTCCCCAGGACACTACCAATCTACTTGCTGCCAGACATAAAGCTTGGAGATGCTGGGGATTGAACCCAGGACCTCATACATGAAAAGCATGCGCTCTACCACTGAGTTAAATCCCCTGTCTTTCACTTTGTATGTAAACATATGTGAATGTAGACCCGGACCACATCCTATAGAACTGGACCTGATGACCTGGAGGAGATGAACAGAAGCTCATCAACTAGTTCATCAATACATTTGTTGGGCCCATTGAAAGTGTTTTCCAACTTTAAGAAGAGAAGGACAAACTTGTCCTTTATGTCTTGAGACAACTCCTGAGGTTCCTCAAGGTCGGCAACCTTCAACACTCACTGAGCCATTTGGACCCGTTTCCCCCTGAACAGAACACACTGGAACCCTGTTCTAGATGTTTCTTTAATGAGACGTGAGGCCGAATACTGAATCTTCAGAACTCTGATCATCTGTCAGACTTTCATCTTTAAATGATCCAGAGCGGTGGATTATAGCACTGATTGATTAAAGGGGTGGAACAATCAGTCTCATTTCAGAGTAAACATATGAATGGTGGAGGGACAGTCCATCTTTCATCTTTTTGTGTGTGAACATTAGGGATGGGAATTGATACCATTTTTCTGATTCCGATTCCATTTTCGATTCTGTTTAACGATTCAATTCTTTATCGATTCTCTTATCGATGTTTTTTTTTTTTTGTTTTTTTACTCTTTTTTTTTGGAAAGAGAATTAACAGGTAGATTACTCGGGGTGAGAATTGATGAGATTTTATCAATTCTCCTAACGATTCCTGAGTATTGTTTTGAGGGTTAAAAAGTAGTTTTACACAGTTTTCTGCACCAAAAGGAACAATTTTATTTTTTCCAAACATGAAACTTGAATTATAATTTTTCCCTTAAAAAAGAACAGTCAAATGTGTATTTGCCTTCATTGCCCCCTGGAATTTATGCTTTTTCAAATCGTATGCTGTTGACAAGTTAAGCCTCTCTGGGAGGTCGGAGACTGGAGAGGAATGAGGAAGTGACATACATGAAAACTCCAGACAGAAAGGCTCCTGCCGGGATTTGAACCCAGACTTTTTTTTTTTTTAACTGGACCTTGTGGCTGTGAGGCGAGAGGCTGTGGACTCTGTGGATTCAGGACCTGGTGAGTGGAACATGTATTACCGTGTCCTATTATTTAGTCCTTTATCGTCTCCCACTTTAGACCTTCTTCCTCTCCATGTTTTCTCCTGGTTGAAGGAGCTCTGCGTCGCAGGATGTGACGTCATGCAACGTACCGCAACGCGACTTGACGTCATGCTGGGAAATTAATCGTTAAGAAGATTTGAATTGAAGCTCCAGTCTTTCAGGAGGTGTGGGTTCAAATCCCACCGCTGCCACTTTCTTAGCTTTGGATGGATTTACTTCCTCCAATCAGCAAGTAATGAGACACTGCCATCAGTTCTGCTCCTGATATGGTGGAGACTTGCTCCACCCCTGTGAACTTCCACCCCAGCAGAACCTTCAGGTTCTTGTCCTGTAATTTTGACAGCTTCTTCTCAGAGTATGAACTCTCCTGCCGAACAAGCATTTCTTCAGCAGCTGGCTGACGTCACGGCCCAACTGTTCTTCTTGTTCTTATAGAACTATGCAGGGTTCCATTCCAAGCCAATCCAACAGATCTTTTCTTAACCTCCTCCTGTGTGAGCTTTCACAACCCAGTCACATGTTAACGGGTCGGTTCTGACCCGAGTCTTAGGCCCTGATTTCATCAACGTTTCAAGTGACAACATCTTGTTTGTTAACAACAAAAATGTAGTTTCTACAATGTGGGCAAGCCACAGTCAACAGTGGTGGTCTTCTGTGTAGGACATTACAGTGAACCTTCCATGGTTACACAACACGTTGCCTTGACTTAGGACCTGAAGCTTGCAGTTATAAGTCTTACAGGTACAGAGGTCTCCACGGTACGTCTCTGACCCCGTTGTGGATGCTTCACCTTGTCTACAACTCCTTCATATTCATTGTGTTTGAAATAAACAAATGTCTTGTTTCCACCACTCAGTATGTGTCAATATGTTATGATACAGTTCAGGTTTTCATGTGTTTTCACTGACTAAAGTTGTGGATCGTACTGAAAGTACCGTACCAAACAGTAATCCTCCGTCGAGGTACCTGCCACCTTGGGGGGAGGGGTGTCCACATGATCATGCTTGATGATGTGGACTTGTTGGGTTTCTCCTGTAAAAAACACCAAGAAATGACTTTGTTGTATTTGGTGCTATATAAGTAAAGTTGAAGTGAATTAATGCTGTGAGGCACTGCTGGGATTTGAACCCAGGATCTCCTGTTTACGAAACAGGCAGTTTGACCAGCTAAGCCACAGCGCCTCCTTTGGTGCACTTTTAGTGCTGCATTACCTGGTGTCAGATGTTCTGCAAACACATCCTTACATTCAATTACAGTGAAAAAAACACATTTGATTCTATGATCAGAATAATAAAGTAGAACTCAGACCGTCACAGTACTAATATCAATACAAGAGAAGACTGACTCCTCACTAAAACCCAAAGATTTGGTTCTATCTGTTGACTTGCAGTGGTGGACACACTGATTTCTAGACCTTTGAGGTGGAATATATGCAGTTCATATACCATCCTACAGGGGGAGCTGCAGCACTCTCAGCTCTCCTACTTACCTCTACCTTCAATCTATTGGTACCAAGTGAAGTCCAGAGTATTTATGGATGATGGTTCTCATAATATTTGAGGATCTACCACTGAGAAGATCATGGGGATCTTGTTGCCTCCAACGGGGGACTTGCCTGTCAGGCAAGGACCTTGAGGACATTGGACATTGAGGACCACCAAGGACGTCCTCAGCCTGCCCTGCCTGAATGTTTTGATGTGCTTTGTGAATCCGTGCAACCAAGCTAACATGCTAACATGTTTTTTATTTACATGCCAATATGTATGTTAGCTAATGTGTGCTATGTGACGATGTTTCAATAAAGTATTAGTAAAAGTAAAAAAATATCAGAAAATAATAATAACAGTGAAAAAGTATCAATAACATATCAGCTAGAACTACACTCGGTAGAGCGCAGCTCTTCACCAAAGCCACATTTGTTGAAGGAACCAAGTTAGCAACACTAGCATGATATCTATTAGCTTATCTCAATGCTAACTATTTAGACCATTGGTTCTCAAAGTGTGGCCTGCGGGCCAATGGCGGCCTGCAGAAACATTTCTGGCGGCCCGCCATGATTTTACAGTTGTTATTTTTAATCTAACTGCAAATTGCAGTATGAAGCTCCATTTCATGGTCTTTAATGCCATCTATTGGGATAAGTGGTAATTACAGGATAAGCGGTAATTACAGGTGTCGTTAAGCCCTCACTTGACCTTACTCCCAGAAATCCATGGTTCAATGTTTTTTTTTCCACCACTGGGATGCGCACTCCCACGGCAGGGGGTGCAGATTCAGCCAGGGGGTATTTTCTTTGGCACGGCACCGTAACAGCAGTAGTGAATATGGAGTCGGAGTGGGAGCTGGGCTCCTTGAGAAAAAAACATTATATTGGCGAGGAGAAAAGGCGTTTTCAAGATAAGTGGACATACGCTTACTTTGTCCTACCTCACGGGGCGGATAAAGTCCTGTGCCTGATCTGCAAACAGGTTAATGCAATGCTGAAGGACTTCAACATAAAAGGCCATTATGATACCAATCATAAAACCTACGACAAATTCACAGCGCAGCAGTAAGCTTGAAGGACTTAAAAGAGGCTCCACTGCACAGCAGTTACTTTTCTCAAATCTGTCCAAATCTGGTGAAGCTGTAACACAGGCTAGTTACGTGGTAGCTCAAGAAATAGCCCGCCGGAGCAAGTTGTTCTGTGACGGAGAATTTGCGCGAGAGTGCATTTTGAAAGTGGCTCGGAGCAAAAAACAAAGCTCTGTGGCTTAAGTTTGTGGAATGACACAATGACAGGATGAATGGAAGATCTGGCCAAAAATCTGAAAGAGCAACTGGGACAAGGCATGGAGTGCCTGAGAAAGGGAGCCTTTTCCATTGCTCTGGATGAAAGCACGGACATTTCCCGTACAGCACAGTTGCTGACTTTCATCGAAACAGTGACGGAGAACTTAGATATAGGCGAGGAGCTGCTAAGCTTGGAGAGTATCAAAGACAGAACAAGGGGAGTCGACATTTGTGATGCTGTGTGTCACAGTCCCGATGCATACAATGCCAAGCTGCCGTCTGCGGTCGGTGTCACAACAGATGGAGCACCGGCAATGGTCTGGAGAAAGACAGGCTCCGTGTCGCTGCTCTCTGAGAAAGTGGCCAACAATGGAGGTGAGGAATTAATTAAATATCACTGCATAATACAGCAAGAAGCCCTCGCTGCTCAAACACTTGAAATGAAACATGTCATGGAGATTGTTGAGAAGACGGATCATTTCCTGAAGTCCAGAGGTCTGAATCACCACCAATTTAAGACTTGTTTGGAGCAATCAGAGGCAGATTTTGGTGACGTCATCTACTTCTCTGCCGTCAGGTGGCTGAGCAGAGGTGCCACACTGAAGCATTTTTTAACCTGAGGAAAGAAAAAAGAGAGTTCATGGAGTCAAAAGGAAAATATGAGACACAGTTAAGTGACACTAAATGTCTCTGTGACCTGGCGTTCCTTGTTTACTTGAATACTTGTCTCAGTGATCTCAATGTGAAGCTGCAGGGCCATGGGAAGCTCATTTCCACACTATCTGACGTCAAAGCTTTCCAGCAAAAACTTGAACTGCTGCAGGGACAGCTCAAACAGGGACATCTCAAACAGGGACAGCTCAAACAGGGACATCTCAACCATTTTCCCGCCTGCAAGGCGCTTGTAGACGACACAGACGGGCGCCACGTTTTACGTCACCTGCGTTCAAACAAGAACCATAACATCATAAATAAACTCAGACAGGAATTCGACCACCGCTTCTCCGACTTCAGGGTCCATGAGAAGTCATTCAACCTCTTCAAACCTTTCTCATGTGTCCCTGAGGAAGAGCCTGCAGAAATGCAGTTTGAGCTCATTGACTTACAGGAGATGTCACCCAGCTTTAAAGCAGCCAACCTGATCTGGAGTCAACTTCCTCTCCAGAAAACTCTGAACCAGCTGCTGCAAGACATCTGGCCTCAAGTCCAGGCTGCAGCTTGTTCTGTCACACCTGTCAGATACCTGACAATGGAAAAGTACTCACCACTTGTCCTCAATCATTATTTAGTGTCCATGTAATGTTCTTACTATGGTGGTGAATGTTGACCACAGCAGAGCAGCACCAGTAAAGTCTGGTTCCACTGAGATTTGAACTCAGATCACTGGATTCAGAGTCCAGAGTGCTAACCATTACACCATGGAACCACAGAGAGCTGCTCAGCATGGTGCATTCATGGACATCTAGTCAATGAAAACACTTCAACTCCAGACGCTGCAACATTTTTCCGAGCTTTTTTAAGTTTGTCTGCAAATTGTGAATACACAGATACTTTGAAACGTACATGGTGATTTAATTTAAATGCACCTTATTTCTTTACAGCAACTAACTGGTTGTCAGAATAGTTGATTATTTATTGGTTTTCAGGAGGATTTTGCAGTAAAAACTTTGAAGATTTAAACTTGGATCTTTGGAGTCAAAGTGTGTTTCTTTGACTTCAACTCCCTCCTTCATTTCAACTCAAGTCATAGGAGAGTGACATCATGGAGGCCAAAGGAGAGTGACATCATGAAGGCCAGAGGAGAGTGACATCATGGAGGCCAAAGGAGAGTGACATCATGAAGGCCAGAGGAGAGTGACATTATGGAGGTCATAGGAGAGTGACATCATGGAGGCCAGAGGAGAGTGACATCATGGAGGCCAGAGGAGAGTGACATCATGGAGGTCAGAGGAGAGTGACATCATGGAGGCCAGAGGAGAGTGACATTATGGAGGTCATAGGAGAGTGACATCATGGAGACCAGAGGAGAGTGACATTTAAAGAAAATGGTTGATGAGGCTTCATTTGGCCAAGGCTCCATCGAGGCTCAGTGCCGGTGTAAGATTGTAAAAGGACCCTCATAGAATCTGAACCCCGAGGTCAATTTTCCACAGCATGTAATAAGGACCCCTAATATTTGTACTGAAATGTTAATAGAATTTAAGAACAGAAATAAATATGAACAGAAACAACAACATATGATAGATAGTGAGTAACTATTTTATTCAACGCAGAGTACTAACCACTATACGATCACAGCCACATGGACATGGGTATAAAAAGATATATATCATTCATTATGTTATTAATTATTAGTTATTAGTGTTTCAGCTGTACAGTTTAGCTACGTCACATCAACACAGTAAAATGTCGGCTAATGTCTGGAGCTTCTGGTGTGATGTGATAAAGAAGTAATTTTCTTTGATGGACTGGTTGTTCTTATGAAGTGACAAGCAGGCTGAGAGAGAGAGAGAGAGAGAGAGAGTGAGCGCACAGACCTGTAAGAAAGTGTAAGTCCAATGAAATAGAAAGTATAGAGCCTTATCTTACTGTCAGCCTCCCTGAGTTTTTGTCTCATCTTGCCTCAGCTGCACCTCGACACCCTGTCCATGAAAATCACAAACAGAAGGGCTGACAAGACACAACCTTGGTGGAGTACTATGTCTTCCAGAACTTTCCCAGGGAGGCTGTGAAGTGTGATACCCTGATGTTTCTATCTGCTGACTCTGTTTGGTGATGTCATAGTGATGTCATAAAGGAATGGAAACAATCAAAGTTCTTTTACTTCGATCTTCACTTTGATCTTGACAAAATTATTATTTATTGACTTCAACCAAGTTGTTTTTATCTGTGTGTATTTATTTATTGGATTTTAAGTATGTATGTATGTATGTATGTATGCATGTATGTATGTATGTATGTATGTATGTATGTATGTATGTATGTATGTATGTATGTATGTATGTATGTATGTACTGTATGTATGTGTTTTAACTACTTGCATGAAGTGTCACATTTCAGAGGGGTGGAGTCATGGGCCCTTACAACCTATTGGCTCTTTCACTTGTTAACAAATCACATTAAGATTCTGATGTGGATCTCAACTGAATTTGGTCGCTGCCAAAAACAGACTGGATCAACAGCTTTTATTTCAAAAATAAAAATAAGGTCTCAGACCTGAACAATCAACATATAAAAAACAAAGTAAATCCTACATTAGACACTGTGACAGTGACAGCCTGTAATAACACAACTGATCAATTAGTAGGATTAGTAATGGAAACAGAGACAGAAGGCAGAACAGAGAGAGTGTGGATTGAGCAATTTTTTGTTTTCAAATTAAAGTGAACATCAATCCACTTCAATTAAAAAAAATCCCATTTCACTATTCACTATTCGCACTTGGGTGCCAGAGGTCCTGGCATTCCCGGATGTGCCCTTGGGATTACCATGACCCCCTCCTACAAATGGTTGGTCTGGTGTTTCTTTCATGTTGTGGTTTTATTTCCCATTGCCCCTGAAGGCAACAGACACACTCACCAAAGCCAAGCAGCAACTAACCAACCAATAGAGCAACAGGAGCAGCAGGCGAGGAGGTAAAAGGACAATGAGGACGGAGGGACCACTGAAAGTCAGTCCATGTAAACTTAAGATGCTATCAGAAGATCAAGTTTTTGACACGATGACTGTTGAGTAATTTCATCTGTGACTTTAGCAGATCCAGGTCCAGGATCAGTTTAACATCCAGACCCAGAGCATCGAGTGTTTTTATGAGAAAAACATGAAATGTGTTGGCGTTGCTGTTTGAAAGCTCCTCAAAGTGAGTCCTGATACGCTTGTATGATCACTGGACCTTTTGAAAGCAGTCAGACTCTCATACTGTACCAGTAGCATCTGTGTCGTTCACAACCCGCCTACATTTTAACTGGACTTTCTGTGGTGGACCAAACAACACAGTTGGGTCACACATTTAGCATCTTTACATTTAAAGAGATTCAGACCTCAAACTCCAGATATGCTGTCTGCTACATTTAAAGAGTATCAGACGTCGTACTCCAGAGATGGTACATGCTACATTTAAAGAGTACCAGGCCTCATACACCAGAGATGCTACATGCTACATTTAAATAGTATCAGGCCTTGTACACCAGAGATGCTACATGATACATTTAAAGAGTATCAGGCTTGGTACACCAGAGATGCTACATGATACAGGCTTATGAGTTTCAAGCTTCTTACGCCATAGATGCTACATGCTACATCTAAAGAGTTTCAGGCCTCATCTCTGGTGTTGGAAGCCTGATACGCTTTAAATGTAGCATGTAGCATCTCTGGTGTAAGAGGCCTGAATCTCTTTAAATGTAGCATGTAGCATCCTTACATTTAAAGAGATTCAGACCTCAAACTCCAGAGATAGTACATGCTACATTTAAAGAGTGTCAGGTGTCGTACTCCAGAGATGATACATGCCACATTTAAAGAGTTTCAGGCCTCATCTCTGGTGTTTGAGGCTTGAAACTCTTTAGCATGTATCATGTAGCATCTTTGGTGTGTGAAGCCTGATATGCTTTAAATGTAGCATGTAGCATCTCTGGTGTACGAGGCCTGAAACTCTTTAAATGTAGCATGTAGCATCTTTACATTTAAAGAGATTCAGACCTCAAACTCCAGAGATGCTCCATGCTACATTTAAAGAGTATCAGGCCATGCACTCCAGATGTTATGAACTTACATTTTGTCTCACTAAGTAACTTAGTAACTAAGTAACTAACTAACTAACTAAATTTTTTTTTATCAATTTATTTAAAAATACACAATAAATATATTTATGTGTAGTCAACCTCATAGTACTGTGGGTAAAAATGTCTGTGATGAAGGTTGAGTTGGATGGTTTCATGGAGGATTCATGTCAGACGGTGAGTTCAGTTCAGCTCCAGGTCGGGCTGTCTGAGGTGGGGGAGGGGAGCCATCAATTAAACACCTGCTCTGTCTGCGCCACAGTATTGCTGCTGTTGCATTCATGGAGCGTGGGAATTACTGGGTTACCAAACTCACTACATTTTCTGCATAAAACTACACAACTGTTGAGCTCGCAGACGTTTTGGTGATCATTTCAAGAGCAAGCAACAATTTCAGCTCCATTTGATTCTTCATTTTCAAAGACTGATTGAAATTTAAAGGCTTTTAACAATTTAAAGGCTGATTTACTAGCATTTAGAGAGTTAAAGTTCTGATTAGTATTAAGCATTTGATAGTTCTTATCAGTACTAAAAGTATTACTAAGATATAACCCAGTAAGTAGACAAAATATAGAGTTCAGTACTTTTATATCAGTTTTCAAAGTGTATGTTTTTGTCTTCAATGATTTATGAGTGTGGTTACTTATTTCTGAATGTGTTTCAGGATAACACCACCAGTTAAACTGATGTTTATTTTTGTTTTATTTGTGTATGTTTACTTGAAACATTGGTTTTTGTTAATATGTGAAATGTTCCCAATTTGTCTTCACAGAAGATGAAGAACAAGGAAAAGGAGAAAGAAGTGGATGAAGTGGTATGTATTGTTTTTAAGTCTTATTTCTCATTTTGACGTGGATCATAGCAAAATAATGGACATAGAGTTTATTTAATAAATTCACGGTGTCCCAGAAGGGCCAACATCACAATACAACAGAAAAAGCCACAATACAACAGTAAAAACTCAAAATGCAACAGCAAAGACCACAAATGTGACTGAATCCTCCTACTTAACTAGTTATATCAGGGTTGTCCAGCTCCGGTCCTGGAGAGCCGGTGTCCTGCAGGTTCTAGTTCCTCCCTGCTTCAGCTTACCTGAATCTAATGATGATGTCATCACCAAGGTTGTGAAAAAGCCCAATAAGGAGCCCTTCATCGCAATCAGGTGTGTTACAACTGGGAGAGAGCTAAACCTGCAGGACGCCGGCCCTCCAGGACCCAGTTTAGACACCCCTGAGTTATATTAATAAAGTGGAATTGAATTGAACATCTGACAAACATCATATTTTGGTATCATTTCAGGAGGATTGCATATCAGCAGATATTTCTTCAGAAAGCAGTCATGATGAGGACAGTGATTATGTCCCATTGTCTTCTGAGGCCTCAGACGATGACATGGTTCCAACATTGAAAGGAACAAACCCAAAACTTCAAGAATCGGAAAAATCTCACAACAAAAATATAACTGATTCACAGTAAATGCAACAGAAAACTAAGGGAGACATCGACTCGGATGAAAACAGAAACTCTGAAGATTGGAACAGGAACGAAGATGATGACGATCAGGGTAGGCCGCATGTCACGGTTAAAAAATGCTCAAAAGGAGAAAGTGGGACAAGAAACACTATTGTGTGTATTGTGAAAAACAACAGAGTAAGATGGAACGGCACCTAATGAGGAAACATGGCGACCAAAAAGAAGTGGCCGAAGCAGTGATTCTTCCTCTGAGGTCAAAGACGTGCCGCCAAATGTTTGAGCTGCTCCGCAGAAAAGGCGATTTCAATCACAATATTAATGTGCTGGAGAAAGGAAAAGGGGACATCATAACATAGAGACAGCCTTCAGACAATACAGACGCGGAAGATTATTTGCCATCTAACATGTGTTACGGATTCTTCTTAAAAACTGAGTCATGGAGACATGAGAAAGCATGTCGAAAGACAATCAACGCTGGAGATCAAAAGAAAAGCGAAGAGTCCAATCTGCTGCATCATCTCTCCTCCCACATCAAACATAGTCATCTGAGAGCTGTTCAACCATTGTCAGAAGAATGGTGATTGATAAGGTGTCACGTGAAGTGAAAAATGACCCCCTGATTTGTGAATTTGGTGACAGGCTCTTGGAGAAACATGGGGGTGATAAGTCAAAAGATGGCCATGTTAGTCAAAAGATGAGGGAATTGGGGAGGTTGCTACTTGCTGCTAAGTCTCTTAACACACAAGTACAGAGACTAGAAGACATCCTGGTGCCACCCACATTTTCATTGGCAGTGGCAGCAGCAAAAAAAGCCTCTGGATTCATGACGTCAACATACATGTATAACACGCCGACCCTTGCCATTAAGTTAGGACATTCATTAAAGGCAGTTTGTGATATTTTGATTGGGCAGCATGTGAAGAATGAAAATGAAACTGCTGCTGCAAGAGTGATAAGCTTCTCAGCACTGATCGCTGCAGAGTGGGACCTCTATGTTTCAGGACGGGCCAGAGCAAACTTAGAAGAGGACAGATGGAACAGGAAGGAAACGATCCCTCTCACAGAGGATGTTGTCAAACTCCACCAAATGTTGAAGTCAACAGAGGAGGAAGCAAAAGAAAAACGATCAGAAGGACCAAATGCACCAGCATATCAAACCCTCAGCGAATGTCTGCTGTCACAAATAATTCTTTTCAATGGAAGAAGACAAGGTGAGGCAGCTAAAATACTCCTCTCCTCCTTCAAGAACAGAGCCAAATGAGGATATAATGCAGTGCCTGTCAAAATTAGATAAAGACTTGAGCAATGACTCCAGGAGGTTGGTGATTAGAGGAAAAAGATGGAAAAGTGCCTGTGCTTCTCACAACACAAACGACGAAATCCCTTGATTTTCTGATTGAAAAAAGGGGCATGGATAATGACATGTTGGAGAATAACATTTACCTTTTTGCAAGACAGAATTCTGAGTCCCATCTTAGAGGTTCCGACTGCTGGAAGAAACATGCGGCTTCATGTGGGGCGAGGCGGCCTGAAACGCTGACCTCCACCCAGCTGAGGAAGCATGTTGCTGCACTCAGCCAAATCATGAATCTTAAGGAGAATGAACTCCATCAACTTTGAAATTCATGGGACATGATATTCGTGTACATGGTGAATATTACCGCCTCACAGAAAACACTCTACAACTAGCAAAACTCAGCAAATTGCTCATGGGCATTGAACTTGGAACGGACATCTCCAAGGGCAAATCTCTTGATGAGACAGATTTAGGTTTAGAACGTGAGTATGACATTGATTTCATCTGGATCAAATCACAGGAATGATTACTGATGGGAATTGATCAGATTTTTATCATTAAGATTAAGTTTTGTCCTTGGCTAACAATTTGGTTCTCATTTGGAAAACAGGATCAGTAATTACCTACAGAAGACATGCTAATGTTGCTAACAGGTCGTGCTAAGATTGCCACTGAGATTGGTTCTTAACAAGAACCGGTTTTCTATTCCCATCCCTCCTCATGACTAATCTGTGTTCTTGTACTTTTGATTGAACATAATCTGTTTTTTCTTTGGAAACAGTTGCTTTGTCAGCAGAAACTATGCAACAGGGCAGTCAACGCCCTGCTGAGGTCCTCACTGAGGAGTCTTTGGAAAAAGCTCAGCATTTAGACGGTATGAAGTAATCTGACTACTTTCACTTTTTCCATACATGTCACTAACGAAGCCAGTAAATACCTAGTGACTACTATTTACCTCACATAGAGTCACACATCTGGAGGGCTCGTCTCAGGAAAGAAGGGCTCACTAACAAACATATAGAGAAATTTGTGGACATTATTTGTGAGAAATAGGCTTTTTGTGTACATAGAAAAAGTCTTAGACCTTTGAGTTGAGTTCATGAAAAATTAGAGCATACAAAAATATAAATTTAAAATTTTTGCTCAGTGTCGATCATTGTTCAGAAGTCAGGTTGAAAATGGTCAGGTAGTTTGAGTTTCCTATGTGAAATATAATTCTACATAATGCTGAGGTGATGTATGATGGTGTTGTAGGTGAAAAAGGTTTGAGCTCTTGTAAAAGTGGAGTTTGTATTCGTGTACCATGAGTTGTGTACTTGTAGATTGTTTTTCTCTCCACAAATACACCACACTTCCACATTCACAAGGAGTGGATTAGTCTGGAGGCCCAGGCACTCGACCATCTCAGCTTCCACTCAGAGCCCAGACCAGCTGTTCAGATTTGGACACTTGGAGCTGAGAAGGGGGAGGCTCCATGATTCCTGTTCATCCAATCCAATCCAATCCAATGTATTTATAAAGCACTATTAAAAACAACTCAGTTGACCAAAGTGCTGTACAACAATATAAAAATACAATTATAAATACAACAATACAGTGGCAGCACAGAATACACTTTGAGCAGTAAAAGTCAACTTCAACACTGGTTAAAAGCCAAAGAGAACATGCGTGTTTTAAGATGTGATTTAAAAACATGAAGGGAGTCAGCCTGTCTAATGAACAGAGGAAGCTCATTCCACAGTTCAGCCTGTCTAATGAACAGAGGAAGCTCATTCCACAGTTTGGGACCAACCACAGAAAACGCTCGGTCTCCTCTGAGTTTGCGATGCGTCTGGGGGACCGAAAGCAACGCTTGATCAGCTGACCTGAGTGAACGTGCTGGGGAGTACGACACAAGCAGGTCGGACAGGTAACGAGGGGCAAGGTCATTAAGACATTTAAAAACAAATAACAGAATTTTAAAATCAATTCTAAATTGCACTGGGAGCCAGTGCAGAGAAGAGAGGACGGGTGAAATATGATCATATTTTTGTGAGCCAGTCAAGAGGCGCGCTGCAGCGTTCTGAACCAGCTGCAGGCGGGTCAGTAAGGACTGGCTGATGCCGGTGTACAGGGCGTTGCAATAGTCCAGCCGGGTTGTGACAAAAGCATAAATCAGTATTTCAAAATGATGTTTTGAAAGTGAGGATTTTATCTTTGCGAGTTGCCTCAGGTGGAAAAAACTGGCCTTCACCACAGCACTGATCTGTTTGTCAAATTTAAAATGTCGATCCATCTTTACCCCCCCTCATGCAGAGGTTTTATTTCCCTTTGCCACTGAAGGCAACACACTCACTAGCCACCAGTCCACAGATGAAAACACAAAATCATATGTGTACACAGAAAGTCCAGTTAAGATGGAGACGGGTTGTGAATGACACAGATGCTACTGGTACAGTATGAGAGTCTGACTGCTTTCAAAAGGTCCAGTGATCATACAAGCGTATCAGTCACTCTCATACTTTCTCATGGTTCTATTGACAATGAGAAGCAACAACACAACACTACTGCTTGGACATGTTTGCTGGATCACATCATGGATGATGGATGGATGGATGGATGGATGGATGGATGGATGGATGGATGGATGGATGGATGTAATATACAGACATGACTTATGTTCACTCTGGAGGTGAGGACTGATGTTTCCCTCCACAGAGAGAAGCTGTTGGTAGCTCACTCTCTATGTTCCTCTGGAGGTGAGGGGGGAACTCCTGTTCTCACTTTCATTGTCACTTATGAGTGAGACTTATTGATCCAGGTAATCATAAAGAGCTGAGCTGTAGTGTTCTAGATGTTTCTTTATTGAGCGATGATCATCTGTCAGACTTTCATCTCCAAATATCGGTGAGCTCTGGTGATGATCTCATGGTGTCACTCTCCTCTGGCCTCCATGATGTCACTTATATGATTATAGTGTGAGTGAGCAGTCCAAGGCTCTGGATTAAGGCTCCAGTCTCTCAGGAGGTGCGGGTTCTTTAACACTCCTGAATGGTTCATCACCACATTCAGCACAAAGCTCCATAAGGAGCCACTCATTGCAATCAGCCATGTTGAAGCAGGGAGACGTGGAAAACATGCAGGGCTGAGGCCCTCCAGGAACTGAGTTTGAGACCCCTGATCTAGATCATGATCTTTGACCCCATCAGCTCCCTGGGAGCTTCACCCTGTCACCAACTCTTTCATACTCATCCTGTTTGAAATAAATCGTTTCCTTCACTCAGTATGTGCCGGTACGTTATGATACAGTACGGGTTTTCATGTGTATTCACTGACTAAAGTTGTGGATGGTACTGAAAGTACTGTACCAAACCGTCACCATCATGCTTGATGATGTGGACTTGTTGGGTTTCTCCTGTAAAAACACCAAGAAATGACTGTGTTTGTATTTGGTACTATATAAGTAAAGTTGAACTGAGTTAATGTTGTGAGGAACTGCTGGGATTTAAGCTGATGTAAGACAGGATGATAAGAATGATAAGAAGATGATAAGAAGTGGAGGAGTTTGTTTTGTCAGACAGAGAAGTGACTCAGGTTTCTGAGTGAGTTCTGTCAGAGCCTCTTCAGCTTGTGTGTCTCATCAGGTCTTTCTGGGCCGTTCACACCTGGTTAACATCTGTTTCAGCTGATCACATCACATGGAGCAGCCCTGATCCACACTGTTTACACTTGTCTGGATCCTGGGTTACGCTGTGTCACTGTCATGTGTCTGTTACCATGCTTCCACATTGTGACATCACAGTGATGTCACAATGTGGAAGCTTTGTGACATCAGGTCCAGATGTTCCCCAGCTGTCATGAAGCCACTCTTCTGTAATTCCAGAATTAGTTCAACAGGTGAGGAACACCTGTACGATGCCATCTGCTCTCTGAGGTTCACTTCAACTAGTTCTGACACCAGGTAATGCAGCACTGAACTACACCAAAGGAGGCGCTGTGGCTTAGCTGGCCAAAGTGCCTGTCTAGTGAACATGAGGTCCCCGGTTCATATCCCAGCAGTGCCTCATGATATCAATTCAATGAATCTTTATTTATATAGCACCAAATGCAACACAGTCATTTGTTGTTTGTTATGATAGTAATTATTACTAGAGGTTTGTATTTCCAGAAGAAAATCTAAGTGTGAATGCTGAAGGTTGAATCAAGCTGATCTCCTTTGATCTCTGTGTTCCTATGGCTCCAGTGCTGAGATCATATCAGATTGAAGGAGATCATCTCCTGCTTTGTTCTGCTCTGATCTCCGTGAGGTGCCTCTCCCATCTTCTTTGTATGACACATTGTTTCCAAGATTTTCGTGATTTGAATATATATATATTTGAATGGCATTAATCAAGTTGTAAAGTTGTAGTTTTGTGTTGGTTAGTTTTTAAAATGCAGATGAGTCATTATCAGTAATAAAAAAATAGTTTATTTCTGAGTGTTTTGGTTTTGAAGGAAACATCAAAGTTGAGTTTTGTAGTTCAGACTAATGTTCATGTAACCAGATTCCAGTGTCGTGTTCAGCTTCTCACTGCAGTCTGGAATATCAATACTTGGATTTTCCAGCAGAAGCTCCATGATATTGTCTCTGAGATTGCAGAATTCCAGAGCTCAGCTTTACTTCTTAGATTACATCAACACAACGCTTGCTGTGGAGCTCTGTGTTTGTGTTCCTGATGTCAGACATAAAACTTGGAGATGCTGGGGATTGAACCCAGGACCTCATACATGCGAAGCATGCGCTCTACCACTGAGCTACATCCCCTGTCTTTTACTTTGTATGTAAACGTATGTGAATGTAGAACTGGACCACATCCTGTAGAACTGGACCTGATGACCTGGAGGAGATGAACAGGAGCTCATCAACTAGTTCATCAATACATTTGTTGGGCCCATTGAAAGTGTTTTCCAACTTTAAGAAGAGAAGGACAAACTTGTCCTTTATGTCTTGAGACAACTCCTGAGGTTCCTCAAGATTGGCAACCTTCAACACTCAATGAGCCATTTGGACCAGTTTCCCCCTGAACAGAACACACTGGAACCCTGTTCTAGATGTTTCTTTAATGAGACGTGAGGCTGAATACTGAATCTTCAGAACAATGATCATCAGTCAGACTTTCATCTTCAAATGATCCAGAGCGGTGGATTCTAGCACTGATTGATTAAAGGGGTGGAACAATCAGTCTCATTTCAGAGTAAACATATGAATGGTGGAGGGACAGTCCATCTTTCATCTTTTTGTGTCTGAACATTAGGGATGGGAATTGATACGGTTTTTCTGATTCTGATTCCATTTTCGATTCTGTTTAACGATACAATTCTTTATCGATTCTCTTATCAATGTTTTTTTGATTTTTTTTTTTTAAAGGAGAATTAACAGGTAGATTACACGGGGTGAGAATTGATGGGATTTTATCAATTCTCCTAACGATTCCTGAGTATTTTTTTGAGGGTTAAAAAGTAGTTTTACACAGTTTTCTGCACCAAAAGGAACAATTTTATTTTTTCCAAACATGAAACTTGAATTATAATTTTTCCCTTAAAAAAGAACAGTCAATGTATATTTACCTTCATTGCCCCGTGGAATTTATACTTTTTCAAATGTTGTGCTGTTGACAAGTTAATCCTCTCTGGGAGGTCGGAGCCTGGAGAGGAATGAGGAAGTGATGTAGCAGGAGGAACACGTTCTCTCGGTCTGCAGGGAATCCTGTGTTTTCAAATTGTGTTGGTGTTTTTTTTGAGGGGATATTCAACACAGAATGATCTAATACATAGAAATACAGTAGTTATCCTCTACTAGATTGTGTATGTCTACACAGTAGACATACACATACTCTAGTAGATCTACATACTCTAGTAGATCATTTCTAATGTATATGGTGTGAAAACTAGAGGCTCACATGCATAGTGAAGCTCTACTAGCATATGTCTACTCTGTCGGCTTGTAGGAGCAGACATTTACTACACGGGACAGACTGACCGCAGAGTTCATTTATTAAAAGTCCCTCATTAGTCCTCAGACAGGACATTTCTTCACCAAATGGACCGTCTTCTTCAGCCACACAGTGCAGCGCTCTGGGGAGGTGATGGAGGCCCGGGGGTGGAGCTCAGGAGGAGGTGATGGAGGCCGGGGGTGGAGCTCAGGGGGAGGTGATGGAGGACGGGGTAGAGCTCAGGAAGAGGTGATGGAGGACGGGGGTGGAGCTCAGGGGGAGGTGATGGAGGACGGGGTGGAGCTCAGGAGGAGGTGATGGAGGCCGGGGGTGGAGCTCAGGGAGCCATGGTGCAGGTTGTTTTGACTATCAGAGTAAACCGGAGAACCGGAGGAGAACCAGCACACAGAGAGAGAGAGAACATGAAAACTCCACACAGAAAGGCTCCTGCCAGGATTTGAACCAAGACTTCTTTTTTTTTTTAACTGGACCTTGTGGCTGTGAGGCGAGAGGCTGTGGACTCTTTGGATTCAGGACGTGGTGAGTGGAACATGTATTACCGTGTCCTATTATCTAGTCCTTTATCGTCTCCCACTTTAAACCTTCTTCCTCTCCATGTGTTCTCCTGGTTGAAGGAGCTCTGCGTCGCAGAGTGTGACGTCATGCAACGTACCGCAACGCCACTTGACATCATGCTGGGAAATGAATCGTTAAGAAGAATCGAACACATTAAAAGTGACTATCAATGGGAAAATAGGAGTTTTTTTCAAATTAAAGTGACTATCAAAAGAAAACATGAGTCTTTTCATATTAAAGTGACCATCAAAGTGAAAATAGGAGTTTTTTTCAAATTAAAGTGACTATCAAAGAGACAATAGGATTTTTTTTCAAATTACAGTGACTATCACAGGAAAAAAGGAGTTTTTGTTCAAATTAAAGTGACTATCAAAGGGAAAATAGGAGTTTTTTTCAAATTAAAGTGACTATCAAAGGAAAATATGAGTTTTTTTTTAAATTAAAGTGACTATCAAAGTGAGAATAGTTGTTTTTTTTTCAAATTAAAGTGACTATCAAAGTGAGAATATGAGTTTTTTTCAAGATAAAGGGACTATCAAAGGGAAAATAGGAGGGTTTCTTACAAATTGAAGTGACTATCAAAGGGAAAATAGGAGTTTTTTTTCAAATTAAAGTGACTATCAAAGTGAGAATAGGAGTTTCTTTCAAATTAAAGTGACTATCAAAGTGAAAATAGGTTTTTTTTTTTCAAATTAAAGTGACTATCAAAGTGAAAATAGGAGTGTTTTTTTCAAATTAAAGTGACTATCAAAGTGAGAATAGGAGTTTCTTTCAAATTAAAGTGAGTATCAAAGGGAAAATAGGAGTTTTTTTCAAATTAAAGTGACTATCAAAGTGAGAATAGGAGGTTTTTTTTCGAATGAATGTGTCTATCAAAGGGAAAATAGGAGTTTTTTTCAAATTAAAGTGACTATCAAAGTGAAAATATTAGTTTTCGTTCAAATTAAAGTGACTATCAAAGTGAGAATAGGAGGTTTTTTTTCGAATGAATGTGTCTATCAAAGGGAAAATAGGAGTTTTTTTCAAATTAAAGTGACTATCAAAGTGAAAATATTAGTTTTCGTTCAAATTAAAGTGACTATCAAAGTGAGAATAGGAGTTTTTTTCAAATTAAAGTGACTATCAAAGAGAAAATTGGAGGGTTTCTTACAAATTGAAGTGACTATCAAAGTGAGGATAGGAGTTTCTTTCAAATTAAAGTGACTATCAAAGTGAAAATAGGATTTTTTTTCAAATTAAAGTGACTATCAAAGTGAAGATAGGATTTTTTTTCAAATTAAAGTGACTATCAAAGTGAAAATAAGAGGGTTTTTTTCAAATTAAAGTGACTATCAAAGTGAGAATAGGAGTTTCTTTCAAATTAAAGTGACTATCAAAGTGAAAATAGGAGTTTTTTTCAAATTAAAGTGACTATCAAAGGGAAACTAGGAGTTTTTTTTCAAATTAAAGTGACGATCAAAGTGAGAATAGGAGTTTCTTTCAAATTAAAGTGACTATCAAAGTGAAAATAGGAGTTTTTTTTTCCAATTAAAGTGACTATGAAAAAGAAAATAGGAGGGTTTCTTACAAATTGAAGTGACTATCAAACGGAAAATAGGAGTTTTTTTTCAAATTAAAGTGACTATCAAAGTGAGACTAGGAGAGGTTTTTTTCAAATTAAAGTGATTATCAAAGTGAGAATAGGTGTTTTTTTTCAAATTAAAGTGACTATCAAAGGGAAAATAGGAGTTTTTTTCAAATTAAAGTGACTATCAAAGTGAAAATAGGAGTTTTTTTCAAATTAAAGTGACTATCAAATGAAAATATGAGGTTTTTTCAAATTAAAGTGACTATCAAAGTGAGAATAGGAGGTTTTTTTTTCAAATTAAAGTCACTATCAAAGTGAGAATATGAGCTTTTTTCAAATTAAAGTGAGTATCAAAGGGAAAATAGGAGGGGTTTTTTTCAAATTAAAGTGACTATAAAAGGGAAAATAGGATTTTTTTCAAATTAAAGTTACTATCAAAGTGAGAATAGGAGGGTTTCTTACAAATTGAAGTGACTATCAAAGTGAGGATAGGAGTTTCTTTCAAATTAAAGTGACTATCAAAGTGAAAATAGGAGGGTTTTTTTTCAAATTAAAGTGACTATCAAAGTGAAAATAGGAGTTTTTTTCAAATTAAAGTGACTATCAAAGTGAAAATAGGAGGGTTTTTTTCAAATTAAAGTGACTATCAAAGGGAAAATAGGAGGGTTTTTTTCAAATTAAAGTGACTATCAAAGTGAGAATAGGAGTTTTTTTCAAATTAAAGTGACTATCAAAGGGAAAATAGGAGTTTTTTTTCAAATTAAAGTGACGATCAAAGTGAGAATAGGAGTTTCTTTCAAATTAAAGTGACTATCAAAGTGAAAATGGTAGTTTTTTTTCAAATTAAAGTGACTATCAAAAAGAAAATAGGAGGGTTTCTTACAAATTGAAGTGACTATCAAAGGGAAAATAGGAGTTTTTTTTCAAATTAAAGTGACTATCAAAGGAAAATAGGAGTTTTTTTTCAAATTAAAGTGACTATCAAAGTGAGACTAGGAGAGGTTTTTTTCAAATTAAAGTGAATATCAAAGTGAGAATATGAGTTTTTTTGAAGATAAAGGGACTATCAAAGTGAGAATAGGTGTTTGTTTTCGAATTAAAGTGACTATCAAAGGGAAAATAGGAGTTTTTTTCAAATTAAAGTGACTATCAAAGTGAAAATATTAGTTTTCGTTCAAATTAAAGTGACTTTCAAAGGGAAAATAGGAGTTTTTTTCAAATTAAAGTGACTATTAAATGAAAATATGAGGTTTTTTCAAATTAAAGTGACTATCAAATTGAGAATAGGAGGTTTTTTTTTCAAATTAAAGTCACTATCAAAGTGAGAATATGAGCTTTTTTCAAATTAAAGTGACTATCAAAGGGAAAATAGGAGGGTTTTTTTTCAAATTAAAGTGACTATAAAAGGGAAAATAGGATTTTTTTCAAATTAAAGTGACTATCAAAGTGAGAATAGGAGGGGTTTTTTTTTCAAATCAAAGTGACTATCAAAGTGAAAATAGGAGTTTTTTTCAAATTAAAGTGACTATCAAAGTGAAAATAGGAGGGTTTTTTTCAAATTAAAGTGACTATCAAAGGGAAAATAGGAGGGTTTTTTTCAAATTAAAGTGACTATCAAAGTGAGAATAGGAGTTTCTTTCAAATTAAAGTGACTATCAAAGTGAAAATAGGAGTTTTTTTCAAATTAAAGTGACTATCAAAGGGAAAATAGGAGTTTTTTTTCAAATTAAAGTGACGATCAAAGTGAGAATAGGAGTTTCTTTCAAATTAAAGTGACTATCAAAGTGAAAATGGTAGTTTTTTTTCAAATTAAAGTGACTATCAAAAAGAAAATAGGAGGGTTTCTTACAAATTGAAGTGACTATCAAAGGGAAAATAGGAGTTTTTTTTCAAATTAAAGTGACTATCAAAGGAAAATAGGAGTTTTTTTTCAAATTAAAGTGACTATCAAAGTGAGACTAGGAGAGGTTTTTTTCAAATTAAAGTGAATATCAAAGTGAGAATATGAGTTTTTTTGAAGATAAAGGGACTATCAAAGTGAGAATAGGTGTTTGTTTTCGAATTAAAGTGACTATCAAAGGGAAAATAGGAGTTTTTTTCAAATTAAAGTGACTATCAAAGTGAAAATATTAGTTTTTGTTCAAATTAAAGTGACTATCAAAGGGAAAATAGGAGTTTTTTTCAAATTAAAGTGACTATTAAATGAAAATATGAGGTTTTTTCAAATTAAAGTGACTATCAAATTGAGAATAGGAGGTTTTTTTTTCAAATTAAAGTCACTATCAAAGTGAGAATATGAGCTTTTTTCAAATTAAAGTGACTATCAAAGGGAAAATAGGAGGGTTTTTTTTCAAATTAAAGTGACTATAAAAGGGAAAATAGGATTTTTTTCAAATTAAAGTGACTATCAAAGTGAGAATAGGAGGGCTTTTTTTTTCAAATCAAAGTGACTATCAAAGTTAGAATAGGAGGGTTTATTTTCAAATTAAAGCGACTATCAAAGTGAGAATAGGAGCTTTTTTCAAATTAAAGTGACTATCAAAACGAAAATAGAAGTTTTTTCAAATTAAAGTGATGTCCAAATGATGTAAAAATGCTCATCCTCCACTATGAGCAATGAAAAAGCAAATAAAGCTCCAGAAGGATCAGAACTCCTGGAGTGAAACATAAAGTACTTCAGGAAAGGAGGAGAACGCCGCCACTAGAAGTAGAGATATTTTCAGGATTGTTACGTTACGTTATGGAACGAACACTGAAGTTAACCCAGAAGTGGAGTATGGACATGATTGTGTGTTCATCTGTGGTCTGGTGGTGAGTGTGTGTGTTGCCTTCAGGGGCAATGGGAAATAAAACCACTGCATGTAAGAAACACTAAACAATAAAAACACTTCTGGTTAAGATCACAGCAACTTAAAACACAATAAATAAACCAAATATGCAGCAAAATCATATAAATGTGATTAAAAAGCTGTGAACAATGAAGCTGTCCCATGAAGACAAAGTCTTGACTAGTTTCCTGCTGCTGGTTGATCCAGGATGCAGAAGATTTGGATGAATGACTGATGGTTTCTTTGGATGTTTCACATCTTGTTTTGCTCTTGTATAGAAAACATTTACAATCACATTCAACACAAATATTGGAAGAAAGAAAGTAGATGTTTTCACCAACGTGGGCCGGGGAGCTCAGCTGGTCAGAGTGTGGTGCTAATAACACCAAGGTCATGGGTTCAATCCCCATACTGGCCAAATGAACCTTCATGAACCACTGTCTTTATTTTCTGAAGCCACTAGATGGCGCTGTCTCTTCAACAAACATTTAAAACACACTTCATTGCCAGTGCTTCAGGATCTATCTTCAAACCAACAGTGCCATCTGGTGGTGAGAAAATTAAGAACATGGTTCATTAGGCTTCATTTAGCATCACTAAAGCCCCGTTTCCACAGTGCCCCTTGGTACCGGTACAGGACCTGTGGTAACCGTTTGGTGTGCGTTTCCACTGTCACAGTTACCGATACCAACAGGTGCCATTGGTAACCATTTCTCGCTATCCCTCGCTACCCCTCCGTTTGGGATACCAGGCGCAACCTCCCGGATATGAGGGGGAGGAGCTTCAACACTGTCGCCTGCTGATTGGTCTGTGACAACCCAACCGCTACTCTACCGGCAAGCCAGCCGTTTCAAATCGGTAAAGAAAGTGAAGAATGGATCCCTGGACGACTGAAGAAGTGCAATTGCTCCTCTCCATAATCGGAGAAGAGCAAATTCAAAAAGAGCTAGACGGGGCAGTAAGGAATGAGAAAACCTTCAGGGCGGTGTCGGAGAGGATGAGGTGTAACGGCTTTAGTAGAAGTCCTGCACTGGCGGTGGTTGGACGCCATGGACCAAATTTATGGCCACAGACCGGCCAGTCAGGGAAGAGAAGCCGGTTTGGACAGCGCCACGGCCCTGCTGGAGTCTCTGGTGGAGGGAGATGGTAAGTTTTTAAACTCTGAAATCCATGCTTTTTGTATTCACGCGAGGCGCGAGCCAGTTAGCTTTAGCATGCGGCTATGCGAGTTAGCTTTAGCACGCGGCTTTTAGCTAGTGAGCTTCAGCCCCAGTTATCGGCGCAGTCTGAACGTGTGGTTTGTTTACATTTCTGCAGGAGGAAGTGAGTCGATGGGTGAGGATTTCACCTCCCCTGGACCCAGTAGTGTGGAGGGGCGGTGCAGCACACCGTCACTCCCAACCCCATCACCTGCATCGCCACTACCTCGTCCAGGGGTTGGGAATGTGTCGCTCCAGCAGCGCCCGGGTAAGGAGTAGCTTTTACATGTTGTTATTGCAGTACTGGTATTCTGTTAAGTAGAAGTATATACATGCACCATTACATTGAATACTGTGATAAATACCTAACAATGCACAGCACAAATGATGCAGAGTACTGATATATGTTCTGCTGTTTTTGCAGCTGGATGTTTATATTATTATTTTCATGCTTAACGTCACCCAACAACAGATTATGATCAAACAATTAAAGTGCAGAGCAGTGAGGTGATAGGCTCCACCCTGGCAGTGTCTTCCCACACATCCTTGTGACGTTTCAAGCTGCATATTCACTGTTTTGTATATTTATACTTCTGTGAAGTGTCCTTGAGTACTGTGAAAGGCGCTGCCAAATTAAATGTATTATTATATTGTTACTGTCCAATGCAAAGTTCTTTCGCCGTTTGCTGTTTAGGCAGGAGGAGGCGGGAGCCGCAACACCACCACCTGACGGAGCTCCTGAGGGAGATGCAGGCCTCAGATGAGCGGGAGGCACACCTCAATAGGGAGTTTCAGCGCCAGCAAATGGAGCAGCGGGAGCATACACGTCTGGAGGAGGTCCGGGCCCGCCAGGAGGAGGTCCGGGCCCGCCAGGAGGAGAGGCAGGAGGAACGGCGCAAGGGGGTGGCTTTGCTTGCCCAGGCCCTGAGAGCCCAGCGTGGCACAGGGCCAAATGAATAGCCGGTTCAAATATGTAAATAATATGTTCAAATATGTAAATAATATGTTCCAATAAATAGTTTTTTCACACCCCAATATGCGCATCTACTTTTTGGTCAACACTTGTGATGTGCTGGAGGTCTCCACTCTGACTGTGGTGTGAACTGAGCCGTATTTTGTGAGGAAAAAGTTTGGAATGAAAACTTGTTACAATTCAGATTATTTTTTCTGTCAGATGCTTTCAGGAAAACTTGGCTGGGGTTGTTAGCAGTGAGCTTTCTGATTTGTTTGGCTTGTAGATGGACAACAAGGGCGCAAAGATCAGTGTTGCAGATTTAATGCAGCCTGAAACAAGTAGAACAAGAACAACAAAACTAACTCAGGTAACAGTAACAGGTTTTTGAAATAACACAACACCAAACAGGTTCTTCAAATATATACAGCTCTATTTACAAATACTTCATGCATTTAGGACATCGCCGGACACACTCTCCCACACAGGTAGCGAAAGGTCTCTTCAGACATCCGGAAGTTCTGCACCCACTGTGTGCTTGTGAAGCAAGGCACTATCCTCTCCCACCAGTCGTTGCTTCGAGTGACAGCCCAACTTGTAGGCCTGTGGCGGTGTTGTTGCAGCGCTGCCAGGATGACCTGGGAGACATAACAGCACATTTATACACATTTATACATCAATCTATTTCTATTTTATATTGTATTTTTAACTTTTTCTAGTTTCTGCTGTGTGTGCTTCTTTCTTTTTTACTATCCTGTTGTGAGATAAATAAAGGATATCTTATCTAATCTTAATTAAAAGCCAGTGATAGAAGACAATTGGAAACACTTTTAAAATAATAAAAAAGCCCAGTATGAGGCTTCCCGTTTTCGGTAACACATAATCAAAAAAGGGGAAAAGGACATAATCATAATTACAGGTGAAATATATCTCTTCCCAATAACTACAATAAACTAAAGTAAGTACAAATGGCTTCTGCAGCGGTAAAACAACTACTAGTAGTAACTATTGAAAAAAACAACATTTTTATGAGGGTGACATTTTAATGGCTGATTAATCATGAGGTGCATTTTAGACATGTAATGGAGTAAAAACTACAGATAATCGCGGCCAAACGTCACGGGGTGAAAGTAAAAGTATGCTCTATATTTTCACTGAAGTAAAGTACAGTTACCCGGTTGCGTCGCCTCTTTCTTCTCTCCCGCAGTCGTCTCTCCTCCTCCTCCCATATCTCCTCCTCCTCCCGCCTCTCCTCCACCTCCCGCCTCTCTTCCTCCCGCCTCTCCTCCTCACGGCTCTCCTCCTCACGGCTCTCCTGCTCACGGCTGTCCTCCTCGGCGCTCTCCTCGTCTAAAGCCTGTAGCCTTCTCTGCAAAACAGCCTGTCTCTGTTTAGCAAAGAAGCAAAAGGCCAGGAGAAAGAACACGACGATCTCATAGTCCTCCATGTTTGTTCCTCGAGTTCTCCCGCGTTGACCGCTGCGTAATGGCGTCACATCCTGTGTGATTACGCGGCCGTTCATAACCCCGCCTACATTTCAAACCGTTACCCGTGTAATGGAAACGCGGCACTGATACGGGTCTGGTTACGGATAGTAACCGGTACCTGATCGGTACCGGTACCAAGGGGCACTGTGGAAACGGGGCTTTACTATAGCCTTACCAACATTTTATATCAAAATCTAGCAACGTGTTTATTTTCGACAACTGTCACCATTCCGAGGTCTTACGATAGCCTTGCCAACATTTTATATCAAAATCTGGCGACGTGTTTATTTTCGACAATTGTCACCATTTGGAGGTCTTACTATAGCCTTGCCTTCAGTTTTTATTGAATTCCACCAGCGTCTTTATATTCGACAATTGTCACCATTCCGAGGTCTTACTATAGCCTTACCAACATTTTATATCAAAATCTAGCGACGTGTTTATTTTCGACAATTGTCACCATTTGGAGGTCTTACTATAGCCTTACCAACATTCTATATCAAAATTTAGCAACGTGTTTATTTTCGACAACTGTCACCATTCCAAGGTCTTACTATAGCCTTGCCTTCAGTTTTTATTGAATTCCACCAGCGTCTTTATTTTCGACAACTGTCACCATTCCGAGGTCTTACTATAACAGTATCAACATTTTATATCAAAATCTAGGAACGTGTTTATTTTCGACAACTGTCACCATTCCAAGGTCTTACTATAGCCTTGCCTTCAGTTTTTTTATTGAATTCCACCAGCGTCTTTATTTTCGACAATTGTCACCATTTGGAGGTCTTACTATAGCCTTACCAATATTTTATATCAAAATCTAGCAACGTGTTTATTTTCGTAAATTGTCACCATTTGGAGGTCTTACTATAACCTTTCCAATATTTTATATCAAAATCTAGCAACGTGTTTATTTTCGACAATTGTCACCATTTGGAGGTCTTACTATAGACTTGCCTTCAGTTTTTATTGAATTCCACCAGCGTCTTTATTTTCGACAACTGTCACCATTCCGAGGTCTTACTATAGCCTTACCAACATTTTATATCAAAATCTAGCAACGTGTTTATTTTCAACAACTGTCACCATTCCGAGGTCTTACTATAGCCTTACCATCAGTTTTTATTGAATTCCACTACTAATGAGGTGATTCTCAATACTTTTGTAGGTAATAGATTACCTCTTCTGAAACAAAATCCTGATTATCAGACATAATCTATATAGAAGTTCAACAAGGAACAATCACTGTAACTTAGAACTAGTTAATGATATTTGCTTTAGTGAGCCATGGGTGATCTCATGTCTCAACAGGAGGGAAGGTTCAGATCATCAATAGATTTCTAATATTGTTCTTGATAATGGATCAAATTAAATAAAACTAGAGTTAACACTCTAAATCAGTGGGTTTAGTCAAATAAAAGAAGAGACAGAAGAGGTTTTAATTAATACTTGGTAATTAGGAATAAAGTCTCAAAAAAGAGATCCTTTGGGTCTCATCACAATTTGTATCAAAGAGCTGAACTAAAGCCGGTAATGGATCACCAGATGCAGTAGAACCAGACCAGCACCATGTTAATACGCTCAAACTCCAAATGGAGGGATTTCTGCTGAGTCATCACTAAGAACATTCATTTAGTCTAACCTGGTGTGGCGACGGTGCAGCTGTCAGCATTCTGTGAGTTTGTCTTTATGTCGGTCTGTCTTGTGTGTTTTTGTTGTTTCTATGTTTAGTTTTATTTTAACCTGCTGCAGAGTTAGTGCTCCACTTCTCCCCACTGTTGGTCGGATGCTTTCTGGAGGAGTGAGGTCATTTCCTGTCCTACAGAATGAGAACAACACTCCTGACGGGGTCTTCGTCCTCACAGCTCTGATGGCTGCTGCTTTTACATTCTACTGAGAGTTTTCCTGCTCTACTGCTCCTGCAATGAAGAAACGCTTGCTGATCTTATTATTTTACTTTATTTTCATTCATTCTTTGTTTGCCAATGCGTGAGGGAACGTTGGAGGAATCTTGTTTTATCTCATAAGGAATGATGTGTAGTTTTGCCGTCTCTTAAACTTTGTCCAATGGCTCTCAGTCCGATTCCTGTGTTTCTGTCTCTCGGAGGACAATTCTCCAGACCACTTGGTCCTTGGAGTCGGGTCCCGGCGTCCCTCTGGCCACCAGCATCGGAACTGAAAGGTGCACGGGGGAGGGGCCAGTCTGGTCGTTCCTAAAAAGAAATCCTCCAACTGAATTGTTGCAGGAGGCCGGTTCCCTCTGGGGGTGAGAGGGTGACGGAGTCCCAACAATAGTGAGCAAACAGAGACAGATCCAGGACCAGCTGGGTGAGGGAGTTCTCTTTAGTGTGAAAGATCCTCTGGTGTAGAAGGGACGGTGTCGGATCTCCGTCCATACGCTGAGTAAGGTTGCACACTGCGGTAAAAGTGAATACCAGGTTATTTACAACTGGTTTATAAAGTCACCACATTTCCTCGGTGGTTTCGGTGTCTGGATGTGAAATGATGGTTGGTTTTAATCTAGGAAGAGAGACCGGCGCCTCTCGGTCTGTTGTGCACTTAGAGAAAAAAGAAAAGCGCAAACCAAATGATCCTGTACGCAAAAACTACAAACAACAACAAACAACAAGCCGGCAGATGTTTACATGAAGTGTTCGGCTGAGAGACGTCATTTCTTTTAGTTTTACCTGTGAAAACTGCACGGATCGTCCTGCTCACCACGGATCGTCCTGTTCACCACGGGTCGTCCTGCTCACCACGGATCGTCCTGTTCACCACGGGTCGTCCTGCTCACCACGGATCGTCCTGTTCACCACGGCTCGTCCTGTTCACCACGGGTCTTCCTGCTCACCACGGGTCGTCCTGTTCACCACGGGTCGTCCTGCTCACCACGGGTCGTCCTGCCCACCACGGGTCGTCCTGTTCACCACGGATCGTCCTGTTCACCACGGGTCGTCCTGCTCACCACGGGTCGTCCTGCTCACCACGGGTCGTCCTGCTCACCACGGGTCGTCCTGCTCACCACGGGTCGTCCTGCTCACCACGGGTCGTCCTGCTCACCACGGATCGTCCTGTTCACCACGGATACAGAAGAGCAAGTGTTTTTACTTTTGGTTTTGTTCCATCCGTTGTTCAAAACCAGAGAGCGAGGGAGGGAGGGGGGGAGGGAGGGAGGGAGGGAGGGGGGGGGGGTTGAGAGAGAGAGAAAGAAAATTTACCATAAATAAAAAAAATGAGTTCTTATGCAGGGAAAATTGCAAATTTCTCCACATGCGAGATAAATAAAGGGAGATCTTATCTTAAAATAACTTCGACTACACGACTTCCGGTTTTGAACCAAACAGTTAAAAAGCTCCTCCATTGAGCCTCATGAGGAGAAATGAGGTGATGAAATAAACAATACAAACAAAAAGATGAGACGCTGTAGTTCTTTTCCTTCATTCTGGCTGATTGTTGTTTTGAATAAAAACCTGCAGCGCCATCTAGTGGACTGAGTCCAGCATCACCTCACAACGAAGCGTGTTAGAACTGAGTTCCTGCTCAGCTCAGGAAAACTCAAGAATTTCTTGGAAAAACTTGACAAAATACACTTTTTTTATTCTTTTTGAGGGAAAAAAACCTCAAACTTTACGTGAAAAGAAAAACAATTATGAACAAATGAAAGATATAATGAACTTTATTGAACGTGTGTTCATGGATGATAAGTTCATGCCGGTTTTACACAATAACTGAAAACGTATCGTTTCAGAAAAGTAAACACGTCGGGCCACTAGTTGGCGCTGTTGTCTGCGTGGCGGCGAGGTCCTGCGAGGTGGCGTTGAGTAGGCCGGTGAGCCCGGTGTGTTCGGGTCGAGCCGCGGCGCCGGAGTACATCTTGTTGGGACGACCCAGAAGCGTGCGACCTGCGAGAGTTTAGACAAGTAGGTTAGCGTTCCACTGAGTCCGTCACCGTCACCGTCACCGCTGCCGCCAACTTCACTTCCTGTAAGTAAGGCCCCGTTTCCATGGCAACGACTTCAGCCCACTGGCCAGTAAACAAACAGCCAGAACTAGGGGTGGGAATTGATAAGATCTGATCAATATCAGTACCATTGTCAATTCTGCTTTTCAATCCAGTTCCTTATCACTTCTCCTAACGATTCCTGAGTTTTAGTTTGAGGGAAAAAGGTAGTTCTCCAGTCTCCTGCACCAAAAGGAACTATTTTATTTTTTCCAAACATGAAACTTGGATTATAATTTTTCCCTTTAAAAAAGAACAGTCGAAGGTGTATTTGCCTTCATTGCCCCCTGGAATTTACTCTTTTTCTAATGTTGCACTGTTGACAAGTTAGCGCTCTCTGGGAGGCGGAGCCTGGAGAGGAATGAGGAAGTGACGTAGGAGGAGGAACACGTTCTCTCGGTCTGCAGGGAGTGCTGTGTTTTCATCGAATTGTCCCTCCTGTCTCCTTCTCTGTCCACGTCTCCTTCACCTGGAAGTGTTTAGTGTGGCGGCCATGATGAGGACGGTCTGAGTTCTCAACAAGCAAAGGAAAGGAGGCTCGTTGCTTCCTTTAGAACCTCCTTTAGCCTAGGAACCACTGGAACCACTGGAGCCACAGGTGATGGAGGCCGGGGGTGTAGCTCAGGAGGAGGTGATGGAGGCCGGGGGTGTAGCTCAGGGCGTCATGGTGCGGGTTGTTCTGACTATCGGAGTAAACCGAAGTACCGGAGGAGAACCAGCACACAGAGAGAACATGAAGACTCCTGCCGGGATTTGTTTTGTTTTAACTGGACCTTGTGGCTGTGAGGCGAGAGGCTGTGGACTCTGTGGATTCAGGACCTGGTGAGTGGAACATGTATTACCGGATCCTATTATTTAGTCCTTTATCGTCTCCCACTTTAGACCTTCTTCCTCTCCATGTTTTCTCCTGGTTGAAGGAGGTCTGCGTCGCAACGTGACTTGACGTCGTGCTGGGAAATGAATCCTTAAGAAGAATCGATCACATACAAGGCGTACGATTCCCATGGAATTGATCAATTGGAACCGGTTCTAAGTCAGAACCGGTTTTCAATTCCCATCCCTAGTTTGGGTTAGCTTCCTAACAAAGTTTGTTCGACTGACCTGAAATTTGGTGTGTGGCCTTATGGGGGCGCTACGATTACGGTACACTTGCTAATTAGCTGGATCCCGCCAACTTTTGACTACGCCTTACGGTTAGCATCCTAACAAAGTTTGTTCGATTGAGCTGATATTTGGGGGGTGGCTTGATGTGGTCGCTAGGATTACCGATCACTAGCTTACGGGTCAGAGATGTCCGACGGGCCGGCGTCCGGCAAGGGTCGAGGTCCCGACCAACGCTGCTTGCAGCTTTAATTTGATATTGGACCACAAAATCATCCAGTCTCGACAACTCTGTCCGTCTCTTCTTTCACGGCTTCCACAAGGTATTATTAAGTTATAGTTATTAAGGTATTTATTCAGTCGTCTACTTTAAAATACAAACAAAATCTTCCTTCCATAACATATTTGCTGTTTGGTTCATTCTGGTCCTACAACTTGTCCTCATGACGAGACCCTCTGAAGAGGAGAACCTGTCTTCAGGGGACTCTGGTCCTTGGATTTCAGGGCGTCTCTACATCAGAAGTTTTACTTTATAAAATAATCCACAAGAAGAGTCTTTCTCTTAAATTCACAAAACATTGAACAACGTTGTTGGCAGGATTCGAACCTACGCAGGGAGACCCCAATGGATTTCTAGTCCATCGCCTTAACCTCTCGGCCACAACAACATGATCCAGAAATGTTTTATGGGAGTGTAAGGTTCTCTGTGTGTGGTTCCTGATAACCCTCAGGTTCAGATCAGAAACGTCCTTTCAGCACAGATGTTCTTCCCAATCACTCCCTCTCAGGTCACAAAGTGTTTGCCAAGGTGAGTGTCCTTGTGACTCGTGACTGTTCAGCCCCGTTTCCACTGTACAAAATGTGTCTGTACAGTTCAGTTCAGTATTTCGGTCACTTCAGCTCGCTCAACCTCAACCGAGCAGGTACCACAAAAGTACCAGGTACTACCATGTAGTGGAAAAGCATCAAAAGCGAGGTGAGTCAAGTAGGGCTGAGTAGGTACTAGTGGAAAAGCACCATCAGTTGACAAGTAAGAAATAAACCCCCAAAAAACATGGAGTGAATCTTACATCGACGCTTCACAAAGCTTCTGATGCATTGGCCTGGATTTGAACATGTGCTTCCTGTGTGGCAGGTGTGAATTCTACCACCGAACCACCAATGCTTACAACTGACCACAGTCCAACCAGGGGAGGTCAGGTGAAACAACTGCTCTGGTCCATGAGCCCCTCCCCCGCAGTTTGAGTGATACTCAGCTCTGCTTACACAGGAGTCGATGTAAAGTTTGGCTACTTTGACTCCTGAGATGATCTGACAGAAAGCCTGGGTTCAATCCCCAGCATCACCAAGCTTTACGTCTAACATCAACAGCAGCAAGTAGATTAATAGTGAGTTAGTGTCTCTTGATCGTGAGGAGACACAAGTCAAACAGGCTCTGACACGTCTCACTCACAAACATGAGACACTTTTCTGTCCCATTCTAAAAAAATATTCAAGTCTTCTTCACCATCGCTCTATATTCTTTATCATTTTTAACTCACTTCAATTCACCACTTCATCATTTGGTTCAATTCACCACTTCACCATCTGGTTCAGTTCATCACTTCACCATCTAGTTGAATTCACCACTTCACCATCTGGTTCAATTCACAACTTCATCATCTGGTTAAATTCACCACTTCACCATCTCGTTCAATTCACCACTTCACCATCTCGTTCAGTTCACCACTTCATCATCTGGTTTAATTCATCACTGCTCTAATTCACCACTTCATCATCTGGTTCAATTCACATCTTCATCATCTGTTTCAATTCACCACTTCACTAATTCACCACTTCACCATCTGGTTCAGTTCATCACTTCATCATCTGGTTCAATTCACCAATTCACCACTTCACCATCTGGTTTAATTCATCACTTCATCATCTGTTTCAATTCACCACTTCAACTCTTCACCATGTGGTTCCATTCACCACTTCATCATCTGGTTCAGTTCATCACTTCACTAATTCACCACTTAACCATCTGGTTCCATTCACTACTTCATCATTTGGTTCAATTCACCACTTAACTAATTCACCACTTTACCATGTGTGGAAAGTGGCGTACGCATCTTTCAGGACCTGTTTTGTCATAATCCACCTTTATAAATGAGGCCAGACATTGTTCTGGCTCCATCATGTTCCTGGTCCAGGATCAGTTTAACATCCAGACCCAGAGCATCGAGTGTTTTTAGGAGAAAATCCTGAAATGTGTCGGCGTTGCTGTTTGAAAGCTCCTCAAAGTGAATAAAGCCCCGATACTGTTGGTTGAGTCCTTTTGCTTCTTGAAGATGTTGCTGGTTGGTCTGGGAGGAGGATTCTCACACACAAAGTCAAAGCCTCTTTGGAAATTTAACAAAAAGGATCATGGTTGATGGCCAAAGGGCTCGTCCGGGAATTGAACCCGGGACCTCTCTGAAGTGACTTTCTTCTTCTTCTTTTGGCTTTAATGGCAGTTGGCATCCGTGAAGTAGTATTACGCCATCTGCTGGTTCTAACTAGTCTATACTATTTCCTTACAGCCAATAGGTAAACATAATATCATTGTAATGTTTCCTTGTGACTATGATCGTATAGTAGTTAGTACTCTGCGTCGTGACCGTGATCGTATAGTGGTTAGTACTCTGCTTTGTGGCCGCAGCAACCACGGTTCAAATCCGGGTCACGGCAGTGGCTCCTAAAGTGTTGATGTTGTCGTCCCTCATGAAGCTGCTCTATCATCAAATTGTAGACTGAAGGAATCTCAAGAAGATTCTAACTCTCTTAAAATCTACCATCAGTATGTCTCTCTCTCATAGTTTATCTAGAATAAAATAGTTACTCACTATCTATTATATGTTGTTGTTTCTGTTCATATTTATTTATGTTCTTAAATTCTATTAACATTTCAGTACAAATATCCGGGGTATTATTATTAGTTTACTAACTGATAACCCTCAGGTTCAGGTCAGAAATACCCTTTTAATCACTTCCTTCCAGGTCACACAGAGTTTACCAACATTGATGTGTTTGTGAAAGTTTGAGTTTAAAAAGAGCAAGAAGAGCGCCCTCTAGCCAGGGGGATTAAAAGCTCACAGCACCTGCTATTCTCAGGCAGTCTCCCATACAAGCAGATGGCGCTAGATGGCGCTGTCTGTTCAACAAATGTTTGAAAACACACTTCATTGCCAATCTTTCAGCCTCTAGCTTCAAACCAACAGCGCCATCTGGTGGAGTCAGAAAATAAAGAAAATGGTTGATGAGGCTTCATTTGGCCAAGGCTCCATCGAGGCTCAGTGCCGGTGTAGGTACCAGAGCTGTCCGAGGCGGGGCTTGAACCCGCACACGGTGATCTACATCCATCCATCCATCCATCCATCCATCCATCCAAACATCATCTTTCCTTCCATCCATCCATTCGTCATCCATCTACCAATCCATCCTTACATCCATCCATCCATCTGTCATCCATCCATCAATTCATCTACCAATCCATCCTTCCATCCATCGATCCATCCATCTGTCATTCATCCATCATTGATCCATCCATCCATCCATCCATCTGTCATTCATCCATCCATCCTTCCATCCATCTACCAATCCATCCTTCCATCCATCCATCCGTCATCCATCCATCCATCATCCATTCAACCATCCATCCATCCATCCATCCATCCATCCATCCATCATCCATCCATCCATCCATCCATCCATCCATCCGTCTGTCATCTATCCGTCATCCATCAATCCATCCAACCATCACCCTTCCTTCCATCCATCCATTTGTCATCCATCTACCAATCCATCCTTCCATCCATCCATCCATCCATCTGTCATCCATCCATCCATCCATCAATCAATCATCTACCAATCCATCCTTCCATCCATCGATCCATCCATCTGTCATTCATCCATCATTGATCCATCCATCCATCCATCCATTCATCCATCCATCCATCCATCTGTCATCCATCTGTCATTCATCCATCCATCCATCTACCAATCCATCCTTCCATCATCCATCCATCATCCTTCCTTCCATCCATCCATCCATTGTTCCATCCATCCGTCATCCATCCATCCATCATCCATTCAACCATCCATCCATCCATCCATCATCCATCCATCCATCCATCCATTTATCAATCTGTCATCCATCCGTCATTCATCCACCCATCCATCTACCAATCCATCCTTCCAGCCATCCTTCCATCATCCATCCATATGTCATCCATCCATCCATCCATCATCATTCATCCATCCACCATCCATCCATTCATCCATCATGCATCCATCATCTACCAATCCATCATTCGATCCATCAATCCATCCGTCCACCTATCAATCCATCCATCATCCTTCCATCCATCCACCATCCATCCATTCATCCATCATGCATCCATCATCTACCAATCCATAATTCGATCCATCAATCCATCCGTCCATCCATCATCCATCCATCTATCATTCATCCACCCATCCATCCATCCGTCATCCATCCATCCATCATATATCCATCATTCATCCATCCATCCCTCCCCCATCCATCCATCCATCATCCATCCATCTATCAATCTGTCACCCATCCGTGATTCATCCATTCATCCATCCATCAACCAATCCATCCTTCCATCATCCATCCATTCGTCATCCATCCATCCATCTACCAATCCATCCTTCCTTCCTTAGATCCATCATTCATCCATTCATCCATCATGCATCCATCATCTACCAATCCATCCTTCGATCCATCATCCATCCATGGATGGATTCATCCATCATCCTTCCTTCCATCCATCCATCCATCCATCATCCATCCATCCATCATTCATCCAACCATCCATTCTTCCATCATCCATCCATCCATCATCTATCCGTCATTCATCCATTCCTCCCTCCATCCATCCATTCATCAACCTTCCTTCCATCCATCCATCATCCATCCATCTATCAATCTGCCATCCATCCCTCATTCATCCATTCATCCATCCATCTACCAATCCATCCTTCCTCATCCATCCATCCATCTACCAAATCATCCTTCTATCCATCCATATGTCATCCACCCATCATCCATCCATCAGCCATCCATCATTCATCAATCCATCATCCATTTATCAATCCATCCTTCCTCATCCATCATCCATTCATCTACCAATCCATCCTTCCATCCATCATAATTCCTTCCATCCATCCATCTGTCATCCATCCATTCATCCATCATGCATCCATCGTCCATCATCTCCCAATCCATCCTTCGATCATTCGATCCATCAATCCATCCATATTCCTTCCTTCCATCCATCCATCCATCCATCCATCCATCCATCCACCCATCCGTCCATCCATCCATCCATCCATCCATCCATCCATCCATCCATCATCCATCCATCCATCATCCATCCATCCGTAATTCATCTATCCATCCACCCATCTGTCATCCATCCATCTTTCATCCGTCATTCATCCATCCATCATCCATCCATCCGTCATTCATTCATCCATCCATCCATCCATCCATCCATCCGTCATCCATCATTCATCATCCATCATCCATCATCCATCATCCATCATCCATCATCCATCATCCATCATCCATCATCCATCCATCCTCCATCATACAACAGCATCCTTCCTTCCATCCTTCCATCCATCCCTCCTGATTTGATCCAGTAAACATGTCCAGGCAGTAGTGTTGTGTTTTTGCTTCTTATTGTCAATAGAACCAAGAGTGACTGATACTCTTGTATGATCACTGGACCTTTTGAAAGCAGTCAGACTCTCTTACTGTACCAGGAGCATCTGTGTCATTCACAACCCGCCTACATTTTAACTGGACTTTCTGTGGTGGACCAAACAACACAGTTGGGTCACACATTTAGCATATTTACATTTAAAGAGATTCAGACCTCGTACTCCAGAGATGCTACATGCTACATTTAAAGAGTATCAGGCCTCGTACACCAGAGATGCTACATGCTACATGCTACATTTAAAGAGTATCAGGCCTCGTACACCAGAGATGCTACATGATACATTTAAAGAGATTCAGACCTGGTACACCAGAGATGCTACATGATACAGGCTTATGAGTTTCAAGCTTCTCACGCCATAGATGCTACATGCTACATCTAAAGAGTTTCAGGCCTCATCTCTGGTGTTGGAGGCCTGATACGCTTTAAATGTAGCATGTAGCATCTCTGGTGTAAGAAGCCTGAATCTCTTTAACTGTAGCATGTAGCATCCTTACATTTAAAGAGATTCAGACCTCAAACTCCAGAGATGGTACATGCTACATTTGAAGAGTTTCAGGCCTCATCTCTGGTGTTTGAGGCTTGAAACTCTTTAGCATGTATCATGTAGCATCTTTGGTTGGTGAAGCCTGATACGCTTTAAATGGAGCATGTAGCATCTCTGGAGATTCAGACCTCCAACTCCAGAGATGCTGCCTGCTACATTTAAAGAGTATCAGGCCTTGTACTCCAGATGTTATGAACTTACATTTTGTCTCACTAACTAACTAAGTAACTAAGTAACTAACTAAGTAACTAAGTAACTAACTAAGTAACTAACTAACTAACTAACTAAGTAACTAACTAACTAACTAACTAACTAACTAACAAAACATTTATCAATTTATTTAAAAATACACAATATATAAATATATTTATGTGTAGTACTGTGGGTAAAAATGGCTGTGATGAAGGTTGAGTTGGATGGTTTCATGGAGGATTCATGTCAGACGGTGAGTTCAGTTCAGCTCCAGGTCGGGCTGTCTGAGGTGGGGGAGGGGAGCCATCAATTAAACACCTGCTCTGTCTGCGCCACAGTATTGCTGCTGTTGCATTCACTGAGCGTGGGAATTACTGGGTTACCAAAATCACTACATTTTCTGCATAAAACTACACAACTGTTGAGCTCGCAGACGTTTTGGTGATCATTTCAAGAGCAAGCAACAATTTCAGCTCCATTTGATTCTTCATTTTAAAAGACTGATTAAAATTTAAAGGCTTTTAAAGATTTAACAGGCTGATTTACTAGCATTTAGAGAGTTAAAGTTCTAATTAGTATTAAGCATTTGATAGATCTTATCAGTACTAAAAGTATTACTAAGATATAACTCAGTAAGCAGACAAAATATAGAGTTCAGTACTTTTATATCAGTTTTCAAAAGTGTATGTTTTTGTCTTCAATGATTTAATAAACTCTCTCAAAGCTCAACTCAACTCTTGTTGCTGCACCAGATGAAACTTTTCCTTCCTGAGACACAACTTCCGCTTCTTCTTCCTTGAAGTTTCACGGCAGTTTTCATCTATGAAGTTACTCTACCGCCCTCTGCTGGCAAGGCAGGGAAACGTCTTTACAGAGCGTCATTCAGACAAGAGGGGCGATCCACAGTGGGTTTTAAATACTAAAGTAAATACATTAAAACTTTACAAAGAAATAAAATAAATATATTAAATCTTTACAAAGAAATAAAATAAAACATTAAAACTTTAAAAATAAATAAAATAAATACATTAAAGCTTTACAAAGAAATAAAATAAATATATTAAAACTTTACAATGAAATAAAATAAATACATTAAAACTTTACAAAGAAATAAAATAAACATATTAAAACTTTACAACGAAATAAAATAAATACATTAAAGCTTTACAAAAAAATACATTAAAACTTTACAAATAAATAAAAATAAACACAATAAATCTTAACCAAGAAATAAAATAGATATATATCCAATGTTTTACAAAATATATGAACCAGAAATATTTGGCTCAGTTTGGACAATGAACATAAAACAATCAAGAGTTTTGCAATGCAGATAATTAACTTTTTCTTAAACAAAACAAATGTTTTGGTTTTTTTTAAACCACACAACATGACCGTACATGAATAGAACATTATAACTCCTGTTATTACAAATACAGTGGAGGAAAAGTGCAGTACATTGCCTGGTGTACTGTAGTAGTGCAAACAAATCACAGATGTTTTAAACAAAATCATTGTTGGAACAGAAAAATAAAACGCTTCTTCTACCATAAAGCGTACATTGTGAAGAACCATTCTCTCAAACTCTATTGTAGGACCAGCAGAAGATCACAATTAGTGACTATTTTACTTTTCAGGACAGAAAAACACACCATTGTGTACACTCTATTTTACACTCCTCATACTCAGAATATGACGGTTCAACTCCAAACAATCATTTTGACACCATGTGACCAACCAGTAGCAGCCACATGTGCTCCCTTGTGGGAGTACAGGTAATACTATTCTAACGTTTCCAGGGTTTGTTTCAGTCTTATTCAGGCTGACTCACTCCAAAAGCTTCTTTTTCAGGAATTGCACCTTGGATGACAACCTTTGCCCGTCAAGATGAAGCAAGATCTTCTGCACAACTTTAAATGTGCATTTGAGCTGTGGTGGGCAGCTGAAGTTCAAACAGTGGACACGTCCACAGAGCAGAGCACACGCCAATGCAATTGTAAGCCATGTCTTCTAAAGCCTGCCGATGCACCACCGCCCTCCGCCACAGGCGGCGCTGCTATAAAGATGGCCGACAGCCGTCACTTCCTGTCGGCGAGTCCATGCTTCTACTGTGACGGCGTATTGACTTAAACTACAAACAAACCTTCAGAGAAGTTACCAGAACTTGGAAACTACATCACCACAATTCACAAGATCTGACCATCAGGTCCTCCCCCCTGCAGTGGGAGCAGAGGGTGAAGCAGAGGGAGTAGTGGGTGGAGCAGTGGGAGCAGAAGTGGGAGCAGCAGGTGAAAGAGAGGGAGTAGTGGGTGGAGCAGTGGGAGCAGCAGGTGAAACAGAGGGAGTAGTGGGTGGAGCAGTGGGAGCAGCAGTTGAAACATAGGGAGTAGTGGGTGGAGCAGTGGGAGCAGCAGGGGAAACAGAGGGAGTAGTGGGTGGAGCAGTGGGAGCAGCAAGTGAAGCAGAGTGAGTAATGGGTGGAGAGCAGGTGAAGCAGAGGGAGTAGTGGGTGGAGAAATGGGAGCAGCAGGTGAATTAGAGGGAGTAATGGGTGGAGCAGTGGGAGGAGAAGTGGGAGCAGCAGGTGAAGCAGAGGGAGTAGTGGGTGGAGCAGTGGGAGCAGAAGTGGGAGTAGCAGGTGAAGCACAAGGAGTAGTGGGTGGAGCAGAGGGAGCAGCAGGTGAAGCAGAGGGAGTAGTGGGTGGAGCAGTGGGAGCAGAAGTGGGAGCAGCAGGTGAAAGAGAGGGAGTAGTGGGTGGAGCAGTGGGAGCAGCAGGTGAAACAGAGGGAGTAGTGGGTGGAGCAGTGGGAGCAGCAGGTGAAACATAGGGAGTAGTGGGTGGAGCAGTGGGAGCAGCAGGGGAAACAGAGGGAGTAGTGGGTGGAGCAGTGGGAGCAGCAAGTGAAGCAGAGTGAGTAATGGGTGGAGAGCAGGTGAAGCAGAGGGAGTAGTGGGTGGAGAAATGGGAGCAGCAGGTGAATTAGAGGGAGTAATGGGTGGAGCAGTGGGAGGAGAAGTGGGAGCAGCAGGTGAAGCAGAGGGAGTAGTGGGTGGAGCAGTGGGAGCAGAAGTGGGAGTAGCAGGTGAAGCACAAGGAGTAGTGGGTGGAGCAGAGGGAGCAGCAGGTGAAGCAGAGGGAGTAGTGGGTGGAGCAGTGGGAGCAGAAGTGGGAGCAGCAGGTGAAAGAGAGGGAGTAATGGGTGGAGCAGTGGGAGCAGCAGGTGAAACAGAGGGAGTAGTGGGTGGAGCAGTGGGAGCAGCAGGTGAAACATAGGGAGTAGTGGGTGGAGCAGTGGGAGCAGCAGGGGAAACAGAGGGAGTAGTGGGTGGCGCAGTGGGAGCAGCAAGTGAAGCAGAGTGAGTAATGGGTGGAGAGCAGGTGAAGCAGAGGGAGTAGTGGGTGGAGAAATGGGAGCAGCAGGTGAATTAGAGGGAGTAATGGGTGGAGCAGTGGGAGGAGAAGTGGGAGCAGCAGGTGAAGCAGAGGGAGTAGTGGGTGGAGCAGTGGGAGCAGAAGTGGGAGTAGCAGGTGAAGCACAAGGAGTAGTGGGTGGAGCAGTGGGAGCAGCAGGTGAAGCAGAGGGAGTAGTGGGTGGAGCAGTGGGAGCAGAAGTGGGAGCAGCATGTGAAGCAGAGGGAGTAGTGGGTGGAGTAGTGGGACCAGAAGTGGGAGCAGAGGGTGAAGCAGAGGGAGTAGTGGGTGGAGCAGTGGGAGCAGCAGGTGAAGCAGAGGGAGTAGTGGGTGGAGCAGTGGGAGCAGAAGTGGGAGCAGCAGGTGAAGCATAGGGAGTAGTGGGTGGAGCAGTGGGAGCAGAAGTGGGAGCAGCAGGTGAAGCAAACGGAGTAGTGGGTGGAGCAGTGGAAGAAGCAGGTGAAGCAGAGGGAGTAATGGGTGGAGCAGTGGGAGCAACAGGTGAAGCAGAGGGAGTAGTGGGTGGAGCAGTGGGAGCAGAAGTGGGAGCAGCAGGTGGAGCAGAGGGAGTAGTGGGAGCAGAAGTGGGAGCAGCAGGTGAAGCAGAGGGAGTAATGGGTGGTGCAGTTGGAGCAGCAGGTGAAACAGAGGGAGTAGTGGGTGGATCAGTGGGAGCAGAAGTGGGAGCAGCAGGTGGAGCAGAGGGAGTAGTGGGAGCAGAAGTGGGAGCAGCAGGTGAAGCAGAGGGAGTAATGGGTGGTGCAGTTGGAGCGGCAGGTGAAGCAGAGTCAGTAGTGGGTGGAGCAGTGGGAGCAGCAGGTGAAGCAGGGAAAGCAGAGGGAGCAGAAGTGGGAGCAACAGGTGAAGCAGAGGGAGTAGTGGGTGGAGCAGTGGGAGCAGACGTGTGAGCAGAAGTTTGAGCAGTAGGTGAAGCAGAGGGAGTAGTGGGTGGAGCAGTGGGAGCAGCAGGTGAAACAGAGGGAGTAGTGGGTGGAGCAGTGGGAGTAGCAGAGGGAGCAGTGGGTGGAGCAGTGGGAGTAGCAGAGGGAGTAGTGGGTGGAGCAGTGGGAGCAGCAAGTGAAGCAGAGGGAGTAGTGGGTGGAGCAGTGGGAGTAGCAGAGGGAGCAGTGGGTGGAGCAGTGGGAGTAGCAGAGGGAGTAGTGGGTGGAGCAGTGGGAGTAGCAGAGGGAGCAGTGGGTGGAGCAGGTGAAGCAGAGGGAGTCGTGGGTGGAGCAGTGGAAGTAGCAGAGGGAGCAGTGGGTGGAGCAGTATGGAAAATACATTGATGCTCAATTGTGTCAAAGGCCTTATAGAAGTCCAGAAAAAGGATGAAACTTTCATCAGAGTATAAGTCTGAGTAGTAAATTAAATCTAGTACTAGTCTGGTATTATTAGAGAAATGTCTGTTTCTCATGAAGCCTGATTGAGTTTCATCAATTATCTGGTCGAAGAGAAGAAAGTTCAGCAGTTCAGGTCCTGCCGAACAAAATTATGTCATTTCCTTCTTCCAGCTTCTTCTGGCTGAAGAAATGAGTTTGGGCTGTTTCAACCGTCCTGCTGAACTATGTAGGAGCTGCTCTGCTGAACCTGCTGCTCTGCCATGTGCTGCTCATGTGTTCCAGTTCTCTCATGACTATCAGTCATATTTTAATCATATTTATCTTGTAACATCGCGACTGTACGAGCGCCGCAGCTCATTAAAATGTTGGAGTGCAGGCTTTTACATGATGCACTTGAACGCATCATGAACAGCTGTCAGCTCCTGGAGTTTAAACCGGACCAACATGGAGCTCTGACAAAAACTCTCTTTATTACTGAAACAGTTCAGAGAACTGTGTTTCTGAAAGTACTGGAGGACAGAAATAAACTGTGCAGTTGAAAGTTTAAACGCCACATCACAGACGTGTACTCCCCTCTGGTGGACATTTGTGGTCATTACACTCATTCCCCACTCAGGCACACACACACGCACACACACACACACACACACACACACACACACACACACACACACACACACACACACACACACACACTCTCGTTCCCTTCTCTCTCTCTCTCTCTCTCTCTCTCTCTCTCTCTCTCTCTCTCTCTCTCTCTCTCACACACACACACACACACACACACACAGATCCCTCTCCTGTGTTCAGCTTCATACTTTCACTCACCAAACGTTTCTTCCCGGTATTTCTTGTCCTACAATAAAACAAACATAGATGTACTCTATGCTGCACGGCCTATCAGCGCCTGTTGAGGTGACGTGTCTGCAGCGCCGCCATCTTGGGGAGGTATTCCTGCTTGTGCTAAACATAAAGATCCACAAAAGAAATTGTAGTTCTTTCCAGGTATCAACACAAATAAAACCTCATTTTAAAGCTGAGGAAAAGCTCTATCCTGTGGAAACCTCATGGAGGAATTACTGGGAAGGGAAAGTCTTAAAACATCAGAAGACTAATAAAACTGGGAACAATAAACTTAAATACTCCCTAATCTGATGTTGTTGTCAGCGTTTGATCAGAATATGCTAATTACTCTAGTGAGAGGCTACCGGAAGGTTCTGAACCACCAGAGGTCATTTACATATAAACAAATCATCAAACGGAGGTTAATTGTTATTTACTCCTTGATAATTACTGATCACTAGCTGTAGACCACCAAAGTAATGGATTACTGGAGTAATAGATTACTAAGGCAATGTACCAAGTGTAAGTTATGCAGGGCTACAAGGGTTGATTAAAGTAAATAGTCAGTGGTCGACCGACAGTTGTGAGTTATAAAGGGTCACCTGACGGGAGGAACCTCCAGAGGTGTCACATCACTAAGGTGGTCCACAAGTGATACGACTGGTCAATAGAAGTGACTGGTCAGTAGGAGTGACCTGTCAATAAGAGTGATCGGCCAATAGAAGTGACCGGTCAGTAGGAGTGACCGGTCAATAGGAGTGACTGGTCAATAGGAGTGACTGGTCAGTAGGAGTGACTGGTCAGTAGGAGTGACTGGTCAATAGGAGTCACTGGTCAATAAGAGTGACCGATCAATAGGAGTGACCGGTCGATAGGAGTGACTGGTCAATAGGAGTGACTGGTCAATAGGAGTGACTGGTCAATAGGAATGACTGGTCAGTAGGAGTGACTGGTCAATAGGAGTCACTGGTCAGTAGGAGTGACTGGTCAATAGGAGTGACCGGGTAATAGGAGTGACCTGTCAATAGGAGTGACTGGTCACTCCTTGGTTAACAACCGCGGGTCACTGGTGTGAACTACCGAAGCATCTGTGGAGCCACAGGAGGCGACTCGCTGAAGCAACCTGGGAAGAACTCAAACTGCTCGGAGTCACAAATGGTTATTGACCAATCAATGATCAACAGTACTTGATTACCAGTGACGACTAAAGTACAGGAAGTAATTTATGATTCAAGTTATCAATGAAACAAATCTGGGATTTATAAATTAATAGTTGAAGGGAGGTTAAACTACTTCAGTGGAATGAATCACCGAGGGTGATCTACAAGTCATTTAGGATAGATTGTTAATCAAACAAATGTGTTATGTATTTAGTAACAATCAGAAGTAATCAAGAAGAAGCTTGAATTAATTAAGTAAAGTCATGATTTATCAATTAATACAATGAATTACTTAAATGCACTAAACCATTAAAAAAGAATTAAATGCAGCAATATTAATTAAATAAACTTGTGATTAATAAATTAATAATTCTGGATAATTAGATGCTGAGATGCAAGAAAACCACTGAAAAATGATTAAAAACAATCTTGATTATTAATTAAATAAATGTATTAATTTATTAATTAATAAGAAATACTAATTATATATCTACAATGAAGTCACCGACCAATAGCTTTAGAGACAATTCAAGTTGTGATTAAATTAACTGAGTATTAAATCAATCAATAATACTGCGAGTAATTAGACACCAAAATGATTTAAAAGCAATGCGGGTTATTCAAGTAATAAACCTGCATTCATTAGCCAACAACTCTTAAGTGTATTAAGTTACTGAAAGTGTTAAAATAATTGAAACTGATTTAAACCGTTCAAACTATTAATCAATGAATATTACCGTTACTTAATCAGAGAGTCGGGGCTCCAGCTGAAGTTAGGATCTTAAACTAAACATCAGTCTTATTAAATGAGTGAAGTTCTTCTTCCTGGTTGGAATGAGAAGCAGACTTTAAATGAAACAGGGAAGGAAGGCTGGGAATCCCAGCACTGACTGTTCCAACCAGCAATCGTCACAGAAAAACACCAAAACCACCAAGAATCCTTCAATTCAACTACTAAGTGTTTATTAACTAACGTCTAGTCCTAAATCATCAATCTACCAATCACATCTGATCAATAAACATCAAGTCACATCTCATCAAACAACAGCAAAGAAAGTGTGTGTGTGTGTGTGTGTGTGTGTGTGTGTGTGTGTGTGTGTGTGTGTGTGTGTGTGTGTGTGTGTGATTGAGTGGGGGATGAGTGTAATGACCACAAATGTCCACTAGAGGGAGGTACACGTCAGCGGTCCCGTGCAATAAACCAGAGGGCGTGAAACGGCACAGTTACTCAGAGGAGGGAATGGCTGTAATTACCCATACGGCCACTAGAGACATTTGGCACGCTCTGCCTGGGATAGTGTGACGTCACTGGGCTCTGTGCGCAGCTCGTTAGGCCTGCTAAAGCACCAGGCTTCACGTGGGTGAGAAATCCGAGCGACACACGTTCCCAGGGACGCAGTGAAAAGAGGTGATAGGGAACAGCTGAGAGAGAGAGAGAGAGAGAGAGAGAGAGAGAGAGAGAGAGAGAGAGAGAGAGAGAGAGAGAGAGAGAGAGAGAGGAGTCTATGATATGAGAAAAAGAATATATATATACGCCCCTAATATTTCAATTTATTACAATATTTTAATATTTGAAGCCAATTCTGTTTTACTCTTCTTTGGAAAATTGTGCATAAGGTCAAACTCCTGTTTCTTTCTGTTATTGAAATGTTCTTCATTACATTGTTGGTTCTTTAAAATGTGACCTCCATTGTACTTCCTGTTAAGATTTTATTACATTTAAATAAATAAAAAACTGATCCAGCTTCACTGGTGTTTCTTTATAATCTAAGAAAACCTAATTCATTCTCAATTATGACTTTTTGGGTTAAACCAAATGAAAAATAATAGAATTACTGCAACACAAATAATTAGTTGAAACTCTCTTTAATTGAATTTAATGGCACTAAACCAAATAAATTAGCTGAGGTATATGCGATTGGTTTGTTTTGGTAAAATATGAAAACATTGAGTTGGAGGAGTTTTTAGATTGTTGTGCAGAAACAAACTCAAACTGAGTCGGAGCTCAGAAACTTTATTAGATGGAAAAACTGCCCAAATCCAGTGGAGTTAATCCAATGAGGTGTTTTTGTTGAGTGCAGTCTGTTGTCCTCGTCAGGCAGGTTGTCCTCATTAAGGGGAGGTAACAGTTAAATATGTGTCGGTGCAGTGACGTGTCCCCCCAGCAGGGGGCAGGTGGTGCAGTGGACAACATGTCTGACAGAGTGTGGTGCTACTAACACCAAGGTCCTGGGTTCAAGCTCTGGAATGAAAGAGGGATTATTTAGAGATTACTTTAAAACCTCTGCTGCTGAAGCTCAGATGTACGGATGACAGCAGGTAATGCAACACTAAGAGTGAGCAGAAGGAGGCGCTGTGGCTGAGCTGCTCAAAGTACCTGTCTAGTAAACAGGAGGTCCTGGGTTCAAATCCCAGCAGTGCCTCACAACATTCCATTTGGAAAGTGACTGTAGGTCTTTATGTGAAGACAAGTGGACAGTTTGTCTCTCTGGATTTCAAATTGTCTGTCTAAAGTCAGAGTGTCAGTGTGAGAAAGAATTTGTCAATCTGAATCTGCAGAAGTCATCTTGTGTTTTTTCTGTAATTAGATATTGAAATGTGTAAAAAATCTGCTCCTCTGTATTAGAACTTGTACATGTAATAAGATGAGTCAGTCGTACAAAGAGTTATCAATACATACGAAGATATTTTTGGAGTTGAAAAGTTTGTTTTCATCTTCAAATGATGAAAATACAAACAACTCACCAGTTTCCAGAGGAGCACTTTCACTATCGTCTGTTTGTTTCCACGTGACTTTTGCTCCAGTTGTTTCATGAGGATTGATAAAGAGCATTACAGTAATCAATTAGTGAGCTGATAGAGCAGGAATTGTCCTTTCAAGGTGGCTGTGATTTAAAAAAGGCTTTACTTTGGTTCTAATGTGGAGTTGATTAAAACAAACTGCTCTGGTTTCCACACTCAGTTTCCACACTCAGTATCTGCTGGTACCTCATGGTACAGTTCAGGTTCTCATGTGTTTTCACTGACTAAAGTTGTGGAGGGTACCAAAAGTACCGTAGCCCACCGTCAGCCCTCTGTTGTGGCAGCGAGCACGTCGGTACGATTCCATAAGGAGGAGCTACAATGCAGCCGTCTGGATCCTGCCAACAACACTGCTCAATACTTTAATGTTCCACAAAGACTCTTCTTCAGTCTGATGGATTCATTTAGATGTGCTTCATTCTCCTCAAATGTATATGTCTGACCTATTCATGTTCTTCTCATCTCAGAACACCAAGGTCCTGGGTTCAATTCCCAAACTGGCCATAGAACTGACTGCTAACAAGTAAATGTGTAGAGTTCAGTCGTCTCAGCTCTGTAATGAAAGACTGAGTCATTTCTTTACATGAGGAACTTATTAGAAAGAGACTTGTGGACATTGAACAGTGTGAGAGTCCAAACTCCTTTGTGGTCACGTCTTGTTCCTCCTGCAGTTTCAATGTCTTCAGGACATTCAGGTCATGCAGTGAAAAGAGACGATGACTTTGGAAGACATCTTTGTCTTCTTTCTTTAAGCTGCTCCGACCAAGACAACAACAATCAGCAGAGAGACCAAACAACAACAGGAAGAGCAAAACTACAGGTCAACTTAGAGAAAGAGTCCTGGGAAAAGACATCCCATAATGCCTTGCACTGTCCCACCTGACAGCATCAGCAGCGTCCCACAGCCGCCACCACAATACAAACATCTTGGTGGAAGTTTTCAAGGATCCAGACAGAATGTGGCAGCAGATTTGAACCTTCAAGCAGATTGACTCATGTGGCAGGATGTGGAGGACACAATGTCAAAGTCAACATCAAATCCATAAAGGAGCTAAAACCAGGATCAGATGTTGAGACAATAGAGAAGTGTGTATAAATGGATGAACTGTCCACCTTTTGACATTATTGAACACACCTGACACTTTATCAAGGAAGTGAGTTTGTCAGTGTTTGGTTGAAATGTTGGCGTCATGGGACCACGTGGCCCAATGGATTTACTAGACTTCTGCTAACGTCACAGATGAAATTACTCAACAGCCGTTGTGTTAAAATCTTCATCTTTGATAGCATCTTATGTTTACATGTACTGACTTCGGCGGTCGCTCCGTCCTTGTTGTCCTTTTTCATCCTCTGCTCGTTTGCTGTCCCTCCTTTTCCCTCCTCGCCTGCTGCTCCTGTTGCTCACTGGTTGGTTGGTTGCTGCTTGGCTTTGGTGACTCTATGTTGCTTTTTTTTTTTTCTTAGTTCATTTCGGACATTCAGGGGCAATGGGAAATAAAACCACTTTTTTTCAAATTAAAGTGAGCATCAAAGTGAAAATTATTAACGCTATTAAATGTTCAACTGTGTCATTACAGGCTGTCACTGTCACAGTTTCAAATGCTGGATTATTATTTTTTTTTCAAATTTTGATGGTTCAAATTGTGAAACTTTATTTCTAGAAGTTAGGAAAGGAACTTTGTCAAGATCAAAGTAAAAGATCAATGCTGGATTTACAGAGGAGTATCTTCATGACAGCTGGGGAACATCTGGATCTGATGTCACAAAGACTCCATTACATGTCACAATTGATGTCACAATGTGACTTTATTCCTGCTCATGCAGGTAGTGCAACCGAGCGGTCCAAGGCTCTGGATTTAGGCTCCAGCTTCTCAGGAGGTGTGGGTTCAAATCCCACTGCTGCCATTTCAAATGTTTTGAGTTGTTATATTTGCTTGTAACAAGACGCCGTCGTCCATTGTGCTCCTAATATGTTAGAAACTGTGTTGAAGAATTTCAAAAATATTTCTTCAGAGATTAAAGGTTTTGGGAAACTAGAAATGTCCTGCTGGTTGAAGTGGGATTTTAACCGACGCCTCCAGAAGAGACTGTAACATGAACACAGATCCTTGGACCACTTGGTTTCCTCACTCAGCTCATCTCACTCTGAGGGAAAAGTTGTTCTTGATGATAAAAAAGTTCTTCTGAGAACATCAGTCCTCATCACTTTCTACAGAGGAACATAGAGAGTGAGCTACCAGCAGCTGCTCTCTGTGGAGGAGAACATCAGTCCTCACCTCCACCCTTTCTGACAGGGGGAAGGTGTGTGTGTGTGTGTGTGTGTGTGTGTGTGTGTGTGTGTGTGTGTGTGTGTGTGTGTGTGTGTGTGTGTGTGTGTGTGTGTGTGTGTGTGTGTGTGTGTGTGTGTGTGTGTGTGTGTGTGTGTGTGTGTGTGTGTGTGTGTGTGTGTGTGTGTGTGTGTGTGTGTGTGTGTGTGTGTTCAATGACAGTTGGATCTATTTGATGTTTCACATTGTGGATTTGCTGTGAGATTTTCTGCACTTTAACACTTGAATTGTGAATCTCTTTGTTTAGTGTTAAAGGTAAGATCAGAGTCTTCAATAGATCAGATCAAAGTACTTTAATAGAATGTATTCAGTCCTCCTGACGGTCCTTTTGGAATGCCAACAGTTCCACCTCTTTGTGGATCAGTGAAGCCTGGAGCAGCCGCGGTAGAAAAGATGCTCTCTCAAACTGATGCTTCTCTACTTTATTGAGCCTTGCAGGTGAACTCACCGTAAGAACTACAATGTACACAGAAAAATACCATCAGCAACTCTTAACAGCATGTTTTCCCGTTAAACATAACCATATTTACTACCTTTAACTCATGTGAGTAACAAACATGGCCGGGAATCAAACCCTGGACCCTGCATGGAAGGAGAGGATTCTACCCCTGAACCACCAATGTTACACTTCCTGTTGTTCCAGCCAGGAAATGTGAAGCGTTCCACCTTCAGTGCTCCATGAACCCCTCCCCCACAGTTTGAGTGATTCTCACTGTCACTGAGTGAAACTGAACCAAACTGTGACCTGACAGTGTCAGAGTCTTGATCTCCTGAATTATTTATGACATCACTGGAGTCCTTTATCTTCTTCAACATGTCGGGTCGTTGGTCTAGGAGTAAGAAGAAGTAACAATAATTTAAAAAAAAAAATCGCACACTTATTGATCCAGGTAATCAGAAAGAGCCGAGCTGTAGTGTTCTAGATGTTCCTTTACTGAGCTGCAGTGTTCTAGATGTTCCTTTATTGAGCTGAAGTGTTCTAGATGTTTCTTTATTGAGACTTTAGGCCGAATCCTGAATTTGCAGCACGATGATCATCTGTCAGACTTTCATCTCCAAATGATCCAGAGCGGTGGATAGAACTGATTGATGATCAACTGTGACAAGGTGTGGAACAATCAGTCTCATTTCAAAGTGAGCACATAAATAGAGCGGTGACAGCCGTGTGTAAAGCTGCACTGTGGATGCTCTGGTACCGCCATGCGCTCTGGACACTCTGGTGCTGCAGACAGACAAGCTCCTCGTCACCCACCGCCTCCAACTCTAGTGACTGAGGACACACACAAAGTCCACTGAGCCTTTTTACAACTTCCTGTTGAAATATTTCATTTGTACATTTAATAAACAGATCAAAGTGTATTTTATCAGTCTGGTCTCCACTGTGGTCTCCTACAAATCTGTCTCCGTCCCTCTCCAACACTCTGACACACTCTGACCCTCACAACCATGGAAGCTGTTTTGATGTCCAGAGGTGAGCTCTGGTTCTGACCTCCATGATGTCACTCTCCTCTGACCTCCATGATGTCACTCTCCTCTGACCTCCATGATGTCACTCTCCTCTGACCTCCATGATGTCACTCTCCTCTGATCTCCATGATGTCACTCTCCTCTGATCTCCATGATGTCACTCTCCTCTGACCTCCACCTTCAGATCAAGGCAAGGCAAATTTATTTATAAAGCACCATTCAAACAAAAGGCAATTCACAGAGCTATACAAAGAAATTAAAGAAATGCAGAATAAAGAAATACATTAAAACTTTAAAAGAAATGAAAGACGTACATTAAAACAAATAATGAAGAAAAGTATAATAAAAAGGTAAGAGATTAATTAAGATTAGTTTACTAAGTAAGTAGAGTCTATTGTTTATTCAACAGCCTGTGAATCTAGGAATGTTTTAATTCCTTATTTAAAAGAGGTGAGTGTGTCAGCAGTCTTCAGTTGTTCAGGACGTTTGTTCCACAGGTGAGGAGGTAGGAACTAAAAGCTGCTTCACCTTGTTTGTTTCTGACTCGAGGAACACTGAGTAAACCTCTACCCTTCTGCAGCCAGTGGAGAGGGTGGAGCATGGGGGTAATGTGCTCCACCCCCTTTGTGTTGGTGTAATGTGCTCCACCCCCTTTGTGCTGGTGTAATGTGCTCCACCCTCTGTGTTGGTGAGGACTCTGGCTGCAGCGTTCTAGATGAGCTGTAGTTGTCTGACAGGTTTTGTCCTGAGACCTGTAAACACTCCGTTACAATAATCTAACCTACTGTAAATAAATGCAAGAAGAAGTTTCTCAGAATCTTGTTGCTCAGAAATCCTTTGATTCTTCCACATTGTTCAGACGGTAGGAAGCAGATTTGGTTCTTGTCTTAATGTGGCTGTTAGATTTCAGGGTGGAGTCCAGAACTCCACCCAGATTTCTGCCTGATTTGATGTCCTGAGTGACCTGGAGTCAAGATGAGCACTGAACTTTAACCTTTCTTCTTTGGGGACAAAAACAATGAGCTGAGTTTTCTCTGGGTTGAGTTGTAAAAAGTGCTGACTCATCACTCCTTCATTTCATTTCTACATTTCCTCAGCCGGTATAAGGGGGTGTGGTCATTCACTGACACTGATATATAAAGCTGAGTGTCGTCTGGTCATTCTGAGAACAGATGTTGTAATGTTCCATGATCTGAGCCAGTGGGAGCACGGAGATGTTCACTAAAAGGGACCAAGGATGGAGCCCTGAGGAACCCCACAAGTGATTTGCTCACATTCACAATCAGCTGCTGACACAGAATAGCGGCCATCTTGCCAGGAGGATTTAAAGCCACTGAGTGCAGAGCCAGAAGTTCCAACCATTGTTCCAGTGGGTCCAGCAGGACGTTGTGGTCAACTGTGTCCAAAGCAGGACTAAGACCCAGTCAGAGTCAAAGTGAGACAGTGGACGTGTCCATGCTCATGGAGACGTCATCCAGCACTTTAACCCGAGTGTTTCAGTGCTCTGACCCCCAATCCAGAGTGGAAAATATCACTGAAAATATTCTGCAACCAGGATGGAACACAGGAGCCATCTTGGATGGGTCTACTGTCCTTTACAGAGACCTGGAACCTTCTGCATGTATTATTGTAGAATAATGTGAAGGTTCTAACAACAACAAGGGGAATGTTGTCTGTGAAGTTACCTAAAGGGTTTTCAAGCTAGCCAGGACTTGAATCTGGAACCTTCTGATCCATAGTCAGACATGTTCTCCATTTCACCACTAGCTCCTTGGTAAGGTAAGTTTTCACATGTTTGTATCTGTTTATATTTATAATATTGAAGAAGAAACAGTAGAAAAAGTCTTTGACTCTCAAATTGTCATGAAGTTTTTTTTGTTGTTCTAGTGACGTATCAGTGTCCGATTGTTTTCAACTGGAATTCTACTGTCACAGTTCTATATCTGTTTGATCTTCCATTATGAGTGGGTGGAGCAGTGGGAGCAGCAAGTGAAGCAGAGGGAGAAGTGGGTGGAGCAGTGGGAGTAGCAGAGGGAGTAGTGGGTGGAGCAGAGGGAGAAGCTGGTGAAGCAGAGGGAGTAGTGGGTGGAGCAGAGGGAGAAGCTGGTGAAGCAGAGGGAGTAGTGGGTGGAGCAGTGGGAGCAGCAGGTGAACCAGAGGGAGTAGTGGGTGGAGTAGTGTATGCAGAAGTGGGAGCAGCAGGTGAAGCATAGGAAAAGTGGGTGGAGCAGTGGGAGCAGAAGTGGGAGCAGCAGGTGAAGTAGAGGGAGTAGTGGGTGGAGCAGTAGGAGCAGCAGAGGGAGTAGTGGGTGGAGTAGTGGGAGTAGCAGAGGGAGTAGTGGGTGGAGCAGTGGGAGCAGCAGGTGAACAAGAGGGAGTAGTGGGTGGAGTAGTGTATGCAGAAGTGGGAGCAGCAGGTGAAGCATAGGGAGTAGTGGGTGGAGCAGTGGGAGCAGCAAGTGAAGCAGAGGGAGAAGTGGGTGGAGCAGCAGGTGAAGCAGACGGAGTAGTGGGTGGAGCAGTGGGAGCAGCAGGTGAAGCAGAGGGAGTAGTGGGTGGAGCAGTGGGAGCAGCAGGTGAACCAGTGGGAGTAGTGGGTGGAGTAGTGTATGCAGAAGTGGGAGCAGCAGGTGAAGCATAGGGAGTAGTGGGTGGAGCAGTGGGAGTGGAAGTGGGAGCAGCAGGTGAAGCAGACGGAGTAGTGGGTGGAGCAGTGGGAGCAGCAGGTGAAGCAGAGGGAGTAGAAGGGTGGAGTAGTGTATGTAGAAGTGGGAGCAGCAGGTGAAGCATAGGGAGTAGTGGGTGGAGCAGTGGGAGCAGAAGTGGGAGCAGCAGGTGAAGCAGACGGAGTAGTGGGTGGAGCAGTGGGAGCAGAAGTGGGAGCAGCAGGTGAAGCATAGGGAGTAGTGGGAGTAGAAGTGGGAGTAGCAAGTGAAGCAGAGGGAGTAGTGAGTGGAGCAGTGGGAGCAGCAGGTGAAGCAGAGGGAGTAGTGGGTGGAGCAGTGGGAGCAGAAGTGGGAGCAGCTGGTGAAGCAGAGGGAGTAGTGGGTGGAGCAGAGGGAGAAGCTGGTGAAGCAGAGGGAGTAGTGGGTGGAGCAGTGGGAGCAGCAGGTGAAGCATAGTGATTAGTGGGTGGAGCAGTGGGACCAGCAGGTAAAGCAGAGGGAGTAGTAGGTGGAGCAGTGGGAGCAGAAGTGGGTGCAGCAGGTGAAGCAGAGGGAGTAGTGGGTGGAGCAGTGGGAGCAGAAGTGGGAGCAGCAGGTGAAGCAGAGGGAGTAGCAGGTGGAGCAGTAGGAGCAGCAGGTGAAGCAGAGGGAGTTGTGGGTGGAGCAATGGGAGCAGAAGTGGGAGTAGCAAGTGAAGCAGAGGGAGTAGTGAGTGGAGCAGTGGGAGCAGCAGGTGAAACAGAGGGAGTAGTGGGTGGAGCAGTGGGAGCAGCAGGTGAAGCAGAGGGAGTAGTGGGTGGAGCAGTGGGAGCAGAAGTGGGAGCAGCAGGTGAAGCAGAGGGAGTAGGTGGAGCAGAAGTGGGAGTAGCAAGTGAAGCAGAGGGAGTAGTGGGTGGAGCAGTGGGAGCAGAAGTGGGAGCAGAAGGTGAAGCAGAGGGAGTAGTGGGTGGAGCAAAGGGAGAAGCTGGTGAAATAGAGGGAGTACTGGGTGGAGCAGTGGGAGAAGCAGGGGGAGCAGAGGGTGAAGCAGAGGGAGTAGTGGGTGGAGCAGTGGGAGCAGCAGGTGAAGCAGAGGGAGTTGTGGGTGGAGCAGTGGGAGCAGCAGGTGAGGTTGAGGGAGTAATGGGTGGAGCAGTGGGAGCAGCAGAGGGAGTAGTAGGTGTAGCAGTGGGAGCAGCAGAGGGAGTAGTGGGTGGAGCAGTGGGAGTAGCAGAGGGAGTAGCGGGTGGAGCAGTGGGAGCAGCAGGTGAAGCAGAGGGAGTTTTGGGTGGAGCAGTGGGAGCAGAAGTGGGAGCAGCAGGTGAAGCAGAGGGAGTAGTGGGAGTAGAAGTGGGAGTAGCAAGTGAAGCAGAGGGAGTAGTGGGTGGAGCAGTGGGAGCAGCAGGTGAAACAGAGGGAGTAGTGGGTGGAGCAGTGGGAGCAGCAGGTGAAGCAGAGGGAGTAGTGGGTGTAGCAGTGGGAGCAGAAGTGGGAGCAGAAGGTGAAGCAGAGGGAGTAGTGGTTGGAGCAAAGGGAGAAGCTGGTGAAGCAGAGGGAGTACTGGGTGGAGCAGTGGGAGAAGCAGGGGGAGCAGCTGGTGAAGCAGAGGGTGTAGTGGGTGGAGCAGTGGGAGCAGCAGGTGAAGCAGAGGGAGTTGTGGGTGGAGCAGTGGGAGCAGAAGTGGGAGCAGCAGGTGAAGCAGAGGGAGTAGTGGGAGTAGAAGTGGGAGTAGCAAGTGAAGCAGAGGGAGTAGTGAGTGGAGCAGTGGGAGCAGCAGGTGAAGCAGAGGGAGTAGCGGGTGGAGCAGGGGGAGCAGCTGGTGAAGCAGAGGGAGTAGTGGGTGGAGCAGTGGGAGCAGCAGGTGAAGCAGAGGGAGTAGTGGGTGGAGCAGTGGGAGCAAAAGTGGGAGCAGAAGGTGAAGCAGAGGGAGTAGTGGGTGGAGCAAAGGGAGAAGCTTGTGAAGCAGAGGGAGTACTGCATGGAGCAGTGGGAGAAGCAGGGGGAGCAGCTGGTGAAGCAGAGGGAGTAGTGGGTGGAGCAGTGGGAGCAGCAGGTGAAGTAGAGGGAGTTGTGGGTGGAGCAGTGGGAGCAGCAGGTGAGGTTGAGGGAGTAATGGGTGGAGCAGTGGGAGCAGCAGAGGGAGTAGTTGGTGGAGCAGTGGGAGTAGAAGAGGGAGTAGTGGGTGGAGTAGTGGGAGCAGAAGTGGGAGCAGCAGGTAAAGCAGAGTGAGTAGTGGGTGGAGCAGTGGGAGCAGCAGATGATGCAGAGGAAGTAGTGGGTGGAGCAGTTTGAGCAGCAGGTGAAGCATATGGAGTAGTAGGTGGAGCAAAGGGAGCAGCAGGTGAACCAGAGGGAGTAGTGGGTTGAGCAGTGTATGCAGAATTGGGAGCAGCAGGTGAAGCATAGGGATTAGTGGGTGGAGCAGTGGGAGCAGCAGGTGAAGCAGAGGGAGTAGTGGGTGGAGCAGTGGGAGCAAAAGTGGGTGCAACAGGTGAAGCAGAGGGATTAGTGGGTGGAGCAGAGGGTGAAGCAGAGGGAGTAGTGGGTGGAGCAGTGGGAGCAGAAGTGGGAGCAGCTGGTGAAGCAGAGGGAGTAGTGGGTGGAGCAGTGGGAGCAGCAGGTGAAGCAGAGGGAGTAGTGGGTGGAGCAGTGGGAGCAAAAGTAGGAGCAGCAGGTGAAGCAGAGGGAGTAGTGGGAGCAGAAGTTGGTGCAGCAGGTGAAGCAGAGGGAGTAGTGGGTGGATCAGTGGGAGCAGCAGGTGAAGCAGAGGGAGTAGTGGGAGCAGAAGTGGGAGCAGCAGGTGAAGCAAAGGGAGTAGTGGGTTGAGCAGTGAGAGCAGCAGGTGAAGCAGAGGGAGTTGTGGGTGGAGCAATGGGAGCGGCAGGTGAAGCAGAGGGAGTAATGGGTGGAGCAGTGGGGAAAGCAGAGGGAGTAGTGGGTGGATCAGTGGGAGCAGCAGGTGAAGCAGAAGGAGTAGTGGGAGCAGAAGTGGGAGCAGCAGGTAAAGCAGAGTGAGTGGTGGGTGGAGCAGTTGTAGCAGAAGGTGAAGCAGAGGGAGTAGTGGATGGAGCAGTGGGAGCAGCAGGTTATGCAGAGGGAGTAGTGGGTGGAGCAGTGGGAGAAGCAGAGGGAGTAGTGGGTGGAGCAGTGGGAGTAGCAGAGGGAGCAGTGGGTGGAGCAGTGGGAGAAGAAGTGGGAGCAGCAGGTGAAGCAGAGGGAGTAGTGGGTGTAGCAGTGGGAGCAGCAGGTGAAGCAGAGGGAGTATTGGGAGCAGAAGTGGGAGAAGAAGGTGAAGCAGAGGGAGTAATGGGTGGGGCATTGGAAGCGGCAGGTGAAGCAGAGGGAGTAATGGGTGGAGCAGTGGGAAAAGCAGAGGGAGTAATGGGTGGAGCAGTGGAAGCGGCAGGTGAATCAGAGGGAGTAGTTGGTGGAGCAGTGGGAGCAGCAGGTGAAGCAGAGGGAGTAGTGGGTGGAGCAGTGGGAGCAAAAGTGGGAGCAGCAGGTGAAGCAGAGGGAGTAGTGGGAGCAGAAGTGGGAGTGGCAAGTGAAACAGAGGGAGTAGTGGGTGGAGCAGTGGGAGCAGAAGTGGGAGCAGAAGGTGAAGCAGAGGGAGTAGTGGGTGGAGCAAAGGGAGAAGCTGGTGAAGCAGAGGAGTACTGGGTGGAGCAGTGGGAGAAACAGGGGGAGCAGCTGGTGAAGCAGAGGGAGTAGTGGGTGGAGCAGTGGGAGCAGCAGGTGAAGCAGAGGGAGTTGTGGGTGGAGCAGTGGGAGCAGCAGGTGAGGTTGAGGGAGTAATGGGTGGAGCAGTGGGAGCAGCAGAGGGAGTAGTGGGTGGAGCAGTGGGAGTAGCAGAGGGAGTAGTGGGTGGAGCAGTGGGAGAAGAAGTGGGTGCAGCAGGTAAAGCAGAGTGAGTGGTGGAGGGAGCAGTTGTAGCAGAAGGTGAAGCAGAGGGAGTAGTGGGTGGAGCAGTGGGAGCAGTAGGTGATGCAGAGGAAGTAGTGGGTGAGCAGTGTGAGCAGCAGGTGAAGCAGAGGGAGTAGTGGGTGGAGCAGTGGGAGCAGCAGGTGAACCAGAGGGAGTAGTGGGTGGAGCAGTGGGAGCAAAAGTAGGAGCAGCAGGTGAAGCAGAGGGAGTAGTGGGAGCAGAAGTGGGAGCAGCAGGTGAAGCAAAGGGAGTAGTGGGTGGAGCAGTGAGAGCAGCAGGTGAAGCAGAGGGAGTTGTGGGTGGAGCAGTGGGAGCGGCAGGTGAAGCAGAGGGAGTAATGGGTGGAGCAGTGGGAAAAGCAGAGGGAGTAGTGGGTGGATCAGTGGGAGCAGCAGGTGAAGCAGAAGGAGTAGTGGGAGCAGAAGTGGGAGCAGCAGGTAAAGCAGAGTGAGTGGTGGGTGGAGCAGTTGTAGCAGAAGGTGAAGCAGAGGGAGTAGTGGATGGAGCAGTGGGAGCAGCAGGTGATGCAGAGGGAGTAGTGGTTGGAGCAGTGGGAGAAGCAGAGGGAGTAGTGGGTGGAGCAGTGGGAGTAGCAGAGGGAGCAGTGGGTGGAGCAGTGGGAGAAGAAGTGGGAGCAGCAGGTGAAGCAGAGGGAGTAGTGGGTGTAGCAGTGGGAGCAGCAGGTGAAGCAGAGGGAGTATTGGGAGCAGAAGTGGGAAAAGAAGGTGAAGCAGAGGGAGTAATAGGTGGAGCATTGGAAGCGGCAGGTGAAGCAGAGGGAGTAATGGGTGGAGCAGTGGGAAAAGCAGAGGGAGTAATGGGTGGCGCAGTGGAAGCGGCAGGTGAATCAGAGGGAGTAATGGGTGGAGCAGTGGGAGAAGCAGCTGAAGCAGAGGGAGTAATGGGGGGAGCATGGGGAGCAACAGGTGAAACAGAGGGAGTTGTGGGTGGAGCAGTGGGAGCAGAAGTGGGAGTAGCAAGTGAAGCAGAGGGAGTAGTGAGTGGAGCAGTGGGAGCAGAATTGGGAGCAGAAAGTGAAGCAGAGGGAGTAGTGGGTGGAGCAAAGGGAGAAGCTGGTGAAATAGAGGGAGTACTGGGTGGAGCAGTGGGAGAAGCAGGGGGAGCAGAGGGTGAAGCAGAGGGAGTAGTGGGTGGAGCAGTGGGAGCAGCAGGTGAAGCAGAGGGAGTTGTGGGTGGAGCAGTGGGAGCAGCAGGTGAGGTTGAGGGAGTAATGGGTGGAGCAGTGGGAGCAGCAGAGGGAGTAGTGGGTGTAGCAGTGGGAGCAGCAGAGGGAGTAGTGGGTGGAGCAGTGGGAGTAGCAGAGGGAGTAGCGGGTGGAGCAGTGGGAGCAGCAGGTGAAGCAGAGGGAGTTGTGGGTGGAGCAGTGGGAGCAGAAGTGGGAGCAGCAGGTCAAGCAGAGGGAGTAGTGGGAGTAGAAGTGGGAGTAGCAAGTGAAGCAGAGGGAGTAGTGGGTGGAGCAGTGGGAGCAGCAGGTGAAACAGAGGGAGTAGTGGGTGGAGCAGTGGGAGCAGCAGGTGAAGCAGAGGGAGTAGTGGGTGTAGCAGTGGGAGCAGAAGTGGGAGCAGAAGGTGAAGCAGAGGGAGTAGTGGTTGGAGCAAAGGGAGAAGCTGGTGAAGCAGAGGGAGTACTGGGTGGAGCAGTGGGAGAAGCAGGGGGAGCAGCTGGTGAAGCAGAGGGAGTAGTGGGTGGAGCAGTGGGAGCAGCAGGTGAAGCAGAGGGAGTAGTGGGTGGAGCAGTGGGAGCAAAAGTGGGAGCAGAAGGTGAAGCAGAGGGAGTAGTGGGTGGAGCAAAGGGAGAAGCTTGTGAAGCAGAGGGAGTACTGCATGGAGCAGTGGGAGAAGCAGGGGGAGCAGCTGGTGAAGCAGAGGGAGCAGTGGGTGGAGCAGTGGGAGCAGCAGGTGAAGCAGAGGGAGTTGTGGGTGGAGCGGTGGGAGCAGCAGGTGAGGTTGAGGGAGTAATGGGTGGAGCAGTGGGAGCAGCAGAGGGAGTAGTTGGTGGAGCAGTGGGAGTAGAAGAGGGAGTAGTGGGTGGAGTAGTGGGAGCAGAAGTGGGAGCAGCAGGTAAAGCAGAGTGAGTAGTGGGTGGAGCAGTGGGAGCAGCAGATGATGCAGAGGAAGTAGTGGGTGGAGCAGTTTGAGCAGCAGGTGAAGCATATGGAGTAGTAGGTGGAGCAAAGGGAGCAGCTGGTGAAGCAGAGGGAGTAGTGGGTTGAGCAGTGGGAGCAGCAGGTGAACCAGAGGGAGTAGTGGGTGGAGCAGTGTATGCAGAATTGGGAGCAGCAGGTGAAGCATAGGGATTAGTGGGTGGAGCAGTGGGAGCAGCAGGTGAAGCAGAGGGAGTAGTGGGTGGAGCAGTGGGAGCAAAAGTGGGTGCAACAGGTGAAGCAGAGGGATTAGTGGGTGGAGCAGAGGGTGAAGCAGAGGGAGTAGTGGGTGGAGCAGTGGGAGCAGAAGTGGGAGCAGCTGGTGAAGCAGAGGGAGTAGTGGGTGGAGCAGTGGGAGCAGCAGGTGAAGCAGAGGGAGTAGTGGGTGGAGCAGTGGGAGCAAAAGTAGGAGCAGCAGGTGAAGCAGAGGGAGTAGTGGGAGCAGAAGTTGGTGCAGCAGGTGAAGCAGAGGGAGTAGTGGGAGGAGCAGTGGGAGCGGCAGGTGAAGCAGAGGGAATAATGGGTGGAGCAGTGGGAAAAGCAGAGGGAGTAGTGGGTGGATCAGTGGGAGCAGCAGGTGAAGCAGAGGGAGTAGTGGGAGCAGAAGTGGGAGCAGCAGGTGAAGCAAAGGGAGTAGTGGGTGGAGCAGTGAGAGCAGCAGGTGAAGCAGAGGGAGTTGTGGGTGGAGCAGTGGGAGCGGCAGGTGAAGCAGAGGGAGTAGTGGGAGCAGAAGTTGGTGCAGCAGGTGAAGCAGAGGGAGTAGTGGGAGGAGCAGTGGGAGCGGCAGGTGAAGCAGAGGGAATAATGGGTGGAGCAGTGGGAAAAGCAGAGGGAGTAGTGGGTGGAGCAGTGGGAGCAGTAGGTGATGCAGAGGAAGTAGTGGGTGAGCAGTGTGAGCAGCAGGTGAAGCAGAGGGAGTAGTGGGTGGAGCAGTGGGAGCAGCAGGTGAACCAGAGGGAGTAGTGGGTGGAGCAGTGGGAGCAAAAGTAGGAGCAGCAGGTGAAGCAGAGGGAGTAGTGGGAGCAGAAGTGGGAGCAGCAGGTGAAGCAAAGGGAGTAGTGGGTGGAGCAGTGAGAGCAGCAGGTGAAGCAGAGGGAGTTGTGGGTGGAGCAGTGGGAGCGGCAGGTGAAGCAGAGGGAGTAATGGGTGGAGCAGTGGGAAAAGCAGAGGGAGTAGTGGGTGGATCAGTGGGAGCAGCAGGTGAAGCAGAAGGAGTAGTGGGAGCAGAAGTGGGAGCAGCAGGTAAAGCAGAGTGAGTGGTGGGTGGAGCAGTTGTAGCAGAAGGTGAAGCAGAGGGAGTAGTGGATGGAGCAGTGGGAGCAGCAGGTGATGCAGAGGGAGTAGTGGTTGGAGCAGTGGGAGAAGCAGAGGGAGTAGTGGGTGGAGCAGTGGGAGTAGCAGAGGGAGCAGTGGGTGGAGCAGTGGGAGAAGAAGTGGGAGCAGCCGGTGAAGCAGAGGGAGTAGTGGGTGTAGCAGTGGGAGCAGCAGGTGAAGCAGAGGGAGTATTGGGAGCAGAAGTGGGAGAAAAAGGTGAAGCAGAGGGAGTAATAGGTGGAGCATTGGAAGCGGCATGTGAATCAGAGGGAGTAATGGGTGGAGCAGTGGGAGAAGCAGCTTAAGCAGAGGGAGTAATGGGGGGAGCATGGGGAGCAACAGGTGAAACAGAGGGAGTAGTTGGTGGAGCAGTGGGAGCAGAAGTGGTAGCGGAGGGTGAAGCAGAGGGAGTAGTGGGTGGAGCAGTGGGAGCAGCAGGTGAAGCAGAGGGAGTAGTGGGTGGAGAAGTGGGAGCAGAAGTGGGTACAGCAGGTGAAGCAGACGGAGTAGTGGGTGGAGCAGTGGGAGCAGCAAGTGAAGCAGAGGGAGTAGTGGGTGGAGCAGGGGGAGCAGCTTGTGAAGCAGAGGGAGTACTGCATGGAGCAGTGGGAGAAGCAGTGGGAGCAGCAGGTGAAGCAGAGGGAGTAGCGGGTGGAGCAGGGGGAGCAGCTGGTGAAGCAGAGGTAATAGTGAGTGGAGCAGTGGGAGCAGAAGTAGAAGCAGCAGGTGAAGCAGAGGGAGTAGTGGGAGCAGACGTGGGAGTTGCAAGTGAAGCAGAGGGAGTAGTGGGTGGAGCAGTGGGAGCAGAAGTGGGAGCAGAGGGTTTAAGCAGAGGGAGTAGTGGTTGGAGCAGTGGGAGCAGCAGGTGAAGCAGAGGGAGTAATGGGTGGAGCAGTGGGAGCAGAAGTGGGAGCAGCAGGTGAAGCAGAGAAAGTAGTGGGTGGAGCAGAGGGAGCAGCTGGTGAAGCAAAGGGAGTAGTGGGTGGAGCAGTGGGAGCAGAAGTGGGAGCAGTAGGTGAAGCAGAGGGAGTAGCGGGTGGAGCAGGGGGAGCAGCTGGTGAAGCAGAGGGAGTAATGGGTGGAGCAGGGGGAGCAGCTGGTGGAGCAGAGGGAGTAGTGGGTGGAGCAGTGGGAGCAGCAGGTGAAGCTGATCCACTCTATAAAACTAAGCTGTCTCTTGATGGTCTACGACAGGGTGTCCAAACTGGGTCAGAGAGTGCTGGTGTCCTGCATGTTTTAGTTCTCTGCCTGCTTCAGCATACCTGAATCTAATGATGACGTCATCACCAAGGTTGTGAAAAAGATCAATAATGAGCCTTTCATCACAAAGTGGATGGGAGAGGCACTGGATGGAGTTCAACGGAGATCAAAGCCGGAGGAAATCTTGGATCTGAGCATCTCCATGGCAAAAGGCCCTGATCTCCTTTGATCTGATAGGAGATCAGCACTGGAGCCATGGAGACGCTCAGATCAAAGGAAATCAGCTTTGTAGAGTTGTAATGTGCTCGTACTCATCCTTACATTTTTCTAGAAATTTGTCTTCAATCACCTTTTCTCTATTTACACCCTCTACTTGAACCTTTACCTGTTTATTTATTTCATATTTTCCAAATATCATGATTTTGGTTTGACCTAGATTTAATGAATTAGATTTCATTTCTCTGAATGTATCTAGTATGTCGTTGAAGAGTTTTTCTAGGATTTGGGAGAATTGTGGGTGTGTAGTTTGTGAAGTGTGTCTGTTTTCAATAACGGTATCCTTACTGGAAGCCTGTTGAATGATACTATGTAGAACCTTCTATGTACTGCTGACATAGTCTTTATTGTTTTCTGGTACTTTCTTAACCCTTGTATTATGTTAAGGGTCAATTTGACCCATTTCAGTTTTTGAGTTGTCTAAAACATTGGTTCCCTTTTTTTTTTCTTCATGAAATTTTGTGACTTTTCCTCATCTAGGGTCATTAACAGGTGTGTAAAAGTTGGAGTCTTTGACATGTAGTGGAATGTCTGTGCAGAGTTTACATATAAAGATGATGTTGCGGGTCATTTTGACCCGGACACTTTAATGTGGGTAAGTAGCTGTTCACATCCAATATACACCTGTTTCTTTGATGTACTTTGTTTTGACTGCCTCTGAATAGCCATTTAGAGAGCAGAGACCCAGGTGTCTGTAGGGGAGGAACTTTCTCTCCCTTCTCCTTCTCACTTTTCTCATGTCATTTCTTTGACGAACACACCAACAATGAGCTCCAGGAGATTTACCGCTGAAGAAGCTTTATCACAGATTCTGAACTGGGATAGTGATGCAGAGGAAGAGATTTCAGAGACAGAGGATCTTTCAGGGACTGAGGACAATGTTATTGATGATCCTGATTGTCAATTTTCCTACGATGATGAGGATTCAGAAGATGAGTCTCCCGCCATCTCTCCATCAGATGAAAGCCAAGGACTGCAGCAATCCCCATCCACAGAGAGGACATGGGCATCTAAAGACGGTAATATAAACTGGTCAACATCACCACACCAAAGCCGAGGCAGACTGTCATCATCTAATATTATCAAAATGACTCCCGGTCCAACAAGATTTGCGATCACACGAGCTGATGATATTCAATCAGCATTTCAGCTCTTCATATCCCCACCGATAGAGAAGATCATACTGGACATGACCAACTTGGAGGGGAGGCGTGTATTTCAAGAGAAATGGAAGCCACGGGATCAGACTGACTTGCATGCTTACATTGGGATTCTGGTATTAGCTGGAGTGTACAGGTCAAAGGGAGAAGCAACTGCAAGTCTATGGAATGAAGAGAGTGGAAGGCCAATCTTTCCAGCAACAATGTCTTTGGAGACATTTCACATGATATCTCGTGTGATCCGATTTGACAACCGTGACACCAGAGCTGGTCGACGTGAAAAAGACAAACTCGCTGCAATCAGAGATGTTTGGGATAAGTGGGTCGAAATTCTACCTTTGTTGTACAATCCTGGTCCCCATGTGACTGTAGATGAGCGCCTTGTTCCCTTCAGGGGGCGCTGTCCTTTCCGACAGTACATGGCCAACAAGCCTGCCAAGTATGGCATCAAGATATGGGCAGCCTGTGACGCAAAATCAAGCTATGCAAGGAATATGCAAGTGTACCCTGGAAAGTTGCCTGGAGAAGCATCTGAAAAGAATCAGGGGAGGCGTGTGGTGCTGGAGATGAGTGAAGGGCTGCAAGGTCATAACATGACATGTGACAATGTCTTTACATCCTACCGCCTTGGAGATGAACTTCAGAAGAGAAAGCTGACTATGTTGGGAACAGTCAGAAGAAATAAGCCAGAACTTCCCAGGTCTTCTAACAAACCTGCGGTGGATCCAGTGGATCCAGTGGATCCAGGTGTAAAGAAACGGAAAAGATGCCAGGTCTGTCCCACTCGAGAGGACAGCAAAACAAGTACCTCCTGTGTGAAATGCAAGAATTACATCTGCACAAAGCACAGTTACATTCTGTCCATCATGTGGACAACATTGGAAATGTTGGACAGAAAAAATCTGATCAAGCAGGGCAAGTTAAATAAAAAAAGAGAAATTTGTTTGTGATAAGAGAAAAACTTTAAATAGTTCCTAAATATAGAGTTGAAATTTAAAATGTATTGTATGTCACTTTTTTAAATGTTTATATAATCTTAAATAAAGTTAGTTTTGGTTGAACCTTGTTTTTTGACTGTTTTAGTGGATTTACACGGTCCGGGTCAAAATGACCCGCAACATAACCAATGTAATTTTTTTTCAACATAATACAAGGGTTAACCATATGTCTGTACCATGAAATAATATAAATTATCTTTTACTTTACATTACAATTAAAGTGTAAACTTGAACTCACAGTACACTAAGCATGGCTTTTACTGCTCATCAACGTTCCTGGTACTTCCATCTGATTTACAACAGTTACTTCTGATTTACCACACCTTGTCTGTGAGTTCCTTAAAAGTAAAAACATAAGCACTATACTATCAGTACAACATAAAATAAACAATAATGAATTATTGCAAGAAAAGAACTTAATATCCAGGTCATTTACAAAGCCTATTTTCTGACATATTTGTATCCCTGCTAATCTCTTGTTGGTCATGCTGAGGTGATACAGTGGAGCATTTTCACTGGTTCTCTTCTTTATTCAAAGATTGTCATTCATTCAAAATGTCAGATTCTGATCAAAGTAAAGATCAAAGACAAGAAAGGAATTTTGTCACTTTGATCTTTCCCAATCCTTAGAAATAGTATAGACTAGTTAGAACCAGCAGATGGCGTAATAGTACTTCACAGATGCCAACTGCCATTAAAGATAAAAGAAGAAGAAGAAAGTCACTTCAGGATAGTGTTGGTGACTTATAAACTGCACATCTCCATCTTCAGCCCAGAACAATCAGGGTTCTAATTTACAGATGATTTAAGGCACGTTTACACCACAACAAAAACAAGTGGAACCACAAAACTTTAGTCACATTTTGGCTCCGTTTATACGACAGTGGTGCTCGGATCCACTGCAACCGTCACTTTTTGGTCCCGGCTCTCAAGGTGGAACTTTTCTTTCACAATCCCGACTCCCCCCACAGGGACTGAGCATGTGCTACTGAACCAGACTGTCAAACTGTGACCTGACAGTGTCAGAGTCTTGATCTCCTGAATTATTTATGACAATCACTGGAGTCCTTTAGCTTCTTCAACATGTCGGCTCGTTGGTCTAGGAGTATGATTCTCGCTTAGGGTGCGAGAGGTCCCGGGTTCAATTCCCGGACGAGCCCTTTGGTCATCAACCATGATCCTTTGTGTTAAATTTCCAAAGAGGCTTTGACTTTGTGTGTGAGAATCCTCCTCCCAGACCAACCAGCAACATATTCAAGAAGCAAAAGAACTCAACCAACCGTATCGGGGCTTTATTCACTTTGAGGAGCTTTCAAACAGCAACGCCGACACATTTCATGATTTTCTCCTAAAAACACTCGATGCTCTGGGTCTGGATGTTAAACTGATCCTGGACCAGGAACATGATGGAGCCAGAACAATGTCTGGCCTCATTTATAAAGGTTGATTATTATGATTATAAGGTTGGTTACGGGGGAAAACTGGTAGAACTGATGGTGAAGTGGTGAATTGAACCAGATGGTGAAATGGTGAATTGGACCAGATGGTGAAGTGGTGAATTAGTGAATTGGGTGAATTGCACCAGATGATCAAGTGATGAATTGAACCAGATGGTGAAGTGGTGAATTGAACCAAATGGTGAAGTGGTGAATTGAACCAGATGGTGAAGTGGTGAATTGAACCAGATGATGAAGTGGTGAAAATAAACCAGATGATCAATGAACCAGATGTTCCTTTATTGAGCTGCAGTGTTCTCGATATTTCATTAATGAGACTTTAGGCCTAATCCTGAATTTGCAGCACGGTGATCATCTGTCAGACTCTCATCTCCAAATATCTGTGTGCTCTGGTGATGACCTCATGAGGTCACTCTCCTCTGACCTCCATGATGTCACTCTCCTCTGACCTCCATGATATCACTCTCCTCTGATCTCCATGATGTCACTCTCCTCTGACCTCCACCTTCAGATCAGACTCTTCTTCTCCCACACATGATGGACCCAGACAGGACAATAAACCAGAGTTGCAGCAACATGGTTGCCTGTCGTTAAAGCAATAACCAATCAGACCCGGCGCTCCACCACACAGACAGCAATGAAAACAAGGCTCTTTAAGTGCAATGACGTTTCAATAAAGTATTAGTAAAAGTGAAAAAGCTTCAGAACATAATAGTAACAATGAAAAAGTATCAATAACCTACCAACTAGAACTACACTCGGTAGAGCATCGATCTTCACCAAAGCCCTATTTGTTTCCAGAACCGAGTTAGCATCACTAACATGATATCTATTAGCTCATCTAAATGCTATCTAGGTAGACCAGGTAGCAACAACACTGAGCAGGGAGCATCTCCATGGTAACAGACCCTGATCTCCTTTAATCTTATTTGATCTCCATGAGGTCGCTCTCTCATCTGCTGAATTGAATCCACAGGCGGTAACGAGACATTGATGGACTCTGCCGCTCTCTGATTATGTAACTAAACACACCTGTGAGCTACAAGCTTTAAATACTGGAGTTTCAATCACAGCAGGAGGTAATAACTCAAGGGTTTTTTGTACAGAAGTATCTGCAGATGAACTTCATCCACAACTAAAGGTTCAAGTCGACTGGAGTCAGTCTTGCAATATGCAAATTAGCCATGTGAACCTGACAGAAGGAAGTCTAACTTTGAATTTGAGTAACTTTGCAAATAAAGTCACTCAGTTCTCACCTTAGGTTTCTTTATATATTATTTTTTACCTGGAAACAGTCTATTTCCCTTCTTGAAGTTTTACTTTTCTGCTGGAATTCCAGTCCTGGCTTCTCCTGAAGGGTTGTAGTTTCTGTTTATAACCTGGTGGTCGTGTCTCCGTTGGCCCATGTCCGTCCTTTACACGGCCCTGTGGTACCGCCACCAGAGGGCCACCAGAGGGCGCTCTTCGTGCTTCTTTTAAACTCATATTTTCACAAACACATCAACATCGCCAAATGCTGCATGACCTGGAAGGAAATGACTGGGAGGACATTTCTGATCCGAACCCAAAGGTTATCAGTAAGTAAACTAAAGACCTGCACTCCCTATCAGGGAATTGAACCCCAATCTCCCTCATGACATCCGGGGATACTCGCCACTATACTAACGAGGAGGTTGTCGCTCAAATATTATGATAACCTTCTTCTATAAAAACTCTGGACTTCACTTGGTACCAATAGATTGAGGACAGAGGCAAGTAGGATAGCTGAGAGTGCTGCAGCTCCCCCTGTAGGATGGTATATGAACTGCATCTCTTCCACTCCAATCATCTAGAAATCAGTGTGTCCATCACTACAAGTCAACAGATAGAACCAAACCTTTGGGTTCTAGTGAGGAGTCAGTCTTCTCTTGTATTGATATTAGTACTGTGACGGGCTGAGTTCTACTTATTATTCTGATTATAGAATCAAATGAGTTTTTTTCTCCATATATTTCAGACTGTTACCAAATGTAAAGGAGGATGCTGAGGGGGCAGGGACTTGTAGCGGGTCCTTACAGCCTATTGGCTCTTTGACTTGTTAACTAATCACATTATGGATCTGATCTGGATCTGAACTGAATTGAGCCGCTGCCAACAAGAGAATAATAATGGAAACAGAGACAGAAGGCAGTGATCACATGGAGTTGTGCAGCATACTTTGCACTATTTCAGCACCATGGACAGCACCGTGGCTTTATCACTAAACCTGCTGATAATCTAGTAACACAACTGCTGACCGGCTATTTCAGCACCATGGACAGCTCCATAGACTTTAGCAAAAATGATCTCAAACTTGAGGTACGACGAAGCTGGATTTTCTCTCATTGAGAAAACTTCAAGGATTAACTCTGGGTTTCCTGTACTACAACGCCAGGATAAATCACCCGGCAATTTACACTGAAAGTTTAATCTGCACCGGAGCAGAATATGTTCTCGATAAGAGGTCAAAGCTCCGCCTCCTGACCAATCAGATCTCTTGAAAAATGACCCGCCCATTCTAAAATGATGGTGATTGGTGGGCAGGTTCAGTGCTGAGCTGCAGCGGAGAGATGAGAAATGAATTTAGAGATCTTTTTGACATAATAAAATAAATCCTCGTCACTGAGGCTTTGAAGAATGTTTTTAGTCTTGACTTGTTCCAAGTTTGTTTATCTTTATGAGGTTAATGATCACAACTGACAGAACTGCAGGAACATGAATTTATGGAACCAGAACTACTCCTGTCATCACGGTGATGAATTAATATTCCAACATAAAACACTCTAACAAGAGAAACTCAGCCTCAAAACAACTGATGGAAAATCTAAACTAAAAGAAGATCAGTGAGGAAGTTCAGCCCGACACGTTTCTGCTGGAATAAAGTGAAACTGAGTGATCACAGTGCTGTCTGTTTATATTGTCTGATGAATTAATCTGGTATAATCTCACCAAGTCAGCATTAACAAGTCAGGAATATTCTGGCTTTGGCTGCAGCAGCAGTGTTGCTTTTAGCTGCTGGATGTGTTTTAATTCTTCATAATCTCAGAGATTAACTGCTCCTTCAGTAATCTGTAAACTGCTCTGCAGAGTTTCTCTGTGTGTGATTGGTCAGACGCTGCAAACTCTGCCCCTTTCATGTGAACGTGCACACGTAGGTCTGGGTTGAACCAGAGAGTTGATAACCTGCTTGGTAGTAACGGTGATCAGGATCAGTCAACCCAGGAACCAGAGAGATCCTGGATATGTTGATCAGGGTTCCTAGTTCAGGCCACTGGTCAGATAAAGGTTAAAAAGTAAAGCAGAGTGGGAAACAAAGGAAAGAAGGTCGATGACGTTCAGCCATGGCTGATGACACACATCTCTCACACCCAAGTGGGAATAGTGAAAGAGCTTTCTTTTATTTAAAATTAAAATGAGGAACAAAGTGATACGGTATGAAGGAGTTGGTGACACAGTGAAGCTTCTAAGGAGCTGATGGGGGTCAAAGATCATGCTCTGGACCCACAGTGGTGACCTCTCAATTGTAGGATTTGTACCTGAAACCTTCAGATCCCAAGTCTTCTGTCATTGAGGACACCACTGTCTGAAAACAGAGCTCCGCTCTACCGACTGAGCTAGCCAGGCTACTTGTTCTGTGGTCATGGAAGGTTCACTGTAATATCCTACACATGAGACGACCACTGCTCACTGTGGCTGGCTCACATTGTAGAAACTCCATTGTTGTCAGTGTTCCTGCTGCTGTGGTGTAAAAGTAACACTTTTCTTCAACAGACAAGTTGTTGTCACTTGGAACCTTGTGATGTAAATGGGGACCAAACCGACCCGTTAACATGAGACTGGGTTGTGAAAGCTCACACAGGAGGAGGGTGAAGAAAAGATCTATTGCATCAATTGGCCGGGAATCGAACCCTCCTGAGTGGCAGGAGAGAATTCTACCACTGAACCACCAATGCTTCAACTTCAGCTCATAACAGCCAGGAAATGTGAAGCGTTCCACCTTCAGCGCTGCATGAACCCCTCCCCCACAGTTTGAGGGATTCTCACTGTCACTGAGTGAAACTGAACCAAACTGTGAACGGACACTTTTTGTCTCCTTCTGGAAAATAAGAGTCAAACTGTCAATAGTAAGAGAAACATGAAAATCTGCCAACTAAATGGACAAAGCTAAGATCCTGAGAGGAGCTGAAGTCAACATTCTTTACACCTTTTTTCATTGTCATGTTGCGTCTCTTCACTTTTGCACTGAAGTGGACGTAGCTTCTACGTCACCAGATAACATCTACAACATGAGCAAACTAAGTTAACTTTCATTTTTATGAAGACGACACACAACTGAACTTCCCTATAAAGCCTTGCTCTACGGACTCTGCCTCTATCCTGTCCTGCCTCACAAAAGTAAAGAACCAAAGTCCAAAAGCTTTTTACAGCTGAACGGTTTAAAACCTGAAATCATTTTGATCGCCCCCAATGGACCCAGTTCTGCTGGTTTTAACAACCTTTGCTCTAGTCTTGGTAGCTCATTGAGCAATGTTTGAAAAGAGACCTACAATTTAGGTGTGGTGTTCGACTCCGACCTGTCCTTTGACTGTCAGGTGACCAAGGTAGTCCAATCCTGCTTTGCTCAGCTAAGATGACTAGTCAAGACCAGGTCGTTCCTCTCCCCAGCAGACCTGGAGAAAGTAATACATGTCTTCATCTGGTCCAGGCTGGATTACTGTAACTCCCTTTATTCTGGCATCAGTAGGCTCAATGTTCAAAGACTGCAGCTGGAGCAGAATGCTGCTACCAGGTTTTTAACAGGCACCAGGAGGAGGGACCACATTTCACCAATCCCTTCTTCCTTTCACTGACTGCCTGTCAGTTTTAGAAGAGATTTTAAAATGCCACTGCTTGTTTTTAAAGCCCTGAATGGTCTGACTCCTCCAGATATCAGAGACCTGTTATGATAATAATAATTACTAGAGGTTTGTATTTCCAGAAGAAAATGCAAGTGTGAATGCTGATGATTGAATAAAGCTGATTTCCTTTGATCTCAGCGTCTCCATGGCTCCAGTGCTGATCTCTTATAAGATCAAAGGAGATCAGTGCCTTTTGCCATGGAGATGCTCAGATCAAAGATTTCCTCCTGCTTTGATCTCCGTTGATCTCCATCCGGTGCCTCTCCCATCCACTTTGTAATGAAAGGCTCATTAGTGTTCTTTCCACAACCTTGGTGATGACGTCATCATTCGATTCAGGTATGCTGAAGCAGGCGGAGAACTAAAACATGCAGGACACCAGCACTCTCTGACCCAGTATGGACACCCTGATGTAGACCATCAAGAGTCAGGGTCATTTTATCCTACTGATGATGTGTTGCTGCAATAGTCATCTTGCTCAGTTTTAATTTTGTTCCCACAAAGAGCCTGAACAGGGACTTAAACCCTGGACACTCAGATTAAAAGTCTGATGCTCTACCATCTGAGCTACCCAGGCCTGCCAACACAGTGTTGTGTCTTCATATCATTCTGACTTATGAGTGAGATGAAGCAAACAATGATCCTGACCACCAAGGTGCAGAAGTGGAGACTCTTCTTGCTCGCTGTTTTGAAACTCAACAAATTGTAGTCCATTGTTCCTTCCTGAAGATGCTGAAAAGCTCCGCTCTGGATTTGAAAACAATCAGGAAACATCTGAGCAGACTGCTGGCTGTATTGCATGATATTTTCTCACTGCCTGATTGGCTGCAGGTGAGAAGTTTTGCTTCAGGAAAACCAGTTTTCTCTCCATTTGAAGCTGGAATGAAGAACTGCTTGGTTTTACAGCAAACCTGAACAGGGATTTTAATGCCAAGAACTGAGTCACTTTATTTACAAAGATACTCAAACTCAAAGTTCGGCTTCCTCCTGTCTGGTTCAAATGGCTAATTTGCATATTGCAGGACTGACTCCAGCAGACTCTAACCTTCAGTTGTGGATGAAGTTCATACAGATACTTCTGGACAAAAAACCCAGAAGTGGTCTGAGTGAAAGCACTTTGGTGTCTGTTCACACTTGTCTTCAGGACTCACCACATGTGATCTGATCACCTGAAACACAGTGGAACCCTGCTGGGTCCAGAACCCAGAGCTCCATGGATCCAAACCTTCCTCTGCTACTGACACTTTCTCTACTATGTCTTCCAGAACTTTCCCAGGGAGGCTGTGAAGTGTGATACCCTGATGGTTCTATCTGCTAACTCTGTTTGGTGATGTCATAGTGATGTCATAAAAGAATTGGAGAGATTAAAGTCACAACATTTCTTTCTTCACTTTGATCTCCACTCTTTCTCTCTCAGCAACATTTCACATTTATGGTACAAATCCAGCTTTTATACATTTTACACCTCACTTGGGTTTGAGGGAATTACATCCAGAACAGGATGGAACACAGGAGCCATCTTGGATGGGTCTACTGTCCTTTACAGAGATCTGGAACCTTTTGCATGACCAATCTGATTCTAGACCGACCTGAAAGCTAAAGGAACAAATCATAATGCTAAAGTCTGAGTCAAAATGAAAGACTTGCTGAAGTGCTTCAGTTTGGTTCAATCAGTTATAAAGACACAAACTGGACATTACGAGGTTTCTCTGATAAAAAGTCCATGAGGTGAAGAGCAGAGATCAGCCAAGCCTCCAACACAAAGCCTCAGTCTCTTTTGAAATTGAACACAAAGAGATCCTGGTTGATGACCAAAGTTAAAATCATCTGTAGGAGAGGGTCAAGGTAACTCCAAGGGCTCATTTGGGAATTGAACTCAGGACCTCTGACACCCAAAGTGAGACTCATTCTCCTAGACCAACGAGCCGAAGTGTTCAAGAAGCTAAATGACTCAACTGATTGTCCTAAATAAGGCAGGAGATCAGGACTCCTGACAGCCTTGACAGAGCTCCTGGAATGACCACATCCTGACCAAAGGAAATGAAAACATTAGTCATGGCCGACCTTGAAGAAATGAAGCTGAAGGTTCAACTGCTGTTGGAGGATTTGTAACTTTATGGTCCATTTGACCTGAAGCAGTTTTCAGGTTTGTGAGTGAGTTCTGTCAGAGCCTCTGAAGCTTGTGTGTCTCCATCAGGATTCATTTTAATACATGGCTTACTGCCATGAGGACAAGTTCTCTTTGACATTTAAAATGGAGACGGTCTGATCTGATGTGTTAGCATTGGTGCTTCAGTGGTAGAGTTGTCCCCTGCCACTCTGGAGGCCTGGGTTTGATTCCAAGTCAATGTAACTAATAATTACAATACAGCCATTTATAATAGAGGTGCCTTGCTCATGCAGTGTGAGCAATCCACCACAACAATCCCTTAACTCCATCAGGGAAGTGAACCCCAGTCTCCTGTGTGACAGGTGGAGATACTCACAAGTAGTGATGCTAAATGAAGCCTCATGAACCATGTTCTTAATTTTCTCACCACCAGATGGCACTGTTGGTTTGAAGATAGATCCTGAAGCACTGGCAAATATTTGTTGAAGAGACAGCGCCATCTAGTGACTTCAGAAAATAAAGACAGTGGTTGATGAAGCTTCATTTGGCCAGTATGGGGATTGAACCCATGACCTTGGTGTTATTAGCACCACACTCTGACCAGCTGAGCTCCCCGGCCCACGTTGGTGAAAACATCTACTTTCTTTCTTCCAATATTTGTGTTGAATGTGATTGTAAATGTTTTCTATACAAGAGCAAAACAAGATGTGAAACATCCAAAGAAACCATCAGTCATTCATCCAAATCTTCTGCATCCTGGATCAACCAGCAGCAGGAAACTAGTCAAGACTTTGTCTTCATGGGACAGCTTCATTGTTTACAGCTTTTTAATAACAGTTCAATGATTCTGCTGCATATTTGGCTTTATTTATTGTGTTTTAAGTTGCTGTGATCTAAACCAGAAGTGTTTTTATTGTTTAGTGTTTCTTACATGCAGTGGTTTTATTTCCCATTGCCCCTGAAGGCAACACACACACTCACCACCAGACCACAGATAAACACACAATCATGTCCATACTCCACTTCTGGGTTAACTTCAGTGTTCGTTCCATAACGTAACGTAACAATCCTGAAAATATCTCTACTTCTAGTGGCGGCGTACTCCTCCTTTCCTGAAGTACTGATGTACTTTATGTTTCACTCCAGAAGTTCTGATCCATCTGGAGCTTGATTTGATTTTTAATTGTACATAGTGGAGGATGAGGATTTTTACATCATTTGGACATCACTTTAATTTGAAAAAAACTCCTATTTTCACTTTGATAGTCACTTTAATTTGAAAAAAAACTCCTATTTTCCCTTTGATAGTCACTTTAATTTGAAAAAACTCATTTTTTCACTTTGATAGTCACTTTAATTTGAAATAAACTCCTATTCTCACTTTGATAGTCACTTTAATTTGAAAAGAAAACTCATATTCTCACTTTGATAGTCACTTTAATTTGAAAAAACTCCTATTTTCCCTTTGATAGTCACTTTAATTTGAAAAAAAACCCTCCTATTTTCTCTTTGATAGTCACTTTAATTTGAAAAAAGCTCCTATTCTCACTTTGATAGTCATTTTAATTTGAAAAAAAAAATCATATTTTCCTTTGATAGTCACTTTAATTTGAAAGAAACTCCTATTCTCACTTTGATAGTCACTTTAATTTGAAAAAAACTCCTATTTTCACTTTGATAGTCACTTTAATTTTAAAAGAAAACTCATATTCTCACTTTGATAGTCACTTTAATTTGAAAGAAACTCCTATTCTCACTTTGATAGTCACTTTAATTTGAAAAAAACTCCTATTTTCACTTTGATAGTCACTTTAATTTGAAAAAAAACTCCTATTTTCCCTTTGATAGTCACTTTAATTTGAAAAAACTCATTTTTTCACTTTGATAGTCACTTTAATTTGAAATAAACTCCTATTCTCACTTTGATAGTCACTTTAATTTGAAAAGAAAACTCATATTCTCACTTTGATAGTCACTTTAATTTGAAAAAACTCCTATTTTCCCTTTGATAGTCACTTTAATTTGAAAAAAAACCCTCCTATTTTCTCTTTGATAGTCACTTTAATTTGAAAAAAGCTCCTATTCTCACTTTGATAGTCATTTTAATTTGAAAAAAAAAATCATATTTTCCTTTGATAGTCACTTTAATTTGAAAGAAACTCCTATTCTCACTTTGATAGTCACTTTAATTTGAAAAAAACTCCTATTTTCACTTTGATAGTCACTTTAATTTTAAAAGAAAACTCATATTCTCACTTTGATAGTCACTTTAATTTGAAAAAAACCCCTCCTATTTTCCCTTTGGTAGTCACTTTAATTTGAAAAAAAATCCTATTTTCACTTTGATAGTCACTTTAATTTGAAAAAAACCTCCTATTTTCCCTTTGATAGTAACTTTCATTTGAAAAGAAAACTCATATTTTCCTTTGATAGTCACTTTAATTTGAAAAAACCCTCCTATTTTCCCTTTGATAGTCACTTTAATTCAAAAGAAACTCCTATTCTCACTTTGATAGTCACTTTAATTTGAAAAAAACTCCTATTTTCACTTTGATAGTCACTTTAATTTTAAAAGAAAACTAATATTCTCACTTTGATAGTCACTTTAATTTGAAAAAAAAAAACCCTCCTATTTTCCCTTTGGTAGTCACTTTCATTTGAAAAGAAAACTCATATTTTCCCTTTGATAGTCACTTTAATTTGAAAAAAGCTCCTATTCTCACTTTGATAGTCATTTTAATTTGAAAAAAAACTCATATTTTCCTTTGAAAGTCACTTTAATTTGAAAAAAACTCCTATTTTCCCTTTGATAGTCACTTTAATTTGAAAAAAGATCCTATTCTCACTTTGATAGTCATTTTAATTTGAAAAAAAACTAATATTTTCCTTTGATAGTCACTTTAATTTGAAAAAACCTTCCTATTTTCCCTTTGATAGTCACTTTAATTTGAAAGAAACTCCTATTCTCACTTTGATAGTCACTTTGATTTGAAAAAAACTCCTATTTTCACTTTGATAGTCACTTTAATTTGAAAAAACTCATTTTTTCACTTTGATAGTCACTTTAATTTGAAATAAACTCCTATTCTCACTTTGATAGTCACTTTAATTTGAAAAGAAAACTCATATTCTCACTTTGATAGTCACTTTAATTTGAAAAAACTCCTATTTTCCCTTTGATAGTCACTTTAATTTGAAAAAAAACCCTCCTATTTTCTCTTTGATAGTCACTTTAATTTGAAAAAAGCTCCTATTCTCACTTTGATAGTCATTTTAATTTGAAAAAAAAAATCATATTTTCCTTTGATAGTCACTTTAATTTGAAAGAAACTCCTATTCTCACTTTGATAGTCACTTTAATTTGAAAAAAACTCCTATTTTCACTTTGATAGTCACTTTAATTTTAAAAGAAAACTCATATTCTCACTTTGATAGTCACTTTAATTTGAAAGAAACTCCTATTCTCACTTTGATAGTCACTTTAATTTGAAAAAAACTCCTATTTTCACTTTGATAGTCACTTTAATTTGAAAAAAAACTCCTATTTTCCCTTTGATAGTCACTTTAATTTGAAAAAACTCATTTTTTCACTTTGATAGTCACTTTAATTTGAAATAAACTCCTATTCTCACTTTGATAGTCACTTTAATTTGAAAAGAAAACTCATATTCTCACTTTGATAGTCACTTTAATTTGAAAAAACTCCTATTTTCCCTTTGATAGTCACTTTAATTTGAAAAAAAACCCTCCTATTTTCTCTTTGATAGTCACTTTAATTTGAAAAAAGCTCCTATTCTCACTTTGATAGTCATTTTAATTTGAAAAAAAAAATCATATTTTCCTTTGATAGTCACTTTAATTTGAAAGAAACTCCTATTCTCACTTTGATAGTCACTTTAATTTGAAAAAAACTCCTATTTTCACTTTGATAGTCACTTTAATTTTAAAAGAAAACTCATATTCTCACTTTGATAGTCACTTTAATTTGAAAAAAACCCCTCCTATTTTCCCTTTGGTAGTCACTTTAATTTGAAAAAAAATCCTATTTTCACTTTGATAGTCACTTTAATTTGAAAAAAACCTCCTATTTTCCCTTTGATAGTAACTTTCATTTGAAAAGAAAACTCATATTTTCCTTTGATAGTCACTTTAATTTGAAAAAACCCTCCTATTTTCCCTTTGATAGTCACTTTAATTCGAAAGAAACTCCTATTCTCACTTTGATAGTCACTTTAATTTGAAAAAAACTCCTATTTTCACTTTGATAGTCACTTTAATTTTAAAAGAAAACTAATATTCTCACTTTGATAGTCACTTTAATTTGAAAAAAAAAAACCCTCCTATTTTCCCTTTGGTAGTCACTTTCATTTGAAAAGAAAACTCATATTTTCCCTTTGATAGTCACTTTAATTTGAAAAAAGCTCCTATTCTCACTTTGATAGTCATTTTAATTTGAAAAAAAACTCATATTTTCCTTTGAAAGTCACTTTAATTTGAAAAAAACTCCTATTTTCCCTTTGATAGTCACTTTAATTTGAAAAAAGATCCTATTCTCACTTTGATAGTCATTTTAATTTGAAAAAAAACTAATATTTTCCTTTGATAGTCACTTTAATTTGAAAAAACCTTCCTATTTTCCCTTTGATAGTCACTTTAATTTGAAAGAAACTCCTATTCTCACTTTGATAGTCACTTTGATTTGAAAAAAACTCCTATTTTCACTTTGATAGTCACTTTAATTTGAAAAAACTCATTTTTTCACTTTGATAGTCACTTTAATTTGAAATAAACTCCTAATCTCACTTTGATAGTCACTTTAATTTGAAAAGAAAACTCATATTCTCACTTTGATAGTCACTTTAATTTGAAAAAACTCCTATTTTCCCTTTGATAGTCACTTTAATTTGAAAAAAAACCCTCCTATTTTCCCTTTGATAGTCACTTTAATTTGAAAAAACTCCTATTTTCCCTTTGATAGTCACTTTAATTTGAAAAAAGCTCCTATTCTCACTTTGATAGTCATTTTAATTTGAAAAAAAAAATCATATTTTCCTTTGATAGTCACTTTAATTTGAAAGAAACTCCTATTCTCACTTTGATAGTCACTTTAATTTGAAAAAAACTCCTATTTTCACTTTGATAGTTACTTTAATTTTAAAAGAAAACTCATATTCTCACTTTGATAGTCACTTTAATTTGAAAAAAACCCCTCCTATTTTCCCTTTGGTAGTCACTTTAATTTGAAAAAAAATCCTATTTTCACTTTGATAGTCACTTTAATTTGAAAAAAACCTCCTATTTTCCCTTTGATAGTAACTTTCATTTGAAAAGAAAACTCATATTTTCCTTTGATAGTCACTTTAATTTGAAAAAACCCTCCTATTTTCCCTTTGATAGTCACTTTAATTCGAAAGAAACTCCTATTCTCACTTTGATAGTCACTTTAATTTGAAAAAAACTCCTATTTTCACTTTGATAGTCACTTTAATTTTAAAAGAAAACTAATATTCTCACTTTGATAGTCACTTTAATTTGAAAAAAAAAAACCCTCCTATTTTCCCTTTGGTAGTCACTTTCATTTGAAAAGAAAACTCATATTTTCCCTTTGATAGTCACTTTAATTTGAAAAAAGCTCCTATTCTCACTTTGATAGTCATTTTAATTTGAAAAAAAACTCATATTTTCCTTTGAAAGTCACTTTAATTTGAAAAAAACTCCTATTTTCCTTTGAAAGTCACTTTAATTTGAAAAAAACTCCTATTTTCCTTTGATAGTCACTTTAATTTGAAAAAACCTTCCTATTTTCCCTTTGATAGTCACTTTAATTTGAAAGAAACTCCTATTCTCACTTTGATAGTCACTTTAATTTGAAAAAAACCTCCTATTTTCCCTTTGATAGTAACTTTCATTTGAAAAGAAAACTCATATTTTCCTTTGAAAGTCACTTTAATTTGAAAAAAACTCCTATTTTTACTTTGATAGTCACTTTAATTTGAAAAAAGCTCCTATTCTCACTTTGATAGTCACTTTAATTTGAAAAAAACTCCTATTTTCACTTTGATAGTCACTTTAATTTTAAAAGAAAACTAATATTCTCACTTTGATAGTCACTTTAATTTGAAAAAAAAAAACCCTCCTATTTTCCCTTTGGTAGTCACTTTCATTTGAAAAGAAAACTCATATTTCCCCTTTGATAGTCACTTTAATTTGAAAAAAGCTCCTATTCTCACTTTGATAGTCATTTTAATTTGAAAAAAAACTCATATTTTCCTTTGAAAGTCACTTTAATTTGAAAAAAACTCCTATTTTTACTTTGATAGTCACTTTAATTTGAAAAAAGCTCCTATTCTCACTTTGATAGTCATTTTAATTTGAAAAAAAACTAATATTTTCCTTTGATAGTCACTTTAATTTGAAAAAACCTTCCTATTTTCCCTTTGATAGTCACTTTAATTTGAAAGAAACTCCTATTCTCACTTTGATAGTCACTTTAATTTGAAAAAAACTCCTATTTTCACTTTGATAGTCACTTTAATTTTAAAAGAAAACTCATATTCTCACTTTGATAGTCACTTTAATTTGAACAAAGCTCCTATTTTCCTTTCAATAGTCACTTTAATTTGAAAAAAACTCCTATTCTCACTTTGATAGTCACTTTAATTTGAAAAACAATCATATTTTCCTTTGATAGTCACTTTAATTTGAAAAAAACTCCTATTTTCCCTTTGATAGTTACTTTAATTTGAAAAAAATCCTATTTTCACTTTGATAGTCACTTTAATTTGAAAAAAACCTCCTATTTTCCCTTTGATAGTAACTTTCATTTGAAAAGAAAACTCATATTTTCCCTTTGATAGTCACTTTAATTACAAAAAAGCTCCTATTCTCACTTTGATAGTCATTTTAATTTGAAAAAAAAATCATATTTTCCTTTGAAAGTCACTTTAATTTGAAAAAAACTCATATTTTCCCTTTGATAGTCACTTTAATTTGAAAAAAGCTCCTATTCTCACTTTGATAGTCATTTTAATTTTTCAAAAAAAACTAATATTTTCCTTTGATAGTCACTTTAATTTGAAAAAACCTTCCTATTTTCCCTTTGATAGTCACTTTAATTTGAAAGAAACTCCTATTCTCACTTTGATAGTCATTTTAATTTGAAAAAAAAAATCATATTTTCCTTTGATAGTCACTTTAATTTGAAAGAAACTCCTATTCTCACTTTGATAGTCACTTTAATTTGAAAAAAGCTCCTATTTTCACCTTTATAGTCACTTTAATTTGAAAAAAACCTCCTATTTTCACTTTGATAGTCACTTTAATTTGAAATAAACTCCTATTCTCACTTTGATAGTCACTTTAATTTGAAAAGAAAACTCATATTCTCACTTTGATAGTCACTTTAATTTGAAAAAACTCCTATTTTCCCTTCAATAGTCACTTTAATTTGAAAAAAACTCCTATTCTCACTTTGATAGTCACTTTAATTTGAAAAAACTCCTTTTTTCACTTTGATAGTTACTTTAATTTGAAAAAAAACTCCTATTTTCCCTTTGATAGTCACTTTAATTTGAAAAAAGCTCCTATTCTCACTTTGATAGTCATTTTAATTTGAAAAAAAAAATCATATTTTCCTTTGATAGTCACTTTAATTTGAAAGAAACTCCTATTCTCACTTTGATAGTCACTTTAATTTGAAAAAAACTCCTATTTTCACTTTGATAGTCACTTTAATTTTAAAAGAAAACTCATATTCTCACTTTGATAGTCACTTTAATTTGAAAGAAACTCCTATTCTCACTTTTATAGTCATTTTAAGTTGAAAAAAAAAATCATATTTTCCTTTGAAAGTCACTTTAATTTGAAAAAAACTCCTATTTTCCCTTTGATAGTCACTTTAATTTGAAAAAAGCTCCTATTTTCACCTTTATAGTCACTTTAATTTGAAAAAAACCTCCTATTTTCACTTTGATAGTCACTTTAATTTGAAATAAACTCCTATTCTCACTTTGATAGTCACTTTAATTTGAAAAGAAAACTCATATTCTCACTTTGATAGTCACTTTAATTTGAAAAAAGATCCTATTCTCACTTTGATAGTCACTTTAATTTGAAAAAACTCCTTTTTTCACTTTGATAGTTACTTTAATTTGAAAAAAAACTCCTATTTTCCCTTTGGTAGTCACTTTAATTTGAAAAAAACTCCTATTTTCACTTTGATAGTCACTTTAATTTGAAAAAAAACTCCTATTTTCCCTTTGATAGTAACTTTCATTTGAAAAGAAAACTCATATTTTCCCTTTGATAGTCACTTTAATTACAAAAAAGCTCCTATTCTCACTTTGATAGTCATTTTAATTTGGAAAAAAAACTCATATTTTCCCTTTGATAGTCACTTTAATTTGAAAAAAAAACAATATTCTCACTTTGATAATCACTTTAATTTGAAAAAAAACCTCCTATTTTCCCTTTGATAGTCACTTTAATTTGAAAAAAACTCCTATTCTCACTTTGATAGTCACTTTAATTTGAAAAACAATCATATTTTCCTTTGATAGTCACTTTAATTTGAAAAAAACTCCTATTTTCCCTTTGATAGTTACTTTAATTTGAAAAAAACTCCTATTTTCCCTTTGATAGTAACTTTCATTTGAAAAGAAACTCCTATTCTCACTTTTATAGTCATTTTAAGTTGAAAAAAAAATCATATTTTCCTTTGAAAGTCACTTTAATTTGAAAAAAACTCCTATTTTCCCTTTGATAGTCACTTTAATTTGAAAAAAGCTCCTATTTTCACCTTTATAGTCACTTTAATTTGAAAAAAACCTCCTATTTTCACTTTGATAGTCACTTTAATTTGAAATAAACTCCTATTCTCACTTTGATAGTCACTTTAATTTGAAAAGAAAACTCATATTCTCACTTTGATAGTCACTTTAATTTGAAAAAAGATCCTATTCTCACTTTGATAGTCACTTTAATTTGAAAAAACTCCTTTTTTCACTTTGATAGTCACTTTAATTTGAAATAAACTCCTATTCTCATTTGATAGTCACTTTAATTTGAAAAAAAACTCCTATTTTCCCTTTGATAGTCACTTTAATTTGAAAAAAGCTCCTATTCTCACTTTGATAGTCATTTTAATTTGAAAAAAAACTAATATTTTCCTTTGATAGTCACTTTAATTTGAAAAAACCTTCCTATTTTCCCTTTGATAGTCACTTTAATTTGAAAGAAACTCCTATTCTCACTTTGATAGTCACTTTAATTTGAAAAAAACTCCTATTTTCACTTTGATAGTCACTTTAATTTGAAAAGAAAAATCATATTCTCACTTTGATAGTCACTTTAATTTGAAAAAAAACCCCTCCTATTTTCCCTTTGGTAGTCACTTTCATTTGAAAAGAAAACTCATATTTTCCCTTTGATAGTAACTTTCATTTGAAAAGAAAACTCATATTTTCCCTTTGATAGTCACTTTAATTTGAAAGAAACTCCTATTCTCACTTTTATAGTCATTTTAAGTTGGAAAAAAAAATCATATTTTCCTTTGAAAGTCACTTTAATTTGAAAAAAACTCCTATTTTCCCTTTGATAGTCACTTTAATTTGAAAAAAGCTCCTATTTTCACCTTTATAGTCACTTTAATTTGAAAAAAACCTCCTATTTTCACTTTGATAGTCACTTTAATTTGAAATAAACTCCTATTCTCACTTTGATAGTCACTTTAATTTGAAAAGAAAACTCATATTCTCACTTTGATAGTCACTTTAATTTGAAAAAACTCCTATTTTCCCTTCAATAGTCACTTTAATTTGAAAAAAACTCCTATTCTCACTTTGATAGTCACTTTAATTTGAAAAACAATCATTTTTTCCTTTGATAGTCACTTTAATTTGATAAAAAACTCCTATTTTCCCTTTGATAGTTACTTTAATTTGAAAAAAAATCCTATTTTCCCTTTGATAGTCACTTTAATTTGAAAAAAGCTCCTATTCTCACTTTGATAGTCATTTTAATTTGAAAAAAAAAATCATATTTTCCTTTGATAGTCACTTTAATTTGAAAGAAACTCCTATTCTCACTTTGATAGTCACTTTAATTTGAAAAAAACTCCTATTTTCACTTTGATAGTCACTTTAATTTTAAAAGAAAACTCATATTCTCACTTTGATAGTCACTTTAATTTGAAAGAAACTCCTATTCTCACTTTTATAGTCATTTTAAGTTGAAAAAAAAAATCATATTTTCCTTTGAAAGTCACTTTAATTTGAAAAAAACTCCTATTTTCCCTTTGATAGTCACTTTAATTTGAAAAAGCTCCTATTTTCACCTTTATAGTCACTTTAATTTGAAAAAAAACCTCCTATTTTCACTTTGATAGTCACTTTAATTTGAAATAAACTCCTATTCTCACTTTGATAGTCACTTTAATTTGAAAAGAAAACTCATATTCTCACTTTGATAGTCACTTTAATTTGAAAAAAGATCCTATTCTCACTTTGATAGTCACTTTAATTTGAAAAAACTCCTTTTTTCACTTTGATAGTTACTTTAATTTGAAAAAAAACTCCTATTTTCCCTTTGATAGTCACTTTAATTTGAAAAAAGCTCCTAATCTCACTTTGATAGTCATTTTAATTTGAAAAAAAACTAATATTTTCCTTTGATAGTCACTTTAATTTGAAAAAACCTTCCTATTTTCCCTTTGATAGTCACTTTAATTTGAAAGAAACTCCTATTCTCACTTTGATAGTCACTTTAATTTGAAAAAAACCTCCTATTTTCCCTTTGATAGTAACTTTCATTTGAAAAGAAAACTCATATTTTCCCTTTGATAGTCACTTTAATTTGAAAAAAGCTCCTATTCTCACTTTGATAGTCATTTTAATTTGAAAAAAAAATCATATTTTCCTTTGAAAGTCACTTTAATTTGAAAAAAACTCCTATTTTCCCTTTGATAGTCACTTTAATTTGAAAAAAGCTCCTATTCTCACTTTGATAGTCATTTTAATTTGAAAAAAAACTAATATTTTCCTTTGATAGTCACTTTAATTTGAAAAAACCTTCATATTTTCCCTTTGATAGTCACTTTAATTTGAAAGAAACTCCTATTCTCACTTTGATAGTCACTTTAATTTGAAAAAAACTCATATTTTCCCTTTGATAGTAACTTTCATTTGAAAAGAAAACTCATATTTTCCCTTTGATAGTCACTTTAATTTGAAAAAAGCTCCTATTCTCACTTTGATAGTCATTTTAATTTGAAAAAAAAACTCATATTTTCCTTTGAAAGTCACTTTAATTTGAAAAAAACTCCTATTTTCCCTTTGATAGTCACTTTAATTTGAAAAAAGCTCCTATTTTCACTTTTATAGTCACTTTAATTTGAAAAAAACCTCCTTTTTTCCCTTTGATAGTAACTTTCATTTGAAAAGAAAACTCATATTTTCCCTTTGATAGTCACTTTAATTTGAAAAAAGCTCCTATTCTCACTTTGATAGTCATTTTAATTTGAAAAAAACTTATATTTTCACTTTGATAGTCACTTTAATTTGAAATAAACTCCTATTCTCATTTGATAGTCACTTTAATTTGAAAAGAAAACTCATATTCTCACTTTGATAGTCACTTTAATTTGAAAAAAAACCCCTCCTATTTTCCCTTTGGTAGTCACTTTAATTTGAAAAAAAATCCTATTTTCACTTTGATAGTCACTTTAATTTGAAAAAAACCTCCTATTTTCACTTTGATAGTAACTTTCATTTGAAAAGAAAATAAGAGTCAAACTGTCAATAGTAAGAGAAACATGAAAATCTGCCGACTAAATGGACAAAGCTCAGATCCTGAGAGGAGCTGAAGTCAACATTCTTTACACCTTTTTTCATTGTCATGTTGCGTCTCTTCACTTTTGCACTGAAGTGGACGTAGCTTCTACGTCACCAGATAACATCTACACCATGAGCAAACTGAGTGAACTGAGGTGAGTACTGAAGTACTGAAGTACTGAAGTACTGAACTGGACAGACACATTTTGTACAGTGGAAACGGGGCTGAACAGTCACGAGTCACATGGACACTCACCTTGGCAAACACTTTGTGACCTGAGAGGGAGTGATTGGGGAGAACGTCTGTCCTGAAAGGACGTTTCTGATCTGAACCTGAGGGTTATCAGGAACCACACACAGAGAACCTTACACTGCCCTTTGAGGAATTGAACCCTGGTCTCCTCAAAAGACAACAAAGTGGGTTAATCCTGATGCAAAACTTTCCTGAATCATGTTGTTGTGGCCGAGAGGTTAAGGTGATGGACTAGAACTCCATTGGGGTCTCCCTGTGTAGGTTCAAATCCTGACAACAATGTTGCTCAATACTTTGGGAAGGTTAAAGAAAGACTCTTCTTGTGGATTATTTTATAAAGTAAAACATCTGATGTAGAGACGCCCTGAAATCTGAGGACAAGAGTCCCCTGAAGACAGGTTCTCCTCTTCAGAGGGTCTCGTCATGAGGACAAGTTGAGAACAAGTAAATCTGAGGACTTCAGTTGTCTCAGATCTGTAATGAAATACTGATTCATTTTATTACACGAGGAACGTATTTGAAAGAAACTTTTGGACATTGAACAGTCTGAGAGTCCAAACTCCTTTGTGCTCACATCTTCAGCTCTGTAATGAAAGAGTTACGTTTTCATTGATTGATTTATTTTTTGTTGACATCACTGGTGTTGCTCTTAACTAGTTTTCCTGGTATTTATCAGACAGATCATTTTCTGTTCAGCTTTGAGAGACCTCTTCCTCTTGTGCTGCTCTTTGTTGTGGTGTCCCTCAAGGCTCTGTTTTGGGTGGCCTTAATGTTAACTTTCATTTTTATGAAGACGACACACAACTGAACTTCCCTATAAAGCCTTGCTCTACGGACTCTGCCTCTATCCTGTCCTGCCTCACAAAAGTAAAGAACCAAAGTCCAAAAACGTTTTACAGCTGAACGGTTTAAAAGCTGAAATCATTTTGATCGCCCCCAATGGACCCAGTTCTGCTGGTTTTAACAACCTTTGCTCTAGTCTTGGTAGCTCATTGAGCAATGTTTGAAAAGAGGCCTACAATTTGGGTGTGGTGTTCGACTCCGACCTGTCCTTTGACTGTCAGGTGACCAAGGTAGTCCAATCCTGCTTTGCTCAGCTGAGACGACTAGTCAAGACCAGGTCATTCCTCTCCCCAGCAGACCTGGAGAAATTAATACATGTCTTCATCTGGTCCAGGCTGGATTACTGTAACTCCCTTTATTCTGGCATCAGTAGGCTCAATGTTCAAAGACTGCAGCTGGAGCAAAATGCTGCTACCAGCTTTTTAACAGGCACCAGGAGGAGGGACCACATTTCACCAATCCCTTCTTCCTTTCACTGGCTGCCTGTCAGTTTTAGAAGAGATATTAAAATGCTGCTGCTTGTTTTTAAAGCCTTGAATGGTCTGACTCCTCCAGATATCAGAGACCTGTTATGATAATAATAATTACTAGAGGTTTGTATTTCCAGAAGAAAATACAAGTGTGAATGCTGAAGGTTGAATAAAGCTGATCTCCTTTGATCTCTGCGTCTCCATGGCTCCAGTGCTGAGGTCATATCAGAGAGAAGGAGATCATTGGCTGTTGCTGTGTAGATGCTAAGATCAAAGGAATCTGCCAGCTCCATATATGATCAATGATAAAGTAAAAGAAGGATCCTTCAAAATAATCCACAGAATGTATCCATCACCTGCTTTCTTGCAAAGAATCAAAAACGACCTAAATTATATAATATGAATTGTTCTTTCTGTGACGAACTCCCTGAAACTATATTTCATCTGTTCTGGTCCTGCCCCTCTCCACCAAGTTATGGAAGATATCTGCACTCTGACCTCCACCTGCTCTGAACTACACCTCTCCCTTTGCCTTCAACACGGGTTGTTTGGCTTCATTGACTTTCCTTCAGTTAGAAAAAAACTATTCTACATCATTAATCTTATTATACTTCTAGCCAAATGGAATATTCACAAATATGTATATAATAACCCAAAACCACAGTTCTGTGTTTGTAAATGAGGCCAAGCAACATGTGGAAACTATCAAACAATCAGAAAACAAGAAAGATGTGAAGACCTTTGATCTCTGTACTTTCTTTAATGTTTTACTTTGATACTGAGTTGTTGTCTCTGTACATTTAGTGACCCCTGGTGGTTGTTATACAGTACTGTTTATGATGTACTTACTGTTTTTATTGTCTAATTAAAAAAAAAGAAAAAAACAAACAAGAAACAAAGTCAACAAGGCTGCTTTCTCTGGGTTGTTGAACAACAAGGTTCACAATTCACAAGCTTGCATATCAGTGAAAATGTACAGCGCCATCTTGAATCCTCCTTTATAATTATAATGTAAATTATTACAGTAGTCACTCATTTGATGAAACAAACCACCCAAAGCATTGAAACTGACAGTGGTGGGATTTGAACCCACGCCTCCTGAGAGACTGGAGCCTAAATCCAGCGCCTTAGACCACTCGGCCACACTACCTGCTGCTCTGGCATCTATATCCACATCCCCGTCTCATCTGGACAAAGAGAATGTTTTATCTGGAATAGTTCTCGCCGACAGCCTGCAAGACCAACTTTTAATGTTTTACTGATGATGGGGAAGTTTTTCATTCACAAAAACAAATACATGAAGACCAAGCCAATTTAAATATTCTTCACAAAGAGCTTTGTCTATACTTTAAATCTCTTAAATTTATGAAGAAGAAAAATAGTATAAGATTATATAATTTTGTAAAAGAATGTAAACTCAATGAAAACCCTGAGTGTATGTTTTTTTTTTTTTTTTTTTTTTTTTGTTTTCAGTTTTATCTTATTGTTGTTTAGTTGGTGTGTGTATGTCTTTTATGTTGGATTGTATTATCAGAGTTCTTATCATTGTCTGGAATGTTTGTTAAAGTTTAATAAAAAAAAAATAAATAAAAAAATCCGGAGTGATCACGTGACGTCAGTGGAGTGGAGTGGAGTGGAGTGGAGTGGAGGCCCAGGCACATGACCACCTCAGCTTCCACTCAGAGCCCAGACCAGCTGTTTGGATTTGGACACTTGGAGCTGAGAAGTTGTGAAGTGGTGTATTGAACCAGATGATGAAATGGTGAATTGAATCAGATGATCAAGTGGTGAATTGAGGCTAGATTCATCTCATACCGTGAATGTCATCACATATCAGACTTATTGATCCAGGTAATCATAAAGAGCCGAGCTGTAGTGTTCTAGATGTTTCTTTATTGAGCGATGATCATCTGTCAGACTTTCATCTCCAAATATCGGTGAGCTCTGGTGATGATCTCATGGTGTCACTCTCCTCTGACCTCCATGATGTCACTCTCCTCCATGATGTCACTCTCCTCTGACCTCCATGATGTCACTCTCCTCTGACCTCCACCTTCAGATCAGACTCTTCTTCTCCCACACATGATGGACCCAGACAGGACAACAAACCAGAGTTGCAGCAACATGGTTGCCTGTCGTTAAAGCAATAACCAAGCAGACCCGGTGCTCCACCACACAGACAGCAATGAAAACAAGGCTCTTTAAGGAAAAGGCCAGACAGCCAGCATCTCTGACAAGCTGAGCCTCTGTCATCACTAATAACTTACTGATGAGGTTTTCATCCAGTGGTGGGTAGTTTGAATCCCATCCAGAAGAAATGACAACAAGAATGTCTCTAATCCAGTAAAACATCCATTGTAGCCAACATGAAGTGTCCAGAGTCCAAAGTGTCCAAATTAAAAGCCTCCAACAGTTTGAACTTCCAGTCTCCAAGGTATTTCTGAACTATGTACAGTAACGTGGCTTCATATCTTATAGCACCATCTTCCTCTCCTTCATCCTCACAAACCTTTCAGCCACCTCCTTCTTATCAAGCACAACGTCTCTCTATGGAGAGCAAAGTGAGCTTTGAGAGTCTGGCCTCCTTCATGCCCAGAGAGAGTTTGGAATTCATTTCAGGTTGAAACTGCGTTCTGCATTTGCACTAGTGACTGACTGGTAAGTCCTTTCCATATGGCTGCAGATGATGAAGGGCAGAACAGCTTCTGTGGTGTTGAGCTTGATTTCTACTTCACTACACATGGCAGAGAAAGAAAGAAATCCATCCCAGACCTGCTCAGCTGTATTCTGGCTCTTATATTGGTCGAATCATTACACATTACACTCTAGAATCATTACACTCCTATGATATTAATCTTTGTGTCTCCATTTTGTCTCTTGCTGCCGACTCATATTGTCTCCATAATAGAGGACAGATGCTGCAATGTTTTATTTTTAAGTTTAGAGGCTTTTTTTGTGTTTTTCATCAAACCCCCATCCACTTTGAATGGGAAGTTTTTCTGTTTTTTTTTTCAGAAACGATGAGCCAAATCTTAACAAAAGTCACACTATTCCTGAATGTTCAGAATGTTTTGATGTGCTTTGTGAATCCATGCAACCAAGCTAACAAGCTAACATGGTTTTTTTTTTACATGCTAATATGTATGTGAGCTAATGTATGCTATGTGACGATGTTTCAATAAAGTATTAGTAAAAGTGAAATAATATCAGAAAATAATAGTAACGGGGAAAAAGTATCAATAACCTACCAACTAGAGCTACAGTACACTCGAAAGAGCGCAGATCTTCACTAAAGCCACATTTGTTTAGAGACCCAAGTTAGCAACACGAGCATGATATCTATTAGCTCATCTAAATGCTAACTAGGCAGACTAAGTTGCTATAACACTGAGCAGGGAGCATCTCCATGGTAACAGACACTGATCTCCTTTGTTCTCCTTTGATCTCCATGAGGTGCCTCTATCTGCTGAATAGAATCCACAGGTGGTAATGAGACATTGATGGACTCCGCCGCTCTCTGATTATACAACTAAACACTCCTGTGAGCTACAAGCTTTAAATACTGGAGTTTCAATCACAGCCGGACGTCTGCTTAGCCAAGTCTTAGAACCTTGGGAGTTCTCTTTGACAAAGACCTGTCATTAGTGCAGCACTGGAAGCAGCTGACCAGGAACTGCTTCTTTCAACTCAGGAAAAGATCTAAACTTAGGAACTTGGTCTCACGGAATGATTTGGAGCTTCTCATTCACGCTTTTGTGTCTTTGTGTTTAGACTATTGGAACAGTTTGTTTTCATGTCTGAACAAGAAGGAGCTCTCTCCACTGCAATTAGTGCAAAACTCTGCAGAGAGAATTCTGAGCCGTACTAATAGGAGGACTCACATGTCCCCGGTTCTAAAAGAACTTCATTGGCTGCCAGTGTCCTATAGGATCCAGTTTAAAGTTCTGGTCCTGGTCTTCAGAGCCTTGCATGGTCAGGCTCCTTCTTATCTCAGTGATCTGGTCCAGCCTTACACCCTGAACGGCTCTGAGGTCTGTGGATCAGAACCTGCTGAAGGTTCCACGCTCTCATTTTCTCACTAGAGGTGACCGATCCTTCCAGGCTGTTGCTCCGAGGCTTTGGACGGATCTTCTTCCCTCTTTGTGCTCAATTGACTCTGTTGACACCTTCAAGAACAAACTTAAGACTCATCTATTAGTTCAGGCTTTTAACTAACGACCTTTGTGCTGCTAGGATTTTGTCTTGTCTTGGTCTTTTATATTCTGTGTACTTTCTGATGGTTTTGAACTGTGTTGTGAAGTACTTTGTGGCTTTTTGTCTATGAAAGGTGCTATATAAATAGACCTTATTATTATTATATGATTATAGTGTGGGTGAGCGGTCCAAGACTCTGGATATAGGCTCCAGTCTCTCAGGAGGTCTGGGTTCAAATCCCACCACTGCCAGTTAAAAGGTTTTGGGTTCTTATATTTGCTTATGTAACAAGACGTCTTCGTCCATTAATCTCCTGATATGTTGGAAACTGTGTTGATTAATTTCAAAAACCTTTCTTTATGTTTCCGCCTGGTTTCGCACAGGGGACCTTTTGCGTGTAAAGCAAACATGATAACCACTACACTACAGAAACTCTGCTGGAGGTTAACAGGGTCGTGTGAAAACATTTGACTACAAGCAGCAACTCAATCCAGAAGAGACTGGAACAAGAACACAGCTCCTTGGACCGCTTGGTTTCCTCACTCAGCTCATCTCACTCTGAGGGAAAAGTTGTTCTTGATGATAAAAAAGTTCTTCTGAGAACATCAGTCCTCATCACTTTCTGCAGAGGAACATAGAGAGTGAGCTACCAGCAGCTGCTCTCTGTGGAGGAGAACATCAGTCCTCATCACTTTCTGCAGAGGAACATAGAGAGTGAGCTACCAGCAGCTGCTCTCTGTGGAGGAGAACATCAGTCCTCATCACTTTCTGCAGAGGAACATAGAGAGTGAGCTACCAGCAGCTGCTCTCTGTGGAGGAGAACATCAGTCCTCACCTCCACCCTTTCTGACAGGGTGAAGGTGTGTGTGTGTGTGTGTGTGTGTGTGTGTGTGTGTGTGTGTGTGTGTGTGTGTGTGTGTGTGTGTGTGTGTGTGTGTGTGTGTGTGTGTGTGTGTGTGTGTGTGTGTGTGTGTGTGTGTGTGTGTGTGTGTGTGTGTGTTCAATGACAGTTGGATCTATTTGATGTTTGACATTGTGGATTTGCTGTGAGATTCTCTGCACTTTAACACTTGAATTGTGAATCTCTTTGTTTAGTGTTAAAGGTAAGATCAAAGTCTTCAATAGATCAGATCAAAGTACTTTAATAGAATGTATTCAGTCCTCCTGACTGTCCTTTTGGAATGCCAACAGTTGCTCCTCTTTGTGGATCAGTGAAGCCTGGAGCAGCCGCGGTCGAAAAGATGCTCTCTCAAACTGATGCTTCTCAACTTTATTGAGCCTTGCAGGTGAACTCACCGTAAGAACTACAATGTACACAGAAAAATACCATGAGCAACTCTTAACAGCAGGTTTTACCTTTACACTTTTACCATATTTACTACCTTTAACTCATGTGAGTAACAAACATGGGCGGGAATCAAACCCTGGACTCCTGCATGGAAGGAGAGGATTCTACCACTGAACCACCAATGTTACACTTCCTGTTGTTCCAGCCAGGAAATGTGAAGCGTTCCACCTTCAGTGCTCCATGAACCCCTCCCCCACAGTTTGAGTGATTCTCACTGTCACTGAGTGAAACTGAACCAAACTGTGACCTGACGGTGTCAGAGTCTTGATCTCCTGAATTATTTATGACATCACTGGAGTCCTTTAGCTTCTTCAACATGTCGGCTCGTTGGTCTAGGAGTATGATTCTTGCTTTGGGTGCGAGAGGTCCCGGGTTCACTTCCCGGACGAACCCTTTGGTCACCAACCATGATCCTTTGTGTTAAATTTCCAAAGAGGCTTTGACTTTGTGTGTGAGAATCCTCCTCCCAGACCAACCAGCAACATCTTCAAGAAGCAAAAGGACTCAACCAACCGTATCGGGGCTTTATTCACTTTGAGGAGCTTTCAAACAGCAACGCTGACACATTTCATGATTTTCTCCTAAAAACACTTGATGCTCTGGGTCTGGATGTTAAACTGATCCTGGACCAGGAACATGATGGAGCCAGAACAATGTCTGGCCTCATTTATAAGCCTGATCTGGGCTCTGTGAGGAAGATGAGGTGGTCGTACCTGTGTACTCAGTCAGACTCCACTCTCTCTCTCTCTCTCTCTCTCTCTCTCAGCTGTTCCCTATCACCTCTTTTCACTCCGTCCCAGGGAACGTGTGTAGTTCACTGCCGCTGGGATTTCTCATCCACGTGAAGCCCAGTGCTCCAGCAGGCCTAACGAGCTGTGGACGGAGCTCAGTGACGTCACGCCATCCCAGGCAGAGCGCGCCAAACGCCTCTAGTGACCGTGTGGGGAATTACACCCATTCCCCACTCTGAGTCACTGTGTCATCTGGTGCCCTCTGGTGACCGCCTGGGTTTATTACACGGGACCACTGACGTCTACCTCCCTCTAGTGGACATTTGTGGTCATTACACTCATTCCCCACAAAGTCACACACACACACTCGTTCCCTTCTCTCTTTCACGCGCACACACACACACACACACACACACTTTCTTTGCTGGCTTTTGTTTTGTATTGTGTTGTTTGATGAGATCTGACTTGATGTTTATTGATCAGATGTGATTGGTAGATTGATGATTCAGGAATAGACGTTTGTTAATAAACACTTAGTAATTGAATTGAAGGATTCTTGGTGGTTTTGGTGTTTTTCTGTGACGATTGCTGGTTGGAACAGTCAGTGCTGGGATTCCCAGCCTTCCTTCCCTGTTTCATTTAAAGTTCTGCTTCTCATTCCAACCAGGAAGAAGAACTTCACTCATTTAATGAACTTTTCTTTTTAACACTGATGTTTAGTTTAAGATCCTAACTTCAGCTGGAGCCCCGACTCTCTGATTAAGTAACCGTAATATTCATTGATTAATAGTTGGAACGGTTTAAATCAATTTCAATGATTTTAACACTTTCAGTAATTTAATACACTTAAGAGTTGTTGGCTAATGAATGCAGGTTTATTGCTGGAATAACCCGCATTGCTTTTAAATCATTTTGGTGTCTAATTACTCGCAGTATTATTGATTGATTTAATACTCAGTTAATTTAATCACAACTTGAATTGCCTCTAAAGCTATTGGTCGGTGACTTCATTGCAGATATATAATTAGTATTTCTTATTAATTAATATATTAATCAATTTATTTAATTAATAATCAAGATTGTTTTTAATCATTTTTCAGTGGTTTTCTTGCATCTCAGCATCTAATTATCCAGAATTATTAATTAATAAATCACGAGTTTATTCAATTGATAATCCTAACTGCCTTTAATTAATTTTCAATGGTTTGGCACATTCAAGTAATTCATTGTATTAATTGGTAAACCACGACTTTACTTAATTCCAACTCCTTCTTGATTACTTCTGATTGTTACTAAATAAATAACACAATTTGTTTAATTAACAATCTATCCTAAATGACTTGTAGATCACCCTCGGTGATTCATTCCACTGAAGTAGTTTAACCTCCCTTCAACTATTAATTTATAAATCCCAGATTTGTTTCATTGATAACTTGAATCATAAATTACTTCCTGTAATTTAGCCGTCACTGGTAATCAAGTACTGTTGATCATTGATTGGTCAGTAACCATTTGTGACTCCGAGCAGTTTGAGTTCTTCCCAGGTTGCTTCAGCGAGTCGCCTCCTGTGGCTCCACAGACGCTTCGGTAGTTCACAGCAGTGACCCGCGGTTGTTACCCAAGGAGTGACCAGTCACTCCTATTGACCAGTCACTCCTATTGACAGGTCACTCCTATTACCCGGTCACTCCTATTGACCAGTCACTCCTGTTGACTAGTCACTCTTATTGACCAGTCACTCCTATTGACCGGTCACTCCTATTGACTAGTCACTCCGATTGACCAGTCACTCCTTCTGACCGGTCAATAGGAGTGACCATTCACTCCTATTGACTACTCACTCTTATTGACCAGTGACTCCTATTGACCAGTCACTCCTATTGACTAGTCACTCCTATTGACCAGTCACTCTTATTGACCGGTCACTCCTATTGACCAGTCACTCCTATTGGCCAATCACTCCTGTTGACCAGTCACTCTTATTGACAGGTCACTCCAATAGACCGGTCACTCTTATTGACCAGTCACTCCTATTGACTAGTCACTCCTATTGACAAGCCACTCTTATTGACCAGTTACTCCTATTTGCCATTCACTCCTATTGACTAGTCACTCCTATTGACCGGCCACTCCTATTGGCCAGTCACTCCTATTGACCGGCCACTCCTACTGACCAGTCACTCCTATTGGCCAGTCACTCCTATTGACCGGTCACTCCTATTGACTAGTCCCTCCTATTGACCAGTCACTCTTATTGACCAGTTACTCCTATTGACCGGTCACTCCTATTGACCAGTCACTCCTATTGACCAGTCACTCCTACTGGCCAGTCCCTCTTATTGACCAGTCACTCCTATTGACCAGTCACTCCTACTGGCCAGTCCCTCTTATTGACCAGTCACTCCTATTGACCAGTCACTCTTATTGAGCAGTCACTCCTATTGACTAGTCACTCCTATTGACCGGTCACTCTTATTGACCAGTCACTCATATTGACCGGTCACTCCTATTGACCAGTCACTCCTATTGACCAGTCACTCCTACTGGCCAGTCCCTCTTATTGACCAGTCACTCCTATTGACCAGTCACTCCTATTGACCGGTCACTCCTAGTGACTAGTCCCTCCTATTGACCGGTCACTCCTATTGACCAGTCACTCCTACTGACCAGTGACTCCTATTGACCGGTCACTCCTACTGACCAGTCATTCCTATTGACCAGTCACTCCTATCGACCGGTCACTCCTATTGATCGGTCACTCTTATTGACCAGTGACTCCTATTGACCAGTCACTCCTACTGACCAGTCACTCCTATCGACCGATCACTCCTATTGACCGGTCACTCCTACTGACCAGTCACTCCTATTGGCCAGTCACTCCTATTGACCGGCCACTCCTACTGACCAGTCATTCCTATTGACCAGTCACTCCTATCGACCGGTCACTCCTATTGATCGGTCACTCTTATTGACCAGTGACTCCTATTGACCAGTCACTCCTACTGACCAGTCACTCCTATCGACCGATCACTCCTATTGACCGGTCACTCCTACTGACCAGTCACTCCTATTGACCAGTCACTCCTATTGACCAGTCACTCCTACTGGCCAGTCCCTCTTATTGACCAGTCACTCCTATTGACCAGTCACTCTTATTGAGCAGTCACTCCTATTGACTAGTCACTCCTATTGACCGGTCACTCTTATTGACCAGTCACTCATATTGACCGGTCACTCCTATTGACCAGTCACTCCTATTGACCAGTCACTCCTACTGGCCAGTCCCTCTTATTGACCAGTCACTCCTATTGACCAGTCACTCCTATTGACCGGTCACTCCTAGTGACTAGTCCCTCCTATTGACCGGTCACTCCTATTGACCAGTCACTCCTACTGACCAGTGACTCCTATTGACCGGTCACTCCTACTGACCAGTCATTCCTATTGACCAGTCACTCCTATCGACCGGTCACTCCTATTGATCGGTCACTCTTATTGACCAGTGACTCCTATTGACCAGTCACTCCTACTGACCAGTCACTCCTATCGACCGATCACTCCTATTGACCGGTCACTCCTACTGACCAGTCACTCCTATTGACCAGTCACTCCTATTGACCGGTCACTCCTACTGACCGGTCACTTCTATGACCAGTCACTCCTATTGACAGGTCACTCCTATTGGCCGATCACTCTTATTGACAGGTCACTCCTACTGACCAGTCACTCCTATTGACCAGTCGTATCACTTGTGGACCACCTTAGTGATCCGACACCTCTGGAGGTTCCTCCCGTCAGGTGACCCTTTATAACTCACAACTGTCGGTCGACCACTGACTATTTACTTTAATCAACCCTTGTAGCCCTGCATAACTTACACTTGGTACATTGCCTTAGTAATCTATTACTCCAGTAATCCATTACTTTGGTGGTCTACAGCTAGTGATCAGTAATTATCAAAGAGTAAATAACAAATTACCTGTTTGATTATTTGTTTATATGTAAATGACCTCTGGTGGTTCAGAACCTTCCGGTAGCCGATCACTAGAGTAATTAGCATATTCTGATCAAACGCTGACCCCAACATCAGATTAGGGAGTGTTTAAGTTTATTGTTCCCAGTTTTATTAGTCTTCTCATGTTTTAAGACTTTTCCTTCCCAATAATTCCTCCATGAGGTTTCCACAGGATAGAGCTTTTCCTCAGCTTTAAAATGAGGTTTTATTTGTGTTGATACGTGGAAAGAACTACAATTTCTTTTGTGGATCTTTATGTTTAGCACAAGCAGGAATACCTCCCCAAGATGGCGGCGCTGCAGACACGTCACCTCAACAGGTGCTGATAGGCCGTGCAGCATAGAGTACATCTATGTTTGTTTTATTGTAGGACAAGAAATACCGGGAAGAAACGTTTGGTGAGTGAAAGTATGAAGCTGAACACAGGAGAGGGATCTGTGTGTGTGTGTGTGTGTGTGTGTGTGTGTGTGTGTGTGTGTGTGTGTGTGTGTGTGTGTGTGTGTGTGTGCCTGAGTGGGGGATGAGTGTAATGACCACAAATGTCCACCAGAGGGAAGTACACGTCTGTGATGTGGCGTTTAAACTTTCAACTGCACAGTTTATTTCTGTCCTCCAGTACTTTCAGAAATACATTTCTCTGAACTGTTTCAGTAATAAAGAGAGTTTTAGTCTGAGCGCCATGTTGGTCCGGTTTAAACTCCAGGAGCTGACAGCTGTTCGTGATGCGTTCAGGTACATCATGTAAAAGCCTGCACTCCAACATTTTAACGAGCTGCGGCGCTCGTACAGCAGCGATGTTACAAGATAAATATGATTAAAATATGACTGATAGTCATGAGAGAGCTGGAACTCATGAGCAGCACACGGCAGAGCAGAAGGTTCAGCAGAGCAGCTCCTACATAGTTCAGCAGGACGGTTGGAACAGCCCAAACTCATTTCTTCAGCCAGAAGAAGCTGGAAGAAGGAAATGACATCATTTTGTTCGGCAGGACCTGAACTGCTGAACTTTCTTCTCTTCGACCAAATAATTGATGAAACTCAATCAGGCTTCATGAGAAACAGACATTTCTCTAATAATACCAGACTAGTACTAGATTTAATTTATTACTCAGACTTATACTCTGATGAAAGTTTCATCCTTTTTCTGGACTTCTATAAGGCCTTTGACACAATTGAGCATCAATGTATTTTCCATACTGCTCCACCCACTGCTCCCTCTGCTACTCCCACTGCTCCACCCACTACTACCTCTGCTACTCCCACTGCTCCACCCACTACTCCCTCTGCTTCACCTGCTGCTCCCACTGCTCTACCCACTACTCCCTCTGCTACTCCCACTGCTCCACCCACTACTCCCTCTGCTTCACCTGCTGCTCCCACTGCTCCACCCACTGCTCCCTCTGCTACGCCCACTGCTCCACCCACTGCTCCCTCTGCTACTCCCACTGCTCCACCCACTACTCCCTCTGCTTCACCTGCTGCTCCCACTGCTCCACCCACTGCTCCCTCTGCTACGCCCACTGCTCCACCCACTGCTCCCTCTGCTTCACTTGCTGCTTCACCTGCTGCTCCCACTGCTCCACCCACTACTCCCACTGCTTCACCCACTACTCCCTCTGCTACTCCCATTGCTCCACCCACTACTCCCTCTGCTTCACCTGCTGCTCCCACTGCTCCACCCACTGCTCTCTGCTACTCCCACTGCTCCACCCACTACTCCCTCTGCTTCACCTGCTGCTCCCACTGCTCCACCCACTGCTCCCTCTGCTACTCCCATTGCTCCACCCACTACTCCCTCTGCTTCACCTGCTGCTCCCACTGCTCCACCCACTGCTCCCTCTGCTACTCCCTCTGCTTCACTTGCTACTCCCACTTCTGCTCCCACTGCTCCACCCACTACTCCCTCTGCTTCACCTGCTGCTCCCACTTCTGCTCCCACTGCTCCACCCACTACTCCCTCTGCTTCACCTGCTGCTCCCACTGCTCCATCCACTACTCCCTCTGCTTCACCTGCTACTCCCACTTCTGCTCCCACTGCTCCACCCACTACTCCCTCTGCTTCACCTGCTGCTCCCACTTCTCCTCCCACTGCTCCACCCAATACTCCCTCGAATTCACCTGCTTCTCCCACTTCTCCACCCACTACTCCCTCTGCTTCAACTGCTCTCCACCCACTACTCACTCTGCTTCACTTGCTGCTCCCACTGCTCCACCCACTACTCCCTCTGTTTCACCTGCTGCTCCCACTGCTCCACCCACTACTCCCTCTGCTTCACCTGTTGCTCCCACTTCTGCTCCCTCTGCTTCCCCTGCTTCCCCTGCTTCTCCCACTGCTCCACCAATTACTCCCTCTGCTTCATCTGCTGCTCCCACTTCTGCTCCCACTGCTCCACCCACTACTCCCTCTGTTTCACCTGCTGCTCCCACTGCTCCACCCACTACTCCCTCTGCTTCACCTGCTGCTCCGAATGCTCCACCCACTACTAACTCTGCTTCACCTGCCGCTCCCACTGCTCCACCCATTACTCCCTCTGCTTCACCTGCTGCTCCCACTTCTTCTCCCACTGCTCCACCCATTACTAACTCTGCTTCACCTGCTGCTCCCACTTCTGCTCCCACTACTCCCTCTGCTCCACCTGCTGCTCCCACTTCTATAGAAATAGAAAGAAAAATACAATAAAATATAATTATAATTGAATTCTAATTATTTGCAACATTTATCATTCAGTTTCAACCAGGAATGCACTGGTAGGAGTTCTCAGTATCAGCTCTGATATTGCAGAGTACTCATACTCAAATATCAACAGTGGTGGAACATGTCTTTGAATGGATAACTCTAAAAATATTGATGGAGAAAAAACTCAAACATCATCATGAATTGCACATACAGAGCACCAGGTTCTAACATAGACTCATTTAATGAACGGAACAGCTCCACCTAGTGTCCCGGAGACGGTGGTGCCTGTCAGATTCTGTTACAGCAGCCAGCCAGGTGGAAGATTTCATAAATACAATGGAGTTTTAATTGAATTCCAGCAGGACCACTTCTCATTGTGCAACCTTTAGTGATAATATATTTACACATGTTATAGATAATATCAAAGTAAGTGGTGTATTAGTAATGCTATCAGTGATTTCATGTCTGTTTTGTTTTTTTACTGTTTACAATAAAAAACACAGAAACATTAAAACAGACAACAGATAGATGTCAACACAAATGAGTCAAAACAGAGCAGTCCCTGGAAAAACTAGTTATTGAGGTACAATCAGATGACTGGGAACTCATTTATAAATACGAGAAAAAGTGAAATATAAAGATGTTTAATGGATGACAAAAGGCTTAAAAAATGCATCCAAGGAGAAGAATACATGACATAGAGAATCCAATAAATGATGAACGAAGGAGATGGAAAATAAATCCAAGAAATGTAAAACAAAGTTCACTCATATGATGAGAAAATGTTAGAAGAATTCTTTTAAGAAAGTACCAGAAAACAATAAAGACCATGTCAGCAGTACATAGAAGGTTCTACATAGTATCATTCAACAGGCTTCCAGTAAGGATACCGTTATTGAAAACAGACACACTTCACAAACTACAGACCCACAATTCTCCCAAATCCTAGAAAAACTCTTCAACGACATACTAGATACATTCAGAGAAATGAAATCTAATTCATTAAATCTAGGTCAAACAAAAATCATGATATTTGGAAAATATGAAATAAATAAACAGGTAAAGGTTCAAGTAGAGAGTGTAAATAGAGAAAAGGTGATTGAAGACAAATTTCTAGAAAAATGTAAGGATGAGTACGAGCACATTACAACTCTACAAAGCTGATTTCCTTTGATCTGAGCGTCTCCATGGCTCCAGTGCTGATCTCCTATCAGATCAAAGGAGATCAGGGCCTTTTGCCATGGAGATGCTCAGATCCAAGATTTCCTCCGGCTTTGATCTCCGTTGATCTCCATCCGGTGCCTCTCCCATCCACTTTGTGATGAAAGGCTCATTATTGTTCTTTTTCACAACCTTGGTGATGACGTCATCATTAGATTCAGGTATGCTGAAGCAGGCAGCGAACTAAAACATGCAGGACACCAGCACTCTCTGACCCAGTTTGGACACCCTGTCGTAGACCATCAAGAGACAGCTTAGTTTTATCCTACTGATGATGTGTTGCTGCAATAGTCATCTTGCTCAGTTTCAAGTTTTTTCCCACAGACACCAGAGCACTCTGTAACAGGATTTGACAGATAGTGACGGGGCGCGGCCAGCAGGGGGCAGCAGCGAGGCTGACTTGCTCTTTGACCGTGTGACTGTGGTGACCAAATCCAGGGGGCGTATTACATTGGTTATTGATGTAGCTTAAAGAGGTGGAACAGATTAAACATTCAGATGAAACAATCAGCAAATAAAAGTCAAATGAAGAAAACGTACAAGGGCTTATTAGTCAATGATATCAGTGATTTCATGTCTGTTTGTTTTTTTACTATTTCCAATAAAAACCACAGAAAGATTAAAACAGACAACAGATGGATATCATTACAAATGAGTCAGAAGAGAGGAATCCCTGGATAAACTAGTTATTGAGGTACAATCGGATGACTGGGAACTCATTTATAAAGGAAAAGACGCCCTGTCACTATGAGTGTACAATCAAACAATACAAGAGAAAGTGAAATATGGATCTGGACTCTGGGAGCAGTGGGCGGAGCTGAGGTTGCACCGTGAGAGAGAGCGAGAGAGAGAGAGAGAGAGAGAGAGTGGACAAAGATAGAGACTGAGACTGAGACTGAGTTTTACACTCGGACTTGGACTTGGAGTGGAGTGGATTAGTCTGGAGGCCCAGGCACATGACCACCTCAGCTTCCACTCAGAGCCCAGACCAGCTGTTCAGATTTGGACACTTGGAGCTGAGAAGGGGGAGGCTCCATGATTCCTCTTCATGCAGAGGTTTTATTTCCCTTTTAAATGAAGGCAACACACTCACTAGCCACCAGTCCACAGATGAAAACACAAAATCATATGTGTACACAGAAAGTCCAGTTAAGATGGAGACGGGTTGTGAATGACACAGATGCTACTGGTACAGTATGAGAGTCTGACTGCTTTCAAAAGGTCCAGTGATCATACAAGCGTATCAGTCACTCTCATACTTTCTCATGGTTCTATTGACAATGAGAAGCAACAACACAACACTACTGCTTGGACATGTTTGCTGGATCACATCATGGATGATGGATGATGGATGGATGGATGGATGGATGGATGGATGGATGGATGGATGGATGGATGGATGGATGATGGATGATGGATGGATGGATGTAATATACAGACATGACTTATGTTCACTCTGGAGGTGAGGGCTGATGTTCCCTTCCACAGGGAGAAGCTGCTGGTAGCTCACTCTCTATGTTCCTCTGGAGGTGAGGGGGGAACTCCTGTTCTCACTTTCATTGTAACTTTAATTTGAAAAAAACATATATTCTATTTTCACCAAGATGTTAGTGAGTTAGTTTTACCAGTAAATGGCTGCTCCATCCTCACTTCTCCTATAACCAGGCCCAAACACACACACACACACACACAAACACACACACACACACACACACACACACACACACACACACACACACTCACACACACAACAGCCGGGCCTCCTGGGGGTCGTTTGGAGGGTCATAATTTATTTACACATGTTATAGATAATATCAAAGTAAGTGATGTATTAGTCAATGATATCAGTGATTTCATGTCTGTTTGTTTTAGTTTTTTTACTATTTACAATAAAAACCACAGAAACATTAAAACAGACAACAGATATATGTCAACACAAATGAGTCAAAACAGAGCAGTCCCTGGAAAAAACTAGTTATTGAGGTACAATCAGATGACTGGGAACTCATTCATAAATACGAGAGAAAGTGAAATATAAAGATATTTAATGGATGACAAAGGGCTTAAAAAATGCATCCAAGGAGAAGAATACATGACATAGAGAATCCAATAAATGATGAACGAAGGAGATGGAAAATAAATCCAAGAAATGTAAAACAAAGTTCACTCATATGATGAGAAAATGTAAGAAGAATTCTTTTAAGAAAGTACCAGAAAACAATAAAGACCATGTCAGCAGTACATAGAAGGTTCTACATAGTATCATTCAACAGGCTTCCAGTAAGGATACTGTTATTGAAAACAGACACACTTCACAAACTACAGACCCACAATTCTCCCAAATCCTAGAAAAACTCTTCAACGACATACTAGATACATTCAGAGAAATGAAATCTAATTCATTAAATCTAGGTCAAACAAAAATCATGATATTTGGAAAATATGAAATAAATAAACAGGTAAAGGTTCAAGTAGAGAGTGTAAATAGAGAAAAGGTGATTGAAGACAAATTTCTAGAAAAATGTAAGGATGAGTACGAGCACATTACAACTCTACAAAGCTGATTTCCTTTGATCTGAGCGTCTCCATGGCTCCAGTGCTGATCTCCTATCAGATCAAAGGAGATCAGTGCCTTTTGCCATGGAGATGCTCAGATCCAAGATTTCCTCCGGCTTTGATCTCCGTTGATCTCCATCCGGTGCCTCTCCCATCCACTTTGTGATGAAAGGCTCATTATTGTTCTTTTTCACAACCTTGGTGATGACGTCATCATTAGATTCAGGTATGCTGAAGCAGGCAGAGAACTAAAACATGCAGGACACCAGCACTCTCTGACCCAGTTTGGACACCCTGTCGTAGACCATCAAGAGACAGCTTAGTTTTATCCTACTGATGACGTGTTGCTGCAATAGTCATCTTGCTCAGTTTCAAGTTTTTTCCCACAGACACCAGAGCACTCTGTAACAGGATTTGACAGATAGTGACGGGGCGCGGCCAGCAGGGGGCAGCAGCTAGGCTTACTTGCTCTTTGACCGTGTGACTGTGGTGACCAAATCCAGGGGGCGTATTACATTGGTTATTGATGTAGCTTAAAGAGGTGGAACAGATTAAACATTCAGATGAAACAATCAGCAAATAAAAGTCAAATGAAGAAAACGTATAAGGGTGTATTAGTCAATGATATCAGTGATTTCATGTCTGTTTGTTTTTTTTACTATTTCCAATAAAAACCACAGAAAGATTAAAAGAGACAACAGATGGATATCATTACAAATGAGTCAGAAGAGAGGAATCCCTGGATAAACTAGTTATTGAGGTACAATCGGATGACTGGGAACTCATTTATAAAGGAAAAGACGCCCTGTCACTATGAGTGTACAATCAAACAATACAAGAGAAAGTGAAATATGGATCTGGACTCTGGGAACAGTGGGCGGAGCTGAGGTTGCACCGTGAGAGAGAGCGAGAGAGCGAGAGAGCGAGAGAGAGAGAGAGAGAGAGAGAGAGAGAGAGAGAGAGAGAGAGAGAGAGAGAGAGAGTGGACCAAGATAGAGACTGAGTTTTACACTCGGACTTGGACTTGGAGTGGAGTGGATTAGTCTGGAGGCCGAGGCACATGACCACCTCAGCTTCCACTCAGAGCCCAGACCAGCTGTTCAGATTTGGACACTTGGAGCTGAGAAGGGGGAGGCTCCATGATTCCTGTTCATGCAGAGGTTTTATTTCCCTTTGCCACTGAAGGCAACACATTCACTAGCCACCAGTCCACAGATGAAAACACAAAATCATATGTGTACACAGAAAGTCCAGTCAAGATGGAGACGGGTTGTGAATGACACAGATGCTACTGGTACAGTATGAGAGTCTGACTGCTTTCAAAAGGTCCAGTGATCATACAAGCGTATCAGTCACTCTCATACTTTCTCATGGTTCTATTGACAATGAGAAGCAACAACACAACACTACTGCTTGGATATGTTTGCTGGATCACATTATGGATGATGGATGATGGATGGATGGATGATGGATGTAATATACAGACATGACTTATGTTCACTCTTGAGGTGAGGGGGGAACTCCTGTTCTCACTTTCATTGTCACTTTAATTTGAAAAAAACATATATTCTATTTTCACCAAGATGTTAGTGAGTTAGTTTTACCAGTAAATCGCTGCTCCATCCTCACTTCTCCTATAACCAGGCCCAAACACACACACACACACATACACACACACACACACACACACACACACACACACACACACCCACACACACACACACACACACGCCCACACACACACACACACACACACAACAGCCGGGCCTCCTGGGGGTCGTTTGGAGGGTCATAATTTATTTACACATGTTATAGATAATATCAAAGTAAGTGATGTATTAGTCAATGATATCAGTGATTTCATGTCTGTTTGTTTTAGTTTTTTTACTATTTACAATAAAAACCACAGAAACATTAAAACAGACAACAGATAGATGTCAACACAAATGAGTCAAAACAGAGCAGTCCCTGGAAAAACTAGTTATTGAGGTACAATCAGATGACTGGGAACTCATTCATAAATACGAGAAAAAGTGAAATATAAAGATGTTTAATGGATGACAAAGGGCTTAAAAAATGCATCCAAGGAGAAGAATACATGACATAGAGAATCCAATAAATGATGAACGAAGGAGATGGAAAATAAATCCAAGAAATGTAAAACAAAGTTCACTCATATGATGAGAAAATGTAAGAAGAATTCTTTTAAGAAAGTACCAGAAAACAATAAAGACCATGTCAGCAGTACATAGAAGGTTCTACATAGTATCATTCAACAGGCTTCCAGTAAGGATACCGTTATTGAATACAGACACACTTCACAAACTACAGACCCACAATTCTCCCAAATCCTAGAAAAACTCTTCAACGACATACTAGATACATTCAGAGAAATGAAATCTAATTCATTAAATCTAGGTCAAACAAAAATCATGATATTTGGAAAATATGAAATAAATAAACAGGTAAAGGTTCAAGTAGAGAGTGTAAATAGAGAAAAGGTGATTGAAGACAAATTTCTAGAAAAATGTAAGGATGAGTACGAGCACATTACAACTCTACAAAGCTGATTTCCTTTGATCTGAGCGTCTCCATGGCTCCAGTGCTGATCTCCTATCAGATCAAAGGAGATCAGTGCCTTTTGCCATGGAGATGCTCAGATCCAAGATTTCCTCCGGCTTTGATCTCCGTTGATCTCCATCCGGTGCCTCTCCCATCCACTTTGTGATGAAAGGCTCATTATTGTTCTTTTTCACAACCTTGGTGATGACGTCATCATTAGATTCAGGTATGCTGAAGCAGGCAGAGAACAAAAACATGCAGGACACCAGCACTCTCTGACCCAGTTTGGACACCCTGTCGTAGACCATCAAGAGACAGCTTAGTTTTATCCTACTGATGACGTGTTGCTGCAATAGTCATCTTGCTCAGTTTCAAGTTTTTTCCCACAGACACCAGAGCACTCTGTAACAGGATTTGACAGATAGTGACGGGGCGCGGCCAGCAGGGGGCAGCAGCGAGGCTGACTTGCTCTTTGACCGTGTGACTGTGGTGACCAAATCCAGGGGGCGTATTACATTGGTTATTGATGTAGCTTAAAGAGGTGGAACAGATTAAACATTCAGATGAAACAATCAGCAAATAAAAGTCAAATGAAGAAAACGTACAAGGGCTTATTAGTCAATGATATCAGTGATTTCATGTCTGTTTGTTTTTTTACTATTTCCAATAAAAACCACAGACAGATTAAAAGAGACAACAGATGGATATCATTACAAATGAGTCAGAAGAGAGGAATCCCTGGATAAACTAGTTATTGAGGTACAATCGGATGACTGGGAACTCATTTATAAAGGAAAAGACGCCCTGTCACTATGAGTGTACAATCAAACAATACAAGAGAAAGTGAAATATGGATCTGGACTCTGGGAGCAGTGGGCGGAGCTGAGGTTGCACCGTGAGAGAGAACGAGAGAGAGAGAGAGAGAGAGAGAGAGAGTGGACCAAGATAGAGACTGAGACTGAGACTGAGTTTTACACTCGGACTTGGACTCGGAGTGGAGTGGATTAGTCTGGAGTTCCAGGCACATGACCATCTCAGCTTCCACTCAGAGCCCAGACCAGCTGTTCAGATTTGGACACTTGGAGCTGAGAAGGGGGAGGCTCCATGATTCCTGTTCATGCAGAGGTTTTATTTCCCTTTGCCACTGAAGGTAACACACTCACTAGCCACCAGTCCACAGATGAAAACACAAAATCATATGTGTACACAGAAAGTCCAGTTAAGATGGAGACGGGTTGTGAATGACACAGATGCTACTGGTACAGTATGAGAGTCTGACTGCTTTCAAAAGGTCCAGTGATCATACAAGCGTATCAGTCACTCTCATACTTTCTCATGGTTCTATTGACAATGAGAAGCAACAACACAACACTACTGCTTGGACATGTTTGCTGGATCACATCATGGATGATGGATGATGGATGGATGGATGGATGGATGGATGGATGGATGATGGATGGATGGATGGATGGATGGATGGATGGATGGATGGATGGATGGATGATGGATGATGGATGGATGGATGGATGGATGGATGGATGGATGATGGATGGATGGATGGATGGATGGATGGATGGATGGATGGATGGATGGATGGATGATGGATGGATGGATGGATGATGGATGTAATATACAGACATGACTTATGTTCACTCTGGAGGTGAGGGCTGATGTTCCCTTCCACAGGGAGAAGCTGCTGGTAGCTCACTCTCTATGTTCCTCTGGAGGTCAGGGGGGAACTCCTGTTCTCACTTTCATTGTCACTTTAATTTGAAAAAAACATATATTCTATTTTCACCAAGATGTTAGTGAGTTAGTTTTACCAGTAAATGGCTGCTCCATCCTCACTTCTCCTATAACCAGGCCCAAACACACACACACACACACACACACACACACACACACACACACACACACACACACACACACACACACACACACACACACACACACACTTACACACACAACAGCCGGGCCTCCTGGGGGTCGTTTGGAGGGTCATAATTTATTTACACATGTTATAGATAATATCAAAGTAAGTGGTGTATTAGTCAATGATATCAGTGATTTCATGTCTGTTTGTTTTAGTTTTTTTACTATTTACAATAAAAACCATAGAAACATTAAAACAGACAACAGATAGATGTCAACACAAATGAGTCAAAACAGAGCAGTCCCTGGAAAAACTAGTTATTGAGGTACAATCAGATGACTGGGAACTCATTTATAAATACGAGAAAAAGTGAAATATAAAGATGTTTAATGGATGACAAAGGGCTTAAAAAATGCATCCAAGGAGAAGAATACATGACATAGAGAATCCAATAAATGATGAACGAAGGAGATGGAAAATAAATCCAAGAAATGTAAAACAAAGTTCACTCATATGATGAGAAAATGTAAGAAGAATTCTTTTAAGAAAGTACCAGAAAACAATAAAGACCATGTCAGCAGTACATGGAAGGTTCTACATAGTATCATTCAACAGGCTTCCAGTAAGGATACCGTTATTGAAAACAGACACACTTCACAAACTACAGACCCACAATTCTCCCAAATCCTAGAAAAACTCTTCAACGACATACTAGATACATTCAGAGAAATGAACTCTAATTCATTAAATCTAGGTCAAACCAAAATCATGATATTTGGAAAATATGAAATAAATAAACAGGTAAAGGTTCAAGTAGAGAGTGTAAATAGAGAAAAGGTGATTGAAGACAAATTTCTAGAAAAATGTAAGGATGAGTACGAGCACATTACAACTCTACAAAGCTGATTTCCTTTGATCTGAGCGTCTCCATGGCTCCAGTGCTGATCTCCTATCAGATCAAAGGAGATCAGTGCCTTTTGCCATGGAGATGCTCAGATCCAAGATTTCCTCCGGCTTTGATCTACGTTGATCTCCATCCGGTGCCTCTCCCATCCACTTTGTGATGAAAGGCTCATTATTGTTCTTTTTCACAACCTTGGTGATGACGTCATCATTAGATTCAGGTATGCTGAAGCAGGCAGAGAACTAAAACATGCAGGACACCAGCACTCTAAGACAAAGTTTGGACACCATGATGTAGACCATCAAGAGACAGGTTAGTTTTATCCTGCTGATGATGTGTTGCTGCAATAGTCATCCTGCTCAGTTTCAAATTTGTTTGCACAAAGAGCCTGAATAGGGATTTGAACCCTGGACCCTCAGATTAAAAGTCTGATGCTCTACCATCTGAGCTACCCAGGCCTGCCAACACAGTGTTGTGTCTCCATATGATTCTCACTTATGAGTGAGACGAAGCAGACACTGATCCTGACCACCAAGGTGCAGAAGTGGAGACTCTTCTTGCTCGCTGTTTTGAAACTCAACAAATTGTAGTCCATTGTTCCTTCCCGAAGATGCTGAAAAGCTCCCCTCTGGATTTGAAAACAATCAGGAAACATCTGAGCAGACTGCAGGCTGTATTACATCATATTTTCTCACTGCCTGATTTGCTGCAGGTGAGAAGTTTTGCTTCAGGAAAATCCATTTGAAGCTGGAATGAAGAACAGCTTGGTTTTACAGCAAACCTGAACAGGTATTATTCTGCCCTTGATACACGTTCAAAGTTTTGTTCAGCTGGACAGATAGATAACAGCATGAAGAAACGAAGCTCCAGAAGTTTTGTTGAGGTTTGAGGTTTCGTCTTTTGTTCTCTTTTCTTCCTCAGTTTTATTTCTTTACACCTATTTCTCCATTTTAGTCTGTAAGACTGAAACAATAAACAGGAAATGAACATTAGAAAAGTATAATGTCTCTTGAGTCTTGTAAAAAATAATAATCTCAAGTTTTACACTTCTAAACACAGTAAATGTGGCTAAACAGATAAAATCAAATCCTCTCATTAACCTGTGACGCAGTGTTGAGGCCCCCTGCTGGGCAGATTGAATAATACAACGACAAAAACAACAGCCGCTAATCGTAACAGAATGTATCACAAATGTAAATCAATGTACGACAGGATGAACTATAGTATCACTGTGTAGTTACTTACAGACAAAGATCTGATCGAGTTCTTAAAAGAAAGACAACTTGTTTTGGTTTTCGCGCTTCTGCACAACTGCTCCGTCCCTGAAACCGGTCCCACTAGGAACAATAACTTGAGATCCGCAGGGCAGAACAGACGCTTTACTTTGCTTTACTCATTCAGTCCATACTGGACGTTGTAGCCACAGCTGCCCTGAGAGTGATGGCCAAATGAAGCTTCATGAAACACTCTCTTTATTTTCTGAAGCCACTAGATGGCGCTGTCTGTTCAACAGACATTTGAAAGTCCACTTCATTGCCAGTCTTTCAGACTCTATCTTCAAACCAACAGTGCCATCCGGTGGCAATCCGCACCATCAGCAACAACCACCAACCACTCACTCTCACTCTCACGTTGCATTCACCCAGGCAGTTTGGGGTTCAGTGTTTTGCCCAAGGACACTTCGGCATGTAGGCAGGCAGAGATGGGAATTGAAGTTGCAACTTTCCAATTGAGAGAGGAGCGCTCTACCAACCGAGCCGTGCCGCCCTGCCTACATTGTTTAAAGACTTTTCAGTGACGATGACACAGGAAGTAAAGGCAGAATAATCCCAGGAGGGGATTTCAACTGTAATTTGTGTAAAAAAAAAAAGAAAAGATCAATTCCAGATAGATAGATAGATAGATAGATAGATAGATGGATGGATGGATGGATGGATGGATGGATGGATGGATGGATGGATGGATGGATGGATGGATGGATGGATGGATAGATAGATAGATAGATAGATAGATAGACAGACAGACAGACAGACAGACAGACAGACAGACAGACAGAGAGAGAGAGAGAGAGAGAGAGAGAGAGATAGATAGATAGATAGATAGATAGATAGATAGATAGATAGATAGATAGATAGATAGATAGATAGATAGATAGATAGATAGATAGATAGATAGATAGATAGATAGATAGATAGATAGATAGATAGATAGATAGATAGATAGAATGATAGATGAATTATTAGGTTGATTGCAAAATATTTTAACTTTAATTATATTAACAACCTTTGCTCTAGTCTTGGTAGCTCATTGAGCAATGTTTGAAAAGAGGCCCACAATTTAGGTGTGGTGTTCGACTCCGACCTGTCCTTTGACTGTCAGGTGACCAAGGTAGTCCAATCCTGCTTTGCTCAGCTGAGACGACTAGTCAAGACCAGGTCATTCCTCTCCCCAGCAGACCTGGAGAAAGTAATACATGTCTTCATCTGGTCCAGGCTGGATTACTGTAACTCCCTTTATTCTGGCATCAGTAGGCTCAATGGTCAAAGACTGCAGCTGGAGCAGAATGCTGCTACCAGCTTTTTAACAGGCACCAGGAGGAGGGACCACATTTCACCAATCCCTTCTTCCTTTCACTGGCTGCCTGTCAGTTTTAGAAGAGATTTTAAAATGCTACTGCTTGTTTTTAAAGCCTTGAATGATCTGACTCCTCCAGATATCAGAGACCTGTAATGATAATAATAATTACTAGAGGTTTGTATTTCCAGAAGAAAATGCAAGCGTGAATGCTGAAGGTTGAATAAAGCTGATCTCCTTTGATCTATGCGTCTCCAAGGCTCCAGTGCTGAGGTCATATCAGATAGAAGGAGATCATCGGCTGTTGCTGTGTTGAAGCTAAGATAAAAGATTTTGTCCTGCTTTGATCTGACTTACAGACTACACATCTCCATCTTCAGCCCACAACAATCAGGGTTCTAATTTACAGATGATTTAAGGCCCGTTTACACCACAACAAAAACAAGTAGAACCACAAAACTTTAGTCACATTTGTGCTCCGTTTATACGACAGTGGTGCTCGGATCTACTGCAACCGTCACTTTTTGGTCCCGGCTCTCAAGGTGGAACTTTTCTTTCACACTCCCGACTCCCCCCACAGGGACAGGCGGAGGCTACGGAGCGCTGTTACTGAGCATGTGCTACTGAACCAGAGTGTCAAACTGTGACCTGACAGTGTCAGAGTCTTGATCTCCTGAATTATTTATGACATCACTGGAGTCCTTTAGCTTCTTCAACATGTCGGCTCGTTGGTCTAGGAGTATGATTCTCGCTTTGGGTGGGAGTGGTCCCGGGTTCAATTCCCGGACGAGCCCTTCTGTCATCAACCATGATCCTTTGTGTTAAATTTCCAAAGAGGTTCTGACTTTGTGTGTGAGAATCCTCCTCCCAGACCAACCAGCAACATCTTCAAGAAGCAAAAGGACTCAACCAACAGTATCGGGGCTTTATTCACTTTGAGGAGCTTTCAAACAGCAACGCCGACACATTTCATGATTTTCTCCTAAAAACACTCGATGCTCTGGGTCTGGATGTTAAACTGATCCTGGACCAGGAACATGATGGAGCCAGAACAATGTCTGGCCTCATTTATAAAGGTTGATTATGACAAAACAGGTCCTGAAAGATGCATACGCAACTTTCCACACATGGTAAAGTGGTGAATTAGTTAAGTGGTGAATTGAACCTAATGATGAAGTGATGAATTGAACCAGATGGTAAAGTGGTGAATTGGTGAAGTGGGGGATTGAACCAGATGGTGAATTAGTGAAGTGGTGAATTGAACAAGATGACGAAGTGATGAATGGAAACGGGGCTGAACAGTCACGAGTCACATGGACACTCACCTTGGCAAACACTTTGTGTTAAATGTTAAAGGTGTTAAATTGGTGAAGTGGTGAATTGAACCAGATGATGAAGTGGTGAATTGGTGAAGTGGTGAATTGAACCAGATGGTGAAGTGGTGAATTGCACCAGATGGTGAAGTGGTGAATTGGTGAATTGAACCAGATGATCATGTGATGAACTGAAACAGACGATGAAGTGGTGAATTGAACCAGATGGTGAAGTGGTGAATTGGTGAATTGGTGAAGTGGTGAATTGAACCAGATGATGAAGTGATGAATTGAACCAGATGGTGAAGTGGTGAAATGGTGAGGTGGTGAATTGCACCAAATGATGAAGTGGTGAATTGAACCAGATGATGAAGTGGTGACTTGAACCAGATGGTGAAGTGGTGAATTGGTGAAGTGGTGAATTGAACCAGATGATCATGTGATGACCTGAAACAGATGATGAAGTGGCAAATTGAACCAGATGGTGAAGTGGTGAATTGAACCAGATGATGACTTGAAATAGATGGTGAAGTGGTGAATTGGTGAAGTTGTGAATTGAACCAAATGATGAAGTAATGAATTGAACCAGATGATGAGGTTATGAACTGAACCAGAAGGTGAAATGTTGAATTGAACCAGATGATGAAGTTATGAATTGAACCAGATGGTGAAGTGTTGAATTGGTGAAGTGGTGAATTGAACCAGATGATGAAGTGATGAATTGAACCAGATGGTGAAGTTGTGAAGTAGTGAAATGAACCAGATGATGAAGTTGTGAATTCAACCAGATGATGAAGTGGTGAATTGAATCAGATGGTGAAGTGATGCATTGGTGAAGTGGTGAATTGAACCAGATGATGAAGTGGTGAATTGGTGAAGTGGTGAATTGAACCAGATGATGAAGTGGTGAATTGAACCAGATGTTGAAGTGGTGAATTGGTGAATCGGTGAATTGAATCAAATGATGAAGTGATGAATTGAACCAGATGGTGAAGTGGTGAATTGAACCAGATGATGAAGTGGTGAATTGAACCAGATGGTGAAGTTGTGAATTAAACCAGATGATGAAGTGGTGAATTGAATCAGATGGTGAAGTGGTGAATAAGTGAAGTGATGAATTGTACCAGATGGTGAAGTGGTGAATTGAACCAGATGGTGAAGTGGTGAATTGAATCAGATGATGAATGAACCAGATGTTCCTTTATTGAGCTGCAGTGTTCTAGATCAGTGGTTCTCAAACTTTTTACACAAAGTACCAATCCAGAAAATACTTGGCTCTCCAAGTACCACCATAATGACCAACACTATACAGTAGCCTAGTAAGCCTAAGCATTCATCAAAAACAAGGCAGAGGTTTTACTCCTAAAGAAGTAAATTTAATATTGTCAGCCATTGTAACATTTTACACAGTTAGATTAGTAACACTATGCTTAAATATAGGGTAATAAAAGACTGTACTTAAATAATAATTCAATTAAAATATATTGCACAGAAAAGTTAAATAAACATTGTACTCAAATAAATGAAAAACAAACAAACAAAAAAACAGTTCTTAAAGATTAAATAAAACTGTACTGCACTTAAATGTTAATTATCGAATGTACTATACTTGATCAAAAAAAAATTAAATCAGGCTGCCTGAACTTCACACACTGCTGTATGGCTGCTTTCTGAAACAGAAACACACACACACACACACACACACACACACACACACACACACACACACACACACACACACACACAGAATAAAAATAAAACTATGATAAAAAAGATGGTCAATGGATTCTAGCGAATGTCTCTCTATCATTCTACTATAGATCTGGGATCCCCCCTCCCTTCTTGTGTCACATGGCCCCCGCTTCGAGCCAATCGAAAATGAAACATGGTTGTCATTTCAGGAAATTATGTTTTGTACGGAGTATTTCAGACGAAAAATATTATGAAGTAGATAACGGCTTTAGAAGCGATCGAAGTAACTCCTCTTCCAACGTCCAATTCGTCCATATCTATAATCAGCGGGCAGCGTGACGGCAGTGGCGGCACTTCGTGTCACGATCGCCCATAATGCTACGCTTAGCGACCCGCTAACCTCCGGGACTCGATGTGAAAAGTCACTTTACACAAAAAATACTTCACTTTTTTCACGAGAATCAGCTTCGATAGGCCTTTTCTCACAGAGCTGCTAAATCCCGTGTTTTCAGGTGCAGTACAGACTAAGTTAGGGTATAAACGCTCTACCGTGTGTTGCCGTGACGTGAACCTAGAAATGAGGTCCCTTTGTCGGGGTCAGTCCACAGAAAGCGCCGCTGAATAACCGTTTTCACATAAACACTTTATTTTTTATAAGAACTGGATTGTATATGTCGTTATTCATGGTACAGTGGAGGAACTCTTGGAAATTCATGTTCAGAAACGTTGTCCGGAGCTGTATAGGCGAAGATTCCCACCTGTGTCCACCATCAGGTGGGCACGACTACGCCGACTGGCACAGCTGGTCACCCCGCAACTGATTAGTTCATACGCTGGGACCACATTTTTAAGAAAAACACTTTATATATTGACGTATGAACGTAAAAACAACAACAGTGAAAACAGTCCAAATGAGCTTTAGGGCCCAAAGGGATAAAAACCTCCACCTCTTGCCATCAATTCTTGCCTGCTGCCGTGAATAACTGTTGATGTCAGCGCATTTATTTTTATTTCAGTGATCCTTTGGCGTACCACTAGAGGGAGCCCCGAGTACCACTAGTGGTACGCGTACCACACTTTGAGAATGACTGCACTAGAGTGTCTGTGTAGAAACTACTTATATTACTTATAACTACTTACATTAAAGCCACATTACATGAACTCAATCATATCGGTAGTTTAGTAAAAAGAGAAGGTTTCCTGGTGGAGCTCAGACCTTCAGGATTCTCGCTCCTGCTCATGTTAGACAGATAAAATGCAATATCCTCATTCCACCACTAGAGGCTCTGTGGCGCAATGGACAGCGCATTGGACTTGTAGCCTGGTCTTCAGGGAAGACATTCAAAGGTTGTGGGTTCGAGTCCCACCAGAGTTGTCTTTATCTGGAGGCAGAAGGTGATCGGTTGTGAAAACGAGACTGTCAGACAACATGTCCATGTTCCTAGAATTCATTAACAGCATCGCTTCATGTCAGAAGTACCTAGCTTTAGCCTGAGAATGCTAACCGACGTGTTAGCTGCTAGCTGAAGAGACGAATCAATCGCTGCTGCTTCTGGGAGCCGCTAGTTGGTCGTAAACATCCATCACTGCTTTGCTTTTCAAGTCTGTTAACACCTGGAGAAAACAGACACTCTAGTGGACAGACCACCATGTTGGATTGTTAATACGGTGACTGTCAAAATAAAACCACCAAGTCCCAGGAGAATACGGACCGCTTTGCACCCTCATAGTCCAAAGCAGTTATGGATGTTTACGACCAACTAGCGGCTGGTTCGTCTCTTCAGCTAGCAGCTAACATGTCGGTTAGCATTCTCAGGCTAAAGCTACACAGCCGTAGTCACTGGTGGTTGTGTACTTGATCACATGCCAATAAGAACTTGTAATTTTGTTAGTGGTTCTTGGTGACAAGAATCCATCAGTGTTTCTGTTAAACTTGACTCTGGTGGGACTTGAACCCACAACCTTTGAATGCACTATCCATTGCACCACAGAGCCTCACATTAGCAGACCTCAGTGGTCACACAGTTACAGTATTTCTGTAAAGTAGTTCTCATTGAGAAGCAAATAGGAAACTCGACATGGAGCTGCGGTTCATCCTGAAGAGTTTCTAGATATTTTATGTGTATAAAGTACCACAATGGTGTTGTGTGGATCACAGAAACACTCAGGATCGTTTACACCTCGTTCTTCAGAGAAAACGCTCAACTTTTCTTACATTTCGGTGTCGTTCAGGCGACAACGGAGCTCAGAGCCCCTGAAAACACAACTTTTTGAAAATGGCTCCAAAGGTGGAAGTTCTTGGAAAAGCTCCGACTCCATCGTCATGTAAACGGGAGAAAAAGTCATTTTCTGGAAACTCTCAGGCTCCGCCCCCTTGTAGACAGAAAAATCTGTTCCTGGTCACCATGTTTGTCGTAACTAGTTCTTCTGCACATGCTCAGTAGAGACAATCAGAACAACGTTTCCTCCGTGGTGTCATGACTGACAGTCCAGATTCTCTACACTCTCTCCACTATACTAACAAGGAGATGTCAGTTCAACCACTGTCTAAGTCTCTCAGGGGCGGAGCCAAACTCTGCACCTACACTTGTGTAACCACAGTGGAGTGTCATTCAAACTGTGGGGGAGGGGCTCACGCAGCACAGCAGTTGGATCACATGACGTCTCTTGGTGGGAATCTGTTGCTATGTGAGCATTGGTGGTTCAGTGGTAGAATTCTCGCCTGCTACGCCGGAGCCCCGGGTTCAATTCCCGGCCAATGCAACAGATCTTTTCTGAACCCTACTTTGTGAAGAGTTGACATAAATATCACACTGTGGGTGTTTTCTTACTGGTCAGCTTATGCTGCTTTTCACTCCTCCTTCTCCTCCTTCTCCTCCTCCTCCTCCTCCTCAGCTTCAGGGTCCATCATCCAGCCATGCCAGTCACCGCGTCATCAAGTACTCGTCTTCCAATTCTCCATTAACGCCGATGCGTCCGTGTAAATTTGCATTTCCACACTTCTGAGGACGCCCTGCAAGTAGTTACTCATGACGTAGGCGAGTCACACTGGTGTTCTAAGAATTGGAAAACGGCCTCTGTCACCAACTCTTTCATACTTATCCTGTTTGAAATAAATCCTTTCCTCCAGTCAGTATGTGCCGGTATGTTATGATACAGTTACAGATACAGTTATGATCTTCACAAAATTCTCATTTATTAACTTCGCCAACGAAGTAGCTCAAGAAGGAGGCACAGATAGAGGCGCAGGAGGAGGTGGAGGAGGCGGCGAAGAAGGAGGCACATGAGGAGCTGCAAGAGGAGGCGCAGGATGAATCACATTTTGTGCACAGGAGGAGGTGCAGTTGGAGGCGCAGGATTGTGCAGGAGGAGTTTCAGAAGGAGGCACAGGAGGAGGTGCAGGAGGAAGCAAAGGAGGAGGCGCAAGGAGGAGGCACAGGATGAGGTGCAGGAGGCACCGGTTAGGTACAGGAGAAGGTGGAGGCATAGGACGACGTGCAGAAGGAGGTGGAGGCACAGGAGGAGGTGCAGGATGAGGTGCAAGAGGAGTCGAAGGAGGAGGCGCAGGATTGTGCAGGAGGAGCTGCAGGATGTTTGCAGGAGGAGGCCCAGGAGGAGGCCCAGGATGTGTGCACGAGGATGCACAGGTGGAGGTGCAGGAGGAGGCACATGATTGTGCAGGAGGAGGCGCAAGGAGGAGGCTCAGGATGAGGTGCAACAGGCGCAGGAGGAGGCACAGGAGGAGCTGCAGGAGGAGATGGAGGAGTAGGCGCAGGATGTGTGCAGGAGGAGGCGCATACTTGTGCAGGAGGAGGTCCAAGGAGGAGGCGCATGATTGTGCAAGAGGAGCTGCAGGATGTGTGCAGGAAGATTCGCAGGAGGAGGCGCAGGAAGAAGCGCAGGATTGTGCAGGGGGAGGTGTTAGGAGGAGACACAGAAATGTGCAAGAGGAGGTTCAGGATGAGGCTCAGGATGAGGGGCAGGAGGAGGTTCAGGAGGAGGTTCAGGAGGAGGTTCAGGAGGAGGTGTATTTTTGTTGTATTTGATCCCTTTGGGAAAGATCCTCCAAAGGTTCCGTGATGTTTCTTTCCACTTATTTGCTGATGATTTCAGCGTTACTGTTCCTTTAAGCCGTCTGAGATCATGAAGCTAAACTTGCTCCATTGTCTGGTGGAAATAAAACAATGAGTCAGCGATAACTCTCTGCAGCTCAATGCAGACCAAACAGAAACACTGGTTATTGCCCCTGATGATTCAATCCCTGGGATTAAACAGTACCTGGGTGACTGAGGCCAGTCTGCTAAGCCAAGTCTTAGAACCTTGGGAGTTCTCTTTGACAAAGACCTGTCATTAGTGCAGCACTGGAAGCAGCTGACCAGGAACTGCTTCTTTCAACTCAGGAAAAGATCTAAACTTAGGAACATGGTCTCACGGAACGATTTGGAGCTTCTCATTCCTGCTTTTGTGTCTTCGTGTTTCGACTATTGGAACCGTTTGTTTTCATGTCTGAACAAGAAGGAGCTCTCTCCACTGCAATTAGTGCAAAACTCTGCAGAGAGAATTCTGAGCCGTACTAATAGGAGGACTCACGTGTCCCCGGTTCTAAAAGAACTTCATTGGCTGCCAGTGTCCTATAGGATCCAGTTTAAAGTTCTGGTCCTGGTCTTCAGAGCCTTGCATGGTCAGGCTCCTTCTTATCTCAGTGATCTGATCCAGCCTTACACCCTGAACGGCTCTGAGGTCTGTGGATCAGAACCTGCTGAAGGTTCCACGCTCTCATTTTCTCACTAGAGGTGACCGATCCTTCCAGGCTGTTGCTCCGAGGCTTTGGAAGGATCTTCTTCCCTCTTTGTGCTCAATTGACTCTGTTGACACCTTCAAGAACAAACTTAAGACTCATCTATTAGTTCAGGCTTTTAATTAACGACCTTTGTGCTGCTAGGATTTTGTCTTGTCTTGGCCTTTTATATTCTGTGTACTTTCTGATGTTTTTGAACTGTGTTGTGAAGTACTTTGTGGCTTTTTGTCTGTGAAAGCTGCTATATAAATAGACCTTATTATTATTATATGATTATAGTGTGGGTGAGCGGTCCAAAGCTCTGGATTTAGGCTCCAGTCTCTCAGGAGGTGTGGGTTCAAATCCCACCACTTCCAGTTAAAAGGTTTTGGGTTCTTATATTTGCTTATATTAAGCTCCTGATATGTTGGAAACTGTGTTGATGAATTTCAAAACCTTTCTTTGTGTTTCTGCCCGGTTTCGAACAGGGGACCTTTTGCGTGTGAAGCAAACGTGATAACCACTACACTGTAGAAACTCTGCTGGAGGTTAACAGGGTCGTGTGAAAACATTTGACTACAAGCAGCAACTCAATCCAGAAGAGACTGGAACAAGAACACAGCTCCTTGGACCGCTTGGTTTCCTCACTCAGCTCATCTCACTCTGAGGGAAAAGTTGTTCTGGATGATAAAAAAGTTCTTCTGAGAACATCAGTCCTCATCACTTTCTACAGAGGAACATAGAGAGTGAGCTACCAGCAGCTGCTCTCTGTGGAGGAGAACATCAGTCCTCAGATGGGACTCAAACCCACAACCCCTGGATTAGAAGGGAGAGGGATAAATTTTAATTAACTTTTCAGATGATTTATCATTGAGACGGTTGTGTTTCTGTGTGTGTGTGTGTGTGTGTGTGTGTGTGTGTGTGTGTGTGTGTGTTCAATGACAGTTGGATCTATTTGATGTTTGACATTGTGGATTAGCTGTGAGATTCTCTGCACTTTAACACTTGAATTGTGAATCTCTTTGTTTAGTGTTAAAGGTAAGATCAGAGTATTCAGTAGATCAGATCAAAGTACTTTAATAGAATGTATTCAGTCCTCCTGACTGTCCTTTTGGAATGCCAACAGTTGCACCTCTTTGTGGATCAGTGAAGCCTGGAGCAGCCGCCGTAGAAAAGATGCTCTCTCAAACTGATGCTTCTCTACTTTATTGAGCCTTGCAGGTGAACTCACCGTAAGAACTACAATGTACACAGAAAAATACCATGAGCAACTCTTAACAGCATGTTTTACCTTTAAACTTTTACCATATTTACTACTTTAAATGAATTGCCTTAAATTATTAACCGTTGACAATCTCTACCTTGAGTGCTCTTAATATGTAATTTCCATGTATATTTACAACTTAGTCCTTTTTAACCATATGTCTGTACCATGAAATAATATAAATGACCTTTTACTTTACATTACAATTAAACTGCAAAATTGAAATCACAGTACACTAAGCATGGCTTTTACTGCTCATTAACGTTCCTGGTACTTCCATGTGATTTACAACAGTTACTTCTGATTTACCACACCTTGTCTGTGAGTTCTTTCAAAGTAAAAGCATAAACACTATACTACCATTACAACATAAAAAAACCTACTCATGAACCATTGCAATAAAGAACTTAATATCCAGGTCATTTACAGAGTCTATTTTCTGACATATTTGTATCGCTGCTAATCTCTTGTTGGTCATGCTGAGGTGATACAGTGGACCATTTTCACTGTTTCTCTTCTTTATTCAAAGATTGTCAGCCCACAACAATCAGGGTTCTAATTTACAGATGATTTAAGGTCCGTTTACACCACAACAAAAACAAGTGGAACCACAAAACTTTAGTCACATTTGGGCTCCGTTTATACGACAGTGGTGCTCGGATCCACTGCAACCGTCACTTTCTGGTCCCGGCTCTCAAGGTGGAACTTTTCTTTCACACTCTCGACTCCCCCCACAGGGACAGGCGGAGGCTACGGAGCGCTGTTACTGAGCATGTGCACCTCCACCGTGGTAAATAGTGCTTCTACTCATGTGTGAGTAACAAACATGGCGGCCTCCGTAGAGCTGCTGTCCTGTAAAAGCTTCACTTTTCCTTAACGGACAAGTTGTTGTCACTTGGAATGTTGTGGTGTAAACGGAGCCGAAGACTCAGATCCAAACTGAGCCGTTAACATGTGACTGGGTTGTGAAAGCTCACACAGGAGGAGGGTTAAAAACAATGTGCTGCATTGGCCGGGAATCAAACCCTGGACCCTGCATGGAAGGAGAGGATTCTACCGTGTTGTGTGTCTGTTGCTCTAGCTTGTCTTCTTGGAAGGGTGTGGCTCATTTGTCCAAGAGTTGTGTTTTCTCAAAGAGGACATTCAATAATCAGGAGACTGAGTCTTTGAATAAAGGTTTGAAAGAACTGAAAAAGATCCAACATCCCAACTAGTAGAGGAGAGTCTCTCCTCTGTGACGGCCGGGAATCGAACCCGGGTCAACTGCTTGGAAGGCAGCTATGCTCACCACTATACCACCATCACTACTCTGAGTGGCTCCACCTGTCAAAGATGATAAAGAATATAGAGCGATGGTGAAGAAGACTTGATGAAGTTTGTAGAATGGGACAGAAAAGTGTCTCATGTTTGTGAGTGAGACGTGTCAGAGCCTGTTTGTCTCTTGTCTCCTCACCATCAAGAGACACTAACTCACTATTAATCTACTTGCTGCTGTTGATGTGAGACATAAAGCTTGGAGATGCTGGGGATTGAACCAAGGACCTCATACAGCTAAATCCTTGTTCTGGTGGTTTTTATTGAACTGAATCAGTTGATGTAAGACAAGGAGGACAAGCCCTGAGCAGCATGTGTCCCTCTCTCACCAGGACTCTGTCCCTCTCTCACCAGGACACTCTGGATTGTGGTGTGTGGCTGCTTGCTGGAGGGGAGGATTTATGGAAGTGTTGTCTGTTAGTGAGGATTTCATGGTTGGAGTCAGAACATTTTAGGAGATATTTCACTAACCTGACAACTAAATAACTTAATAACTGTAACTAGCTGCTCCCACAGTACTATGGACGAGGACAGGATCCACTCTGGAGGGTCTCCTCCATCACAGGACAGTCAGAGACAAACAGCCACACACACACACACACACACACACACACACACACACACACACACACACACACACACACACACACACACACACACACACACACACACACACACACACACACACACCTTTCACAATTTACTGTGACCAGTTAAGCTCACATGTTGTTGTTAGAACCGTCACATTGTTCTACAAAGAACCCAAAAGCCTGAAAAGTCCTGGATCCTTTAAAAAGTTGAAAAGAAAAACTTTCTTCTATCATTTGTTCCCAAGATTCACCCATCCGTCCATCATCCATCATCCATCATCCATCCATCCATCCATCCAACCAACCATCCATCCACCAATCCATCCTTCCTGATCCATCAATCCATCTACCAATCCATCCTTCCATCCATCGATCCATCCATTGTTCCATCCATCTATCATCCATCCATCTGTCGTCTATCCGTCATTCATCCACCCATCCCTCGATCCATCCATCAATTCATATACCTTCCTTCATCCATCCATCCATCCATCATCCATCCATCCATCCATTTATCAATCTGTCATCCATCCGTCATTCCTCCATCCATCCATCTACCAATCCATCCATCCATCCATCCATCCATCCATCCATCCATCCATCCATCCATCCATTTATCAATCTGTCATCCATCCGTCATTCATCCATCCATCCATCTACAAATCCATCCTTCCATCCATCCTTCCATCCATTCGCCATCCATCCATCCATCTACCAATCCATCCTTCAATCCATCCATATGTCATCCATCCATCCATCCATTATTCATCCATTTACCAATCCATCCTTCCTCATCCATCCATCCATTCAACTACCAATCCATCCTTCCATCTATCAATCCATCCATCATCCTTCCTTCCATCCATCATCCATCCATTCATCCATCATGCATCCATCATCTGCCAATCCATCATTCGATCCATCAATCGATCAATCAATCCATCCATCATATATCCGTCATTCATCCATTCATCCATTCATCCATCCATCCCTCCCTCCATCCATCCATTCATCAACCTTCCTTCCATCCATCCATCATCCATCCATCCATCAATCTGTCATCCATCCATCATTCATCCATTCATCCATCCATCCACCAATCCTTCCGTCCATCCATCCTTCCATCATCCATCCATTCGTCATCCATCTACCAATCCATCCTTCCTTCCTTCCATCCTTCCTTCCTTCCTTCCTTCCTTCCTTCCTTCCTTCCTTCCTTCCTTCCTTCCTTCCTTCCTTCCTTCCTTCCTTCCTTCCTTCCTTCCTTCCTTCCTTCCTTCCATCCATTCATCCATCATGCATCCATCATCTACCAATCCATCCTTCGATCCATCAATCCATCCATCATCCTTCCTTCCATCCATCCATCCATCCATCCCTCCATCCATCCATCCATCCATCCATCCATCCATCCATCCATCATCTATCCGTCATTCATCCATCCATCCCACCCTCCATCCATCCATTCATCAACCTTCCATCCATCCATCCATCCATCATCCATCCATCCATCAATCTGTCATCCATCTGTCATTCATCCATTCATCCATCCATCTACCAATCCATCCTTCCATCCATCCTTCCATCATCCATTCATTCGTGATAACTTTATGTAGAATTATTCCAACATACTCTATGTCTACATGCACTATGTCTACATGCTCTATGTCTATATGCTCTATGTCTATATACTCTATGTCTATATTCTCGATGTCTATATGCTATATCTCTACATGCTCTATGTCTACATACTCTGTCTATATACTCTATGTCTATATGCTCTATCTCTACATGCTCTATGTCTACATACTCAATGTCTATATACTCTATGTCTACATGCACTATGTCTACATGCTCTATGTCTATATACTCTATGTCTATATGCTCTCAGTCTTTATCCTCTATGTCTACTTGCTCTATGTCTATATGCTCGATGTCTATATGCTCTATGTCTACATGCTCTATGTCTATATGCTCTATGTCTAAATGCTCTATATCTATATGCTCTATGTCTACTTGCTCTATATCTATATGCTATATGTCTACATGCTCTATGTCTTTATGCTCTATGGCTACATGCTCTATGTCTACTTGCTCTATGTCTATATGCTCGATGTCTATATGCACTATCTCTACATGCTCTATGTCTATATACTATGTCTACATACTCTATGTCTACATACTCTATGTCTACATGCACTATGTCTACATGCTCTATGTCTATATACTCTATGTCTATATACTATATGTCTATATGCTCGGTGTCTATATGCTCTATGTCTACATACTCTATGTCTATATGCTCTATGTCAACATAATCTTTGTCTATATGCTCTATGTCTATATACACTATGTCTACATGCTCTATGTCTACATGTTATATGTCGATATACTATATGTCTATATGCTCTATCTCTACATGTTCTATGTCTACATACTCTATGTCTATATGCTCTATCTCTACATGCTCTATGTCTACATACTCTATGTCAATATGCTCTACGACTACACGCTCTATGTCTACATGCTCTATGTCTACATGCTATATGTCTATATACTATATGTCTATATGCTCAATGTCTATATGCTCTATGTGTACATGCTCTATGTCTATATGCTCTATGTCTAAATGCTCTATATCTATATGCTCTATGCCTACTTGCTCTATGTGCTCTATGTCTATATGCTCTATGTCTTTATGCTCTATGTCTACATGCTCTATGTCTACATGCTATATCTCTACATGCTCTATGTCTACATACTCTATGTCAATATGCTCTATGACTACATGCTCTATGTCTAAATGCTCTATGTCTACATACTCTATGTCAATATGCTCTATGACTAAATGCTCTATGTATACATGCTCTATGTCTTTATGCTCTATATCTACATGCTCTATATCTATATGCTCTATGTCTACTTGCTCTATGTCTTTATGCTCTATAGATATATGCTCTATGTCTACTTGCTCTATATCTAAATGCTCTATGTCTACATACTCTATGTCTACATACTCTATGTCTACATGCTCTATGTCTACATGCTCTATGTCTATATGCTATATGTCTATATACTCTATGTCTATATGCTCTATGTCTTTATGCTCTATGTCTTTATGCTCTATGTCTACATGCTCTATGTCTACTTGCTCTATGTCTACATGCTCTATATCTATATGCTCTATGTCTACTTGTTATATGTCTATATGCTCTATGTCTTTATGCTCTATGGCTACATGCTCTATGTCTACATGCTCTATATCTATATGCTGTATGTCTACTTGCTCTATGCCTCTATGCTCTATATCTATTTGCTCTAGGTCTACTTGCTATATTTCTGTATGCTCTATGTCTTTATGCTCTATGGCTACATGCTCTATGTCTACTTGCTCCATGTCTACATGCTCTATGTCTATATGCTCTATGTCTATATGCTCTTTGTCTACATGCTCTATGTCTATATGCTATATGTCTATATGCTCTATGTCTACTTGCTCTATGTCTATATGCTCTATGTCTACATGCTATATGTCTACTTGCTCTATGTCTATATGCACTATGTCTACATGCTATATCTCTACTTGCTCTATGTCTATATGCACTATGTCTACATGCTATATCTCTACTTGCTCTATGTCTATATTATCTATGTCTACATGCTCGATGTCCATAGGCTCGATGTCTATATGCTCTGTGTCTATATGCTCTATGTATTAAGCTCTATGTCTATATGCTCTATGTCTAAATGCTCTATGTCTATATTAAGTGTGAATTCACAAACACATTCTAACAATCCTCTTGTCTAGTGGATGTAAAGCATAACTAATCAGTCATTTCACACAATCATTACTACCACCAACTGTGCCTGGTTAGTACCCATTAGTACCCATTAGTATCCATTAGTACCCATTAGTGCCTGTGGGATGCATGAAAACTGTAATAACTGGATTTATATAGTACTTTCTTCACGCTGACTCAAAGCACATCCAGAGACCATTATTCATTCATACCAGTCCCTCCAGTGATGCTAAGCTACGTTGTAGCCACAGCTGCTCTGGGGCTGCTGACAGAGGCGTAGCTGCCATTTTGCACCAACAGCCCCTCCGACCACCACCAACATTCATACGAGGCAATGTGGGTAAAGTGCCTTGCCCAAGGACACAATGACAATGCCTTTTTGATAGAGTGGGATTCAAACTGCCAACCCTCCAGTTATTGGACGACCGACTCTACCACTGAGCCACAATCACCCTTAAAGTATAAAACTACATTGTGTTAGTATTTTGTTTAGCTCAGGGTTTGTTTTTTTACCTGATGGTCAGTAGTTCCATTTCTTTAGCGGAACAATGGAACTGCTGCTTTGATGGTCCATTACCAGAACACAAACCATCCATTACCAGAACACAAACCATCCATTACCAGAACACAAACCATCCATTACCAGAACACAAACCATCCATTACCAGAACACAAACCATCCATTACCAGAACACAAACTATCCATCCATTACCAGAACACAAACCATCCATTACCAGAACACAAACCATCCAGTGACAGGAGGGTTTTACTCCTGTCATTCCAGAATACTTCACAGCAAATACCCAGCTAAAGTCGTATTACTACAGAAGACTGTCCCCTGATGTTTCCTGCTGAGTAGTTTGAACGTTTTTAGATTTGGCCCAGATAGTACAGTTTGAAGATGGCCTCCATTTCCAGAAGGTTAAATACTTTCTGCAATATTCCATCCAACTGCTTTGAGAAATGAGTTCAATGAGATAGAAAACTCAAACCAGAATCTGGCTGTGGTGATTCTGTTTCATTTTGTTGTCGGGGTTTTTTAAAATCCCTGTTCAGGTTTGCTGTAAAACCAAGCAGTTCTTCATTCCAGCTTCAAATGGAGAGAAAACTGGTTTTCCTGAAGCAAAACTTCTCACCTGCAGCCAATCAGGCAGTGAGAAAATATGATGCAATACAGCCAGCAGTCTGCTCAGATGTTTCCTGATTGTTTTCAAATCCAGAGCGGAGCTTTTCAGCTTCTTCAGGAAGGAACAATGGACGAAACATTTGTTGAGTTTCAAAACAGCGAGCAAGAAGAGTCTCCACTTCTGCACCTTGGTGGTCAGGATCAGTGTCTGCTTCGTCTCACTCAGAAGTGAGAATCATATGGAGACACAACACTGTGTTGGCAGGCCTGGGTAGCTCAGATGGTAGAGCATCAGACTTTTAATTTGAGGGTCCAGGGTTCAAATCCCTGTTCAGGCTCTTTGTGGGAACAAACTTGAAACAGAGCAGGATGACTATTGCAGCAACACGTCATCAGTAGGATAAAACTAAGCTGTCTCTTGATGGTCTACGACAGGGTGTCCAAACTGGGTCAGAGAGTGCTGGTGTCCTGCATGTTTTAGTTCTCTGCCTGCTTCAGCATACCTGAATCTAATGATGACGTCATCACCAAGGTTGTGAAAAAGAACAATAATGAGCCTTTCATCACAAAGTGGATGGGAGAGGCACCGGATGGAGATCAACGGAGATCAAAGCCGGAGGAAATCTTGGATCTGAGCATCTCCATGGCAAAAGGCCCTGATCTCCTTTGATCTGATAGGAGATCAGCACTGGGGCCATGGAGACGCTCAGATCAAAGGAAATCAGCTTTGTAGAGTTGTAATGTGCTCGTACTCATCCTTACATTTTTCTAGAAATTTGTCTTCAATCACCTTTTCTCTATCTACACTCTCTACTTGAACCTTTACCTGTTTATTTATTTCATATTTTCCAAATATCATGATTTTGGTTTGACCTAGATTTAATGAATTAGATTTAATTTCTCTGAATGTATCTAGTATGTCGTTGAAGAGTTTTTCTAGGATTTGGGAGAATTGTGGGTCTGTAGTTTGTGAAGTGTGTCTGTTTTCAATAACAGTATCCTTACTGGAAGCCTGTTGAATGATACTATGTAGAACCTTCTATGTACTGCTGACATGGTCTTTATTGTTTTCTGGTACTTTCTTAAAAGAATTCTTCTTACATTTTCTCATCATATGAGTGAACTTTGTTTTACATTTCTTGGATTTATTTTCCATCTCCTTCGTTCATCATTTATTGGATTCTCTATGTCATGTATTCTTCTCCTTGGATGCATTTCTTAAGCCCTTTGTCATCCATTAAACATCTTTATATTTCACTTTTTCTCGTATTTATGAATGAGTTCCCAGTCATCTGATTGTACCTCAATAACTAGTTTTTCCAGGGACTGCTCTGTTTTGACTCATCTGTGTTGACATCTATCTGTTGTCTGTTTTAATGTTTCTGTGTTTTTTATTGTAAATAGTAAAAAAACTAAAACAAACAGACATGAAATCACTGATATCATTGACTAATACACCACTTACTTTGATATTATCTATAACATGTGTAAATAAATTATGACCCTCCAAACGACCCCCAGGAGGCCCGGCTGTTGTGTGTGTGTGTGTGTGTGTGTGGGGGGGGGGGGGGGGGGGGGTGTGTTTGGGCCTGGTTATAGGAGAAGTGAGGATGGAGCAGCCATTTACTGGTAAAACTAACTCACTAACATCTTGGTGAAAATAGAATATATGTTTTTTTCAAATTAAAGTGACAATGAAAGTGAGAACAGGAGTTCCCCCCTCACCTCCAGAGTGAACATAAGTCATGTCTGTATATTACATCCATCATCCATCCATCCATCCATCCATCCATCCATCATCCATCATCCATGATGTGATCCAGCAAACATGTCCAAGCAGTAGTGTTGTGTTGTTGCTTCTCATTGTCAATAGAACCATGAGAAAGTATGAGAGTGACTGATACGCTTGTATGATCACTGGACCTTTTGAAAGCAGTCAGACTCTCATACTGTACCAGTAGCATCTGTGTCATTCACAACCCGTCTCCATCTTAACTGGACTTTCTGTGTACACATATGATTTTGTGTTTTCATCTGTGGACTGGTGGCTAGTGAGTGTGTTGCCTTCAGTGGCAAAGGGAAATAAAACCTCTGCATGAAGAGGAATCATGGAGCCTCCCCCTTCTCAGCTCCAAGTGTCCAAATCTGCACAGCTGGTCTGGGCTCTGAGTGGAAGCTGAGGTGGTCATGTGCCTGGGCCTCCAGACTAATCCACTCCAAGTCCAAGTCCGAGTGTAAAACTCAGTCTCAGTCTCAGTCTCAGTCTCTATCTTTGTCCACTCTCTCTCTCTCTCTCTCTCTCTCTCGCTCTCTCTCACGGTGCAACCTCAGCTCCGCCCACTGCTCCCAGAGTCCAGATCCATATTTCACTTTCTCTTGTATTGTTTGATTGTACACTCATAGTGACAGGGCGTCTTTTCCTTTATAAATGAGTTCCCAGTCATCCGATTCTACCTCAATAACTAGTTTATCCAGGGATTCCTCTCTTCTGACTCATTTGTAATGATATCCATCTGTTGTCTCTTTTAATCTTTCTGTGGTTTTTATTGGAAATAGTAAAAAAACAAACAGACATGAAATCACTGATATCATTGACTAATAAGCCCTTGTACGTTTTCTTCATTTGACTTTTATTTGCTGATTGTTTCATCTGAATGTTTAATCTGTTCCACCTCTTTAAGCTACATCAATAACCAATGTAATACGCCCCCTGGATTTGGTCACCACAGTCACACGGTCAAAGAGCAAGTCAGCCTCGCTGCTGGCCCCTGCTGGCCACGCCCCGTCACTATCTGTCAAATCCTGTTACAGAGTGCTCTGATGTCTGTGGGAAAAAACTTGAAACTGAGCAAGATGACTATTGCAGCAACACGTCATCAGTAGGATAAAACTAAGCTGTCTCTTGATGGTCTACGACAGGGTGTCCAAACTGGGTCAGAGAGTGCTGGTGTCCTGCATGTTTTAGTTCTCTGCCTGCTTCATCATACCTGAATCTAATGATGACGTCATCACCAAGGTTGTGAAAAAGAACAATAATGAGCCTTTCATCACAAAGTGGATGGGAGAGGCACCGGATGGAGATCAACGGAGATCAAAGCCGGAGGAAATCTTGGATCTGAGCATCTCCATGGCAAAAGGCCCTGATCTCCTTTGATCTGATAGGAGATCAGCACTGGAGCCATGGAGACGCTCAGATCAAAGGAAATCAGCTTTGTAGAGTTGTAATGTGCTCGTACTCATCCTTACATTTTTCTAGAAATTTGTCTTCAATCACCTTTTCTCTATTTACACTCTCTACTTGAACCTTTACCTGTTTATTTATTTCATATTTTCCAAATATCATGATTTTTGTTTGACCTAGATTTAATGAATTAGATTTCATTTCTCTGAATGTATCTAGTATGTCGTTGAAGAGTTTTTTTAGGATTTGGGAGAATTGTGGGTCTGTAGTTTGTGAAGTGTGTCTGTTTTCAATAACGGTATCCTTACTGGAAGCCTGTTGAATGATACTATGTAGAACCTTCTATGTACTGCTGACATGGTCTTTATTGTTTTCTGGTACTTTCTTAAAAGAATTCTTCTAACATTTTCTCATCATATGAGTGAACTTTGTTTTACATTTCTTGGATTTATTTTCCATCTCCTTCGTTCATCATTTATTGGATTCTCTATGTCATGTATTCTTCTCCTTGGATGCATTTTTTAAGCCCTTTGTCATCCATTAAACATCTTTATATTTCACTTTTTCTCGTATTTATAAATGAGTTCCCAGTCATCTGATTGTACCTCAATAACTAGTTTTTCCAGGGACTGCTCTGTTTTGACTCATTTGTGTTGACATCTATCTGTTGTCTGTTTTAATGTTTCTGTGGTTTTTATTGTAAATAGTAAAAAAACTAAAACAAACAGACATGAAATCACTGATATCATTGACTAATACATCACTTACTTTGATATTATTTATAACATGTTTAAATAAATTATGACCCTCCAAACGACCCCCAGGAGGCCCGGCTGTTGTGTGTGTGTGTGTGTGTGTGTGTGTGTGTGTGGGGGGGGGGGGGGGGGGGGGGGGGTGTTTGGGCCTGGTTATAGGAGAAGTGAGGATGGAGCAGCCATTTACTGGTAAAACTAACTCACTAACATCTTGGTGAAAATAGAATATATGTTTTTTTCAAATTAAAGTGACAATGAAAGTGAGAACAGGAGTTCCCCCCTCACCTCCAGAGTGAACATAAGTCATGTCTGTATATTACATCCATCATCCATCATCCATCCATCCATCATCCATGATGTGATCCAGCAAACATGTCCAAGCAGTAGTGTTGTGTTGTTGCTTCTCATTGTCAATAGAACCATGAGAAAGTATGAGAGTGACTGATACGCTTGTATGATCACTGGACCTTTTGAAAGCAGTCAGACTCTCATACTGTACCAGTAGCATCTGTGTCATTCACAACCCGCCTCCATCTTAACTGGACTTTCTGTGTACACATATGATTTTGTGTTTTCATCTGTGGACTGGTGGCTAGTGAGTGTGTTGCCTTCAGTGGCAAAGGGAAATAAAACCTCTGCATGAAGAGGAATCATGGAGCCTCCCCCTTCTCAGCTCCAAGTGTCCAAATCTGAACAGCTGGTCTGGGCTCTGAGTGGAAGCTGAGGTGGTCATGTGCCTGGGCCTCCAGACTAATCCACTCCGCTCCAAGTCCAAGTCCGAGTGTAAAACTCAGTCTCAGTCTCAGTCTCAGTCTTAGTATCTATCTTTGTCCACTCTCTCTCTCTCTCTCTCTCTCTCTCTCTCTCTCGCTCTCTCTCACGGTGCAACCTCAGCTCCGCCCACTGCTCCCAGAGTCCAGATCCATATTTCACTTTCTCTTGTATTGTTTGATTGTACACTCATAGTGACAGGGCGTCTTTTCCTTTATAAATGAGTTCCCAGTCATCCGATTCTACCTCAATAACTAGTTTATCCAGGGATTCCTCTCTTCTGACTCATTTGTAATGATATCCATCTGTTGTCTCTTTTAATCTTTCTGTGGTTTTTATTGGAAATAGTAAAAAAACAGACATGAAATCACTGATATCATTGACTAATAAGCCCTTGTACGTTTTCTTCATTTGACTTTTATTTGCTGATTGTTTCATCTGAATGTTTAATCTGTTCCACCTCTTTAAGCTACATCAATAACCAATGTAATACGCCCCCTGGATTTGGTCACCACAGTCACACGGTCAAAGAGCAAGTCAGCCTCGCTGCTGGCCCCTGCTGGCCGCGCCCCGTCACTATCTGTCAAATCCTGTTACAGAGTGCTCTGATGTCTGTGGGAAAAAACTTGAAACTGAGCAAGATGACTATTGCAGCAACACGTCGTCAGTAGGATAAAACTAAGCTGTCTCTTGATGGTCTACGACAGGGTGTCCAAACTGGATCAGAGAGTGCTGGTGTCCTGCATGTTTTAGTTCTCTGCCTGCTTCATCATACCTGAATCTAATGATGACGTCATCACCAAGGTTGTGAAAAAGAACAATATTGAGCCTTTCATCACAAAGTGGATGGGAGAGGCACCGGATGGAGATCAACGGAGATCAAAGCCGGAGGAAATCTTGGATCTGAGCATCTCCATGGCAAAAGGCCCTGATCTCCTTTGATCTGATAGGAGATCAGCACTGGAGCCATGGAGACGCTCAGATCAAAGGAAATCAGCTTTGTAGAGTTGTAATGTGCTCGTACTCATCCTTACATTTTTCTAGAAATTTGTCTTCAATCACCCTTTCTCTATTTACACTCTCTACTTGAACCTTTACCTGTTTATTTATTTCATATTTTCCAAATATCATGATTTTTGTTTGACCTAAATTTAATGAATTAGATTTCATTTCTCTGAATGTATCTAGTATGTCGTTGAAGAGTTTTTCTAGGATTTGGGAGAATTGTGGGTCTGTAGTTTGTGAAGTGTGTCTGTTTTCAATAACGGTATCCTTACTGGAAGCCTGTTGAATGATACTATGTAGAACCTTCTATGTACTGCTGACATGGTCTTTATTGTTTTCTGGTACTTTCTTAAAAGAATTCTTCAAACATTTTCTCATCATATGAGTGAACTTTGTTTTACATTTCTTGGATTTATTTTCCATCTCCTTCGTTCATCATTTATTGGATTCTCTATGTCATGTATTCTTCTCCTTGGATGCATTTTTTAAGCCCTTTGTCATCCATTAAACATCTTTATATTTCACTTTTTCTCGTATTTATAAATGAGTTCCCAGTCATCTGATTGTACCTCAATAACTAGTTTTTCCAGGGACTGCTCTGTTTTGACTCATTTGTGTTGACATCTATCTGTTGTCTGTTTTAATGTTTCTGTGTTTTTTATTGTAAATAGTAAAAAAACTAAAACAAACAGACATGAAATCACTGATATCATTGACTAATACATCACTTACTTTGATATTATCTATAACATGTGTAAATAAATTATGACCCTCCAAACGACCCCCAGGAGGCCCGGCTGTTGTGTGTGTGTGTGTGTGTGTGTGTGTGTGTGTGTGTGTGTGTGTGGGGGGGGGGGGGGGGGTGTTTGGGCCTGGTTATAGGAGAAGTGAGGATGGAGCAGCCATTTACTGGTAAAACTAACTCACTAACATCTTGGTGAAAATAGAATATATGTTTTTTTCAAATTAAAGTGACAATGAAAGTGAGAACAGGAGTTCCCCCCTCACCTCCAGAGTGAACATAAGTCATGTCTGTATATTACATCCATCATCCATCCATCCATCCATCATCCATGATGTGATCCAGCAAACATGTCCAAGCAGTAGTGTTGTGTTGTTGCTTCTCATTGTCAATAGAACCATGAGAAAGTATGAGAGTGACTGATACGCTTGTATGATCACTGGACCTTTTGAAAGCAGTCAGACTCTCATACTGTACCAGTAGCATCTGTGTCATTCACAACCCGTCTCCATCTTAACTGGACTTTCTGTGTACACATATGATTTTGTGTTTTCATCTGTGGACTGGTGGCTAGTGAGTGTGTTGCCTTCAGTGGCAAAGGGAAATAAAACCTCTGCATGAAGAGGAATCATGGAGCCTCCCCCTTCTCAGCTCCAAGTGTCCAAATCTGAACAGCTGGTCTGGGCTCTGAGTGGAAGCTGAGGTGGTCATGTGCCTGGGCCTCCAGACTAATCCACTCCAAGTCCAAGTCCGAGTGTAAAACTCAGTCTCAGTCTCAGTCTCAGTCTCTATCTTTGTCCACTCTCTCTCTCTCTCTCTCTCTCTCTCGCTCTCTCTCACGGTGCAACCTCAGCTCCGCCCACTGCTCCCAGAGTCCAGATCCATATTTCACTTTCTCTTGTATTGTTTGATTGTACACTCATAGTGACAGGGCGTCTTTTCCTTTATAAATGAGTTCCCAGTCATCCGATTCTACCTCAATAACTAGTTTATCCAGGGATTCCTCTCTTCTGACTCATTTGTAATGATATCCATCTGTTGTCTCTTTTAATCTTTCTGTGGTTTTTATTGGAAATAGTAAAAAAACAGACATGAAATCACTGATATCATTGACTAATAAGCCCTTGTACGTTTTCTTCATTTGACTTTTATTTGCTGATTGTTTCATCTGAATGTTTAATCTGTTCCACCTCTTTAAGCTACATCAATAACCAATGTAATACGCCCCCTGGATTTGGTCACCACAGTCACACGGTCAAAGAGCAAGTCAGCCTCGCTGCTGGCCCCTGCTGGCCGCGCCCCGTCACTATCTGTCAAATCCTGTTACAGAGTGCTCTGATGTCTGTGGGAAAAAACTTGAAACTGAGCAAGATGACTATTGCAGCAACACGTCGTCAGTAGGATAAAACTAAGCTGTCTCTTGATGGTCTACGACAGGGTGTCCAAACTGGATCAGAGAGTGCTGGTGTCCTGCATGTTTTAGTTCTCTGCCTGCTTCATCATACCTGAATCTAATGATGACGTCATCACCAAGGTTGTGAAAAAGAACAATATTGAGCCTTTCATCACAAAGTGGATGGGAGAGGCACCGGATGGAGATCAACGGAGATCAAAGCCGGAGGAAATCTTGGATCTGAGCATCTCCATGGCAAAAGGCCCTGATCTCCTTTGATCTGATAGGAGATCAGCACTGGAGCCATGGAGACGCTCAGATCAAAGGAAATCAGCTTTGTAGAGTTGTAATGTGCTCGTACTCATCCTTACATTTTTCTAGAAATTTGTCTTCAATCACCCTTTCTCTATTTACACTCTCTACTTGAACCTTTACCTGTTTATTTATTTCATATTTTCCAAATATCATGATTTTTGTTTGACCTAGATTTAATGAATTAGATTTCATTTCTCTGAATGTATCTAGTATGTCGTTGAAGAGTTTTTCTAGGATTTGGGAGAATTGTGGGTCTGTAGTTTGTGAAGTGTGTCTGTTTTCAATAACGGTATCCTTACTGGAAGCCTGTTGAATGATACTATGTAGAACCTTCTATGTACTGCTGACATGGTCTTTATTGTTTTCTGGTACTTTCTTAAAAGAATTCTTCAAACATTTTCTCATCATATGAGTGAACTTTGTTTTACATTTCTTGGATTTATTTTCCATCTCCTTCGTTCATCATTTATTGGATTCTCTATGTCATGTATTCTTCTCCTTGGATGCATTTTTTAAGCCCTTTGTCATCCATTAAACATCTTTATATTTCACTTTTTCTCGTATTTATAAATGAGTTCCCAGTCATCTGATTGTACCTCAATAACTAGTTTTTCCAGGGACTGCTCTGTTTTGACTCATTTGTGTTGACATCTATCTGTTGTCTGTTTTAATGTTTCTGTGTTTTTTATTGTAAATAGTAAAAAAACTAAAACAAACAGACATGAAATCACTGATATCATTGACTAATACATCACTTACTTTGATATTATCTATAACATGTGTAAATAAATTATGACCCTCCAAACGACCCCCAGGAGGCCCGGCTGTTGTGTGTGTGTGTGTGTGTGTGTGTGTGTGTGTGTGTGTGTGTGTGTGTGTGTGTGTGTGTGTGTGTGTGTGGGGGGGGGTGTGTGTGTGTTTGGGCCTGGTTATAGGAGAAGTGAGGATGGAGCAGCCATTTACTGGTAAAACTAACTCACTAACATCTTGGTGAAAATAGAATATATGTTTTTTTCAAATTAAAGTGACAATGAAAGTGAGAACAGGAGTTCCCCCCTCACCTCCAGAGTGAACATAAGTCATGTCTGTATATTACATCCATCATCCATCCATCCATCCATCATCCATGATGTGATCCAGCAAACATGTCCAAGCAGTAGTGTTGTGTTGTTGCTTCTCATTGTCAATAGAACCATGAGAAAGTATGAGAGTGACTGATACGCTTGTATGATCACTGGACCTTTTGAAAGCAGTCAGACTCTCATACTGTACCAGTAGCATCTGTGTCATTCACAACCCGTCTCCATCTTAACTGGACTTTCTCTGTACACATATGATTTTGTGTTTTCATCTGTGGACTGGTGGCTAGTGAGTGTGTTGCCTTCAGTGGCAAAGGGAAATAAAACCTCTGCATGAACAGGAATCATGGAGCCTCCCCCTTCTCAGCTCCAAGTGTCCAAATCTGAACAGCTGGTCTGGGCTCTGAGTGGAAGCTGAGGTGGTCATGTGCCTGGGCCTCCAGACTAATCCACTCCACTCCAAGTCCGAGTGTAAAACTCAGTCTCAGTCTCAGTCTCTATCTTTGTCCACTCTCTCTCTCTCTCTCTCTCTCTCTCTCTCTCGCTCTCTCTCACGGTGCAACCTCAGCTCCGCCCACTGCTCCCAGAGTCCAGATCCATATTTCACTTTCTCTTGTATTGTTTGATTGTACACTCATAGTGACAGGGCGTCTTTTCCTTTATAAATGAGTTCCCAGTCATCCGATTCTACCTCAATAACTAGTTTATCCAGGGATTCCTCTCTTCTGACTCATTTGTAATGATATCCATCTGTTGTCTCTTTTAATCTTTCTGTGGTTTTTATTGGAAATAGTAAAAAAACAAACAGACATGAAATCACTGATATCATTGACTAATAAGCCCTTGTACGTTTTCTTCATTTGACTTTTATTTGCTGATTGTTTCATCTGAATGTTTAATCTGTTCCACCTCTTTAAGCTACATCAATAACCAATGTAATACGCCCCCTGGATTTGGTCACCACAGTCACACGGTCAAAGAGCAAGTCAGCCTCGCTGCTGGCCCCTGCTGGCCGCGCCCCGTCACTATCTGTCAAATCCTGTTACAGAGTGCTCTGATGTCTGTGGGAAAAAACTTGAAACTGAGCAAGATGACTATTGCAGCAACACGTCATCAGTAGGATAAAACTAAGCTGTCTCTTGATGGTCTACGACAGGGTGTCCAAACTGGGTCAGAGAGTGCTGGTGTCCTGCATGTTTTAGTTCTCTGCCTGCTTCAGCATACCTGAATCTAATGATGACGTCATCACCAAGGTTGTGAAAAAGAACAATAATGAGCCTTTCATCACAAAGTGGATGGGAGAGGCACCGGATGGAGATCAACGGAGATCAAAGCCGGAGGAAATCTTGGATCTGAGCATCTCCATGGCAAAAGGCCCTGATCTCCTTTGATCTGATAGGAGATCAGCACTGGAGCCATGGAGACGCTCAGATCAAAGGAAATCAGCTTTGTAGAGTTGTAATGTGCTCGTACTCATCCTTACATTTTTCTAGAAATTTGTCTTCAATCACCTTTTCTCTATTTACACTCTCTACTTGAACCTTTACCTGTTTATTTATTTCATATTTTCCAAATATCATGATTTTTGTTTGACCTAGATTTAATGAATTGGATTTCATTTCTCTGAATGTATCTAGTATGTCGTTGAAGAGTTTTTCTAGGATTTGGGAGAATTGTGGGTCTGTAGTTTGTGAAGTGTGTCTGTTTTCAATAACGGTATCCTTACTGGAAGCCTGTTGAATGATACTATGTAGAACCTTCTATGTACTGCTGACATGGTCTTTATTGTTTTCTGGTACTTTCTTAAAAGAATTCTTCAAACATTTTCTCATCATATGAGTGAACTTTGTTTTACATTTCTTGGATTTATTTTCCATCTCCTTCGTTCATCATTTATTGGATTCTCTATGTCATGTATTCTTCTCCTTGGATGCATTTTTTAAGCCCTTTGTCATCCATTAAACATCTTTATATTTCACTTTTTCTCGTATTTATAAATGAGTTCCCAGTCATCTGATTGTACTTCAATAACTAGTTTTTCCAGGGACTGCTCTGTTTTGACTCATTTGTGTTGACATCTATCTGTTGTCTGTTTTAATGTTTCTGTGTTTTTTATTGTAAATAGTAAAAAAACTAAAACAAACAGACATGAAATCACTGATATCATTGACTAATACATCACTTACTTTGATATTATCTATAACATGTGTAAATAAATTATGACCCTCCAAACGACCCCCAGGAGGCCCGGCTGTTGTGTGTGTGTGTGTGTGTGTGTGTGTGTGTGTGTGTGTGTGTGTGTGTGTGTGTGTGTGTGTGTGTGTGTGTGTGTGTGGGGGGGGGGGTGTGTGTGTGTGTGTTTGGGCCTGGTTATAGGAGAAGTGAGGATGGAGCAGCCATTTACTGGTAAAACTAACTCACTAACATCTTGGTGAAAATAGAATATATGTTTTTTTCAAATTAAAGTGACAATGAAAGTGAGAACAGGAGTTCCCCCCTCACCTCCAGAGTGAACATAAGTCATGTCTGTATATTACATCCATCATCCATCCATCCATCCATCATCCATGATGTGATCCAGCAAACATGTCCAAGCAGTAGTGTTGTGTTGTTGCTTCTCATTGTCAATAGAACCATGAGAAAGTATGAGAGTGACTGATACGCTTGTATGATCACTGGACCTTTTGAAAGCAGTCAGACTCTCATACTGTACCAGTAGCATCTGTGTCATTCACAACCCGTCTCCATCTTAACTGGACTTTCTGTGTACACATATGATTTTGTGTTTTCATCTGTGGACTGGTGGCTAGTGAGTGTGTTGCCTTCAGTGGCAAAGGGAAATAAAACCTCTGCATGAAGAGGAATCATGGAGCCTCCCCCTTCTCAGCTCCAAGTGTCCAAATCTGAACAGCTGGTCTGGGCTCTGAGTGGAAGCTGAGGTGGTCATGTGCCTGGGCCTCCAGACTAATCCACTCCACTCCAAGTCCGAGTGTAAAACTCAGTCTCAGTCTCAGTCTCAGTCTCTATCTTTGTCAACTCTCTCTCTCTCTCTCTCTCTCTCTCTCGCTCTCTCTCACGGTGCAACCTCAGCTCCGCCCACTGCTCCCAGAGTCCAGATCCATATTTCACTTTCTCTTGTATTGTTTGATTGTACACTCATAGTGACAGGGCGTCTTTTCCTTTATAAATGAGTTCCCAGTCATCCGATTCTACCTCAATAACTAGTTTATCCAGGGATTCCTCTCTTCTGACTCATTTGTAATGATATCCATCTGTTGTCTCTTTTAATCTTTCTGTGGTTTTTATTGGAAATAGTAAAAAAACAAACAGACATGAAATCACTGATATCATTGACTAATAAGCCCTTGTACGTTTTCTTCATTTGACTTTTATTTGCTGATTGTTTCATCTGAATGTTTAATCTGTTCCACCTCTTTAAGCTACATCAATAACCAATGTAATACGCCCCCTGGATTTGGTCACCACAGTCACACGGTCAAAGAGCAAGTCAGCCTCGCTGCTGGCCCCTGCTGGCCGCGCCCCGTCACTATCTGTCAAATCCTGTTACAGAGTGCTCTGATGTCTGTGGGAAAAAACTTGAAACTGAGCAAGATGACTATTGCAGCAACACGTCATCAGTAGGATAAAACTAAGCTGTCTCTTGATGGTCTACGACAGGGTGTCCAAACTGGGTCAGAGAGTGCTGGTGTCCTGCATGTTTTAGTTCTCTGCCTGCTTCATCATACCTGAATCTAATGATGACGTCATCACCAAGGTTGTGAAAAAGAACAATAATGAGCCTTTCATCACAAAGTGGATGGGAGAGGCACCGGATGGAGATCAACGGAGATCAAAGCCGGAGGAAATCTTGGATCTGAGCATCTCCATGGCAAAAGGCCCTGATCTCCTTTGATCTGATAGGAGATCAGCACTGGAGCCATGGAGACGCTCAGATCAAAGGAAATCAGCTTTGTAGAGTTGTAATGTGCTCGTACTCATCCTTACATTTTTCTAGAAATTTGTCTTCAATCACCTTTTCTCTATTTACACTCTCTACTTGAACCTTTACCTGTTTATTTATTTCATATTTTCCAAATATCATGATTTTTGTTTGACCTAGATTTAATGAATTGGATTTCATTTCTCTGAATGTATCTAGTATGTCGTTGAAGAGTTTTTCTAGGATTTGGGAGAATTGTGGGTCTGTAGTTTGTGAAGTGTGTCTGTTTTCAATAACGGTATCCTTACTGGAAGCCTGTTGAATGATACTATGTAGAACCTTCTATGTACTGCTGACATGGTCTTTATTGTTTTCTGGTACTTTCTTAAAAGAATTCTTCAAACATTTTCTCATCATATGAGTGAACTTTGTTTTACATTTCTTGGATTTATTTTCCATCTCCTTCGTTCATCATTTATTGGATTCTCTATGTCATGTATTCTTCTCCTTGGATGCATTTTTTAAGCCCTTTGTCATCCATTAAACATCTTTATATTTCACTTTTTCTCGTATTTATAAATGAGTTCCCAGTCATCTGATTGTACTTCAATAACTAGTTTTTCCAGGGACTGCTCTGTTTTGACTCATTTGTGTTGACATCTATCTGTTGTCTGTTTTAATGTTTCTGTGTTTTTTATTGTAAATAGTAAAAAAACTAAAACAAACAGACATGAAATCACTGATATCATTGACTAATACATCACTTACTTTGATATTATCTATAACATGTGTAAATAAATTATGACCCTCCAAACGACCCCCAGGAGGCCCGGCTGTTGTGTGTGTGTGTGTGTGTGTGTGTGTGTGTGTGTGTGTGTGTGTGGGGGGGGGGGGGGGGGTGTTTGGGCCTGGTTATAGGAGAAGTGAGGATGGAGCAGCCATTTACTGGTAAAACTAACTCACTAACATCTTGGTGAAAATAGAATATATGTTTTTTTCAAATTAAAGTGACAATGAAAGTGAGAACAGGAGTTCCCCCCTCACCTCCAGAGTGAACATAAGTCATGTCTGTATATTACATCCATCATCCATCCATCCATCCATCATCCATGATGTGATCCAGCAAACATGTCCAAGCAGTAGTGTTGTGTTGTTGCTTCTCATTGTCAATAGAACCATGAGAAAGTATGAGAGTGACTGATACGCTTGTATGATCACTGGACCTTTTGAAAGCAGTCAGACTCTCATACTGTACCAGTAGCATCTGTGTCATTCACAACCCGTCTCCATCTTAACTGGACTTTCTGTGTACACATATGATTTTGTGTTTTCATCTGTGGACTGGTGGCTAGTGAGTGTGTTGCCTTCAGTGGCAAAGGGAAATAAAACCTCTGCATGAAGAGGAATCATGGAGCCTCCCCCTTCTCAGCTCCAAGTGTCCAAATCTGAACAGCTGGTCTGGGCTCTGAGTGGAAGCTGAGGTGGTCATGTGCCTGGGCCTCCAGACTAATCCACTCCAAGTCCAAGTCCGAGTGTAAAACTCAGTCTCAGTCTCAGTCTCAGTCTCTATCTTTGTCCACTCTCTCTCTCTCTCTCTCTCTCTCTCGCTCTCTCTCACGGTGCAACCTCAGCTCCGCCCACTGCTCCCAGAGTCCAGATCCATATTTCACTTTCTCTTGTATTGTTTGATTGTACACTCATAGTGACAGGGCGTCTTTTCCTTTATAAATGAGTTCCCAGTCATCCGATTCTACCTCAATAACTAGTTTATCCAGGGATTCCTCTCTTCTGACTCATTTGTAATGATATCCATCTGTTGTCTCTTTTAATCTTTCTGTGGTTTTTATTGGAAATAGTAAAAAAACAGACATGAAATCACTGATATCATTGACTAATAAGCCCTTGTACGTTTTCTTCATTTGACTTTTATTTGCTGATTGTTTCATCTGAATGTTTAATCTGTTCCACCTCTTTAAGCTACATCAATAACCAATGTAATACGCCCCCTGGATTTGGTCACCACAGTCACACGGTCAAAGAGCAAGTCAGCCTCGCTGCTGGCCCCTGCTGGCCGCGCCCCGTCACTATCTGTCAAATCCTGTTACAGAGTGCTCTGATGTCTGTGGGAAAAAACTTGAAACTGAGCAAGATGACTATTGCAGCAACACGTCGTCAGTAGGATAAAACTAAGCTGTCTCTTGATGGTCTACGACAGGGTGTCCAAACTGGATCAGAGAGTGCTGGTGTCCTGCATGTTTTAGTTCTCTGCCTGCTTCATCATACCTGAATCTAATGATGACGTCATCACCAAGGTTGTGAAAAAGAACAATATTGAGCCTTTCATCACAAAGTGGATGGGAGAGGCACCGGATGGAGATCAACGGAGATCAAAGCCGGAGGAAATCTTGGATCTGAGCATCTCCATGGCAAAAGGCCCTGATCTCCTTTGATCTGATAGGAGATCAGCACTGGAGCCATGGAGACGCTCAGATCAAAGGAAATCAGCTTTGTAGAGTTGTAATGTGCTCGTACTCATCCTTACATTTTTCTAGAAATTTGTCTTCAATCACCCTTTCTCTATTTACACTCTCTACTTGAACCTTTACCTGTTTATTTATTTCATATTTTCCAAATATCATGATTTTTGTTTGACCTAGATTTAATGAATTAGATTTCATTTCTCTGAATGTATCTAGTATGTCGTTGAAGAGTTTTTCTAGGATTTGGGAGAATTGTGGGTCTGTAGTTTGTGAAGTGTGTCTGTTTTCAATAACGGTATCCTTACTGGAAGCCTGTTGAATGATACTATGTAGAACCTTCTATGTACTGCTGACATGGTCTTTATTGTTTTCTGGTACTTTCTTAAAAGAATTCTTCAAACATTTTCTCATCATATGAGTGAACTTTGTTTTACATTTCTTGGATTTATTTTCCATCTCCTTCGTTCATCATTTATTGGATTCTCTATGTCATGTATTCTTCTCCTTGGATGCATTTTTTAAGCCCTTTGTCATCCATTAAACATCTTTATATTTCACTTTTTCTCGTATTTATAAATGAGTTCCCAGTCATCTGATTGTACCTCAATAACTAGTTTTTCCAGGGACTGCTCTGTTTTGACTCATTTGTGTTGACATCTATCTGTTGTCTGTTTTAATGTTTCTGTGTTTTTTATTGTAAATAGTAAAAAAACTAAAACAAACAGACATGAAATCACTGATATCATTGACTAATACATCACTTACTTTGATATTATCTATAACATGTGTAAATAAATTATGACCCTCCAAACGACCCCCAGGAGGCCCGGCTGTTGTGTGTGTGTGTGTGTGTGTGTGTGTGTGTGTGTGTGTGAGTGTGTGTGTGTGTGTGTGTGTGTGTGTGTGGGGGGGGGTGTGTGTGTGTTTGGGCCTGGTTATAGGAGAAGTGAGGATGGAGCAGCCATTTACTGGTAAAACTAACTCACTAACATCTTGGTGAAAATAGAATATATGTTTTTTTCAAATTAAAGTGACAATGAAAGTGAGAACAGGAGTTCCCCCCTCACCTCCAGAGTGAACATAAGTCATGTCTGTATATTACATCCATCATCCATCCATCCATCCATCATCCATGATGTGATCCAGCAAACATGTCCAAGCAGTAGTGTTGTGTTGTTGCTTCTCATTGTCAATAGAACCATGAGAAAGTATGAGAGTGACTGATACGCTTGTATGATCACTGGACCTTTTGAAAGCAGTCAGACTCTCATACTGTACCAGTAGCATCTGTGTCATTCACAACCCGTCTCCATCTTAACTGGACTTTCTCTGTACACATATGATTTTGTGTTTTCATCTGTGGACTGGTGGCTAGTGAGTGTGTTGCCTTCAGTGGCAAAGGGAAATAAAACCTCTGCATGAACAGGAATCATGGAGCCTCCCCCTTCTCAGCTCCAAGTGTCCAAATCTGAACAGCTGGTCTGGGCTCTGAGTGGAAGCTGAGGTGGTCATGTGCCTGGGCCTCCAGACTAATCCACTCCACTCCAAGTCCGAGTGTAAAACTCAGTCTCAGTCTCAGTCTCTATCTTTGTCCACTCTCTCTCTCTCTCTCTCTCTCTCTCTCTCTCGCTCTCTCTCACGGTGCAACCTCAGCTCCGCCCACTGCTCCCAGAGTCCAGATCCATATTTCACTTTCTCTTGTATTGTTTGATTGTACACTCATAGTGACAGGGCGTCTTTTCCTTTATAAATGAGTTCCCAGTCATCCGATTCTACCTCAATAACTAGTTTATCCAGGGATTCCTCTCTTCTGACTCATTTGTAATGATATCCATCTGTTGTCTCTTTTAATCTTTCTGTGGTTTTTATTGGAAATAGTAAAAAAACAAACAGACATGAAATCACTGATATCATTGACTAATAAGCCCTTGTACGTTTTCTTCATTTGACTTTTATTTGCTGATTGTTTCATCTGAATGTTTAATCTGTTCCACCTCTTTAAGCTACATCAATAACCAATGTAATACGCCCCCTGGATTTGGTCACCACAGTCACACGGTCAAAGAGCAAGTCAGCCTCGCTGCTGGCCCCTGCTGGCCGCGCCCCGTCACTATCTGTCAAATCCTGTTACAGAGTGCTCTGATGTCTGTGGGAAAAAACTTGAAACTGAGCAAGATGACTATTGCAGCAACACGTCATCAGTAGGATAAAACTAAGCTGTCTCTTGATGGTCTACGACAGGGTGTCCAAACTGGGTCAGAGAGTGCTGGTGTCCTGCATGTTTTAGTTCTCTGCCTGCTTCAGCATACCTGAATCTAATGATGACGTCATCACCAAGGTTGTGAAAAAGAACAATAATGAGCCTTTCATCACAAAGTGGATGGGAGAGGCACCGGATGGAGATCAACGGAGATCAAAGCCGGAGGAAATCTTGGATCTGAGCATCTCCATGGCAAAAGGCCCTGATCTCCTTTGATCTGATAGGAGATCAGCACTGGAGCCATGGAGACGCTCAGATCAAAGGAAATCAGCTTTGTAGAGTTGTAATGTGCTCGTACTCATCCTTACATTTTTCTAGAAATTTGTCTTCAATCACCTTTTCTCTATTTACACTCTCTACTTGAACCTTTACCTGTTTATTTATTTCATATTTTCCAAATATCATGATTTTTGTTTGACCTAGATTTAATGAATTGGATTTCATTTCTCTGAATGTATCTAGTATGTCGTTGAAGAGTTTTTCTAGGATTTGGGAGAATTGTGGGTCTGTAGTTTGTGAAGTGTGTCTGTTTTCAATAACGGTATCCTTACTGGAAGCCTGTTGAATGATACTATGTAGAACCTTCTATGTACTGCTGACATGGTCTTTATTGTTTTCTGGTACTTTCTTAAAAGAATTCTTCAAACATTTTCTCATCATATGAGTGAACTTTGTTTTACATTTCTTGGATTTATTTTCCATCTCCTTCGTTCATCATTTATTGGATTCTCTATGTCATGTATTCTTCTCCTTGGATGCATTTTTTAAGCCCTTTGTCATCCATTAAACATCTTTATATTTCACTTTTTCTCGTATTTATAAATGAGTTCCCAGTCATCTGATTGTACTTCAATAACTAGTTTTTCCAGGGACTGCTCTGTTTTGACTCATTTGTGTTGACATCTATCTGTTGTCTGTTTTAATGTTTCTGTGTTTTTTATTGTAAATAGTAAAAAAACTAAAACAAACAGACATGAAATCACTGATATCATTGACTAATACATCACTTACTTTGATATTATCTATAACATGTGTAAATAAATTATGACCCTCCAAACGACCCCCAGGAGGCCCGGCTGTTGTGTGTGTGTGTGTGTGTGTGTGTGTGTGTGTGTGTGTGTGTGTGTGTGTGTGTGTGTGTGTGTGTGTGGGGGGGGGGGTGTGTGTGTGTGTGTTTGGGCCTGGTTATAGGAGAAGTGAGGATGGAGCAGCCATTTACTGGTAAAACTAACTCACTAACATCTTGGTGAAAATAGAATATATGTTTTTTTCAAATTAAAGTGACAATGAAAGTGAGAACAGGAGTTCCCCCCTCACCTCCAGAGTGAACATAAGTCATGTCTGTATATTACATCCATCATCCATCCATCCATCCATCATCCATGATGTGATCCAGCAAACATGTCCAAGCAGTAGTGTTGTGTTGTTGCTTCTCATTGTCAATAGAACCATGAGAAAGTATGAGAGTGACTGATACGCTTGTATGATCACTGGACCTTTTGAAAGCAGTCAGACTCTCATACTGTACCAGTAGCATCTGTGTCATTCACAACCCGTCTCCATCTTAACTGGACTTTCTGTGTACACATATGATTTTGTGTTTTCATCTGTGGACTGGTGGCTAGTGAGTGTGTTGCCTTCAGTGGCAAAGGGAAATAAAACCTCTGCATGAAGAGGAATCATGGAGCCTCCCCCTTCTCAGCTCCAAGTGTCCAAATCTGAACAGCTGGTCTGGGCTCTGAGTGGAAGCTGAGGTGGTCATGTGCCTGGGCCTCCAGACTAATCCACTCCACTCCAAGTCCGAGTGTAAAACTCAGTCTCAGTCTCAGTCTCAGTCTCTATCTTTGTCAACTCTCTCTCTCTCTCTCTCTCTCTCTCTCGCTCTCTCTCACGGTGCAACCTCAGCTCCGCCCACTGCTCCCAGAGTCCAGATCCATATTTCACTTTCTCTTGTATTGTTTGATTGTACACTCATAGTGACAGGGCGTCTTTTCCTTTATAAATGAGTTCCCAGTCATCCGATTCTACCTCAATAACTAGTTTATCCAGGGATTCCTCTCTTCTGACTCATTTGTAATGATATCCATCTGTTGTCTCTTTTAATCTTTCTGTGGTTTTTATTGGAAATAGTAAAAAAACAAACAGACATGAAATCACTGATATCATTGACTAATAAGCCCTTGTACGTTTTCTTCATTTGACTTTTATTTGCTGATTGTTTCATCTGAATGTTTAATCTGTTCCACCTCTTTAAGCTACATCAATAACCAATGTAATACGCCCCCTGGATTTGGTCACCACAGTCACACGGTCAAAGAGCAAGTCAGCCTCGCTGCTGGCCCCTGCTGGCCGCGCCCCGTCACTATCTGTCAAATCCTGTTACAGAGTGCTCTGATGTCTGTGGGAAAAAACTTGAAACTGAGCAAGATGACTATTGCAGCAACACGTCATCAGTAGGATAAAACTAAGCTGTCTCTTGATGGTCTACGACAGGGTGTCCAAACTGGGTCAGAGAGTGCTGGTGTCCTGCATGTTTTAGTTCTCTGCCTGCTTCATCATACCTGAATCTAATGATGACGTCATCACCAAGGTTGTGAAAAAGAACAATAATGAGCCTTTCATCACAAAGTGGATGGGAGAGGCACCGGATGGAGATCAACGGAGATCAAAGCCGGAGGAAATCTTGGATCTGAGCATCTCCATGGCAAAAGGCCCTGATCTCCTTTGATCTGATAGGAGATCAGCACTGGAGCCATGGAGACGCTCAGATCAAAGGAAATCAGCTTTGTAGAGTTGTAATGTGCTCGTACTCATCCTTACATTTTTCTAGAAATTTGTCTTCAATCACCTTTTCTCTATTTACACTCTCTACTTGAACCTTTACCTGTTTATTTATTTCATATTTTCCAAATATCATGATTTTTGTTTGACCTAGATTTAATGAATTGGATTTCATTTCTCTGAATGTATCTAGTATGTCGTTGAAGAGTTTTTCTAGGATTTGGGAGAATTGTGGGTCTGTAGTTTGTGAAGTGTGTCTGTTTTCAATAACGGTATCCTTACTGGAAGCCTGTTGAATGATACTATGTAGAACCTTCTATGTACTGCTGACATGGTCTTTATTGTTTTCTGGTACTTTCTTAAAAGAATTCTTCAAACATTTTCTCATCATATGAGTGAACTTTGTTTTACATTTCTTGGATTTATTTTCCATCTCCTTCGTTCATCATTTATTGGATTCTCTATGTCATGTATTCTTCTCCTTGGATGCATTTTTTAAGCCCTTTGTCATCCATTAAACATCTTTATATTTCACTTTTTCTCGTATTTATAAATGAGTTCCCAGTCATCTGATTGTACTTCAATAACTAGTTTTTCCAGGGACTGCTCTGTTTTGACTCATTTGTGTTGACATCTATCTGTTGTCTGTTTTAATGTTTCTGTGTTTTTTATTGTAAATAGTAAAAAAACTAAAACAAACAGACATGAAATCACTGATATCATTGACTAATACATCACTTACTTTGATATTATCTATAACATGTGTAAATAAATTATGACCCTCCAAACGACCCCCAGGAGGCCCGGCTGTTGTGTGTGTGTGTGTGTGTGTGTGTGTGTGTGGGGGGGGGGGGGGGTGTGGGGGGGGGTGTGTGTGTGTTTGGGCCTGGTTATAGGAGAAGTGAGGATGGAGCAGCCATTTACTGGTAAAACTAACTCACTAACATCTTGGTGAAAATAGAATATATGTTTTTTTCAAATTAAAGTGACAATGAAAGTGAGAACAGGAGTTCCCCCCTCACCTCCAGAGTGAACATAAGTCATGTCTGTATATTACATCCATCATCCATCCATCCATCCATCCATCCATCCATCCATCCATCATCCATCATCCATGATGTGATCCAGCAAACATGTCCAAGCAGTAGTGTTGTGTTGTTGCTTCTCATTGTCAATAGAACCATGAGAAAGTATGAGAGTGACTGATACGCTTGTATGATCACTGGACCTTTTGAAAGCAGTCAGACTCTCATACTGTACCAGTAGCATCTGTGTCATTCACAACCCGTCTCCATCTTAACTGGACTTTCTGTGTACACAAATGATTTTGTGTTTTCATCTGTGGACTGGTGGCTAGTGAGTGTGTTGCCTTCAGTGGCAAAGGGAAATAAAACCTCTGCATGAAGAGGAATCATGGAGCCTCCCCCTTCTCAGCTCCAAGTGTCCAAATCTGAACAGCTGGTCTGGGCTCTGAGTGGAAGCTGAGGTGGTCATGTGCCTGGGCCTCCAGACTAATCCACTCCACTCCAAGTCCAAGTCCGAGTGTAAAACTCAGTTTCAGTCTCAGTCTCAGTCTCAGTCTCTATCTTTGTCCACTCTCTCTCTCTCTCTCTCTCTCTCTCTCTCTCGCTCTCTCTCACGGTGCAACCTCAGCTCCGCCCACTGCTCCCAGAGTCCAGATCCATATTTCACTTTCTCTTGTATTGTTTGATTGTACACTCATAGTGACAGGGCGTCTTTTCCTTTATAAATGAGTTCCCAGTCATCCGATTGTACCTCAATAACTAGTTTATCCAGGGATTCCTCTCTTCTGACTCATTTGTAATGATATCCATCTGTTGTCTCTTTTAATCTTTCTGTGGTTTTTATTGGAAATAGTAAAAAAACAGACATGAAATCACTGATATCATTGACTAATAAGCCCTTGTACGTTTTCTTCATTTGACTTTTATTTGCTGATTGTTTCATCTGAATGTTTAATCTGTTCCACCTCTTTAAGCTACATCAATAACCAATGTAATACGCCCCCTGGATTTGGTCACCACAGTCACACGGTCAAAGAGCAAGTCAGCCTCGCTGCTGGCCCCTGCTGGCCGCGCCCCGTCACTATCTGTCAAATCCTGTTACAGAGTGCTCTGATGTCTGTGGGAAAAAACTTGAAACTGAGCAAGATGACTATTGCAGCAACACGTCATCAGTAGGATAAAACTAAGCTGTCTCTTGATGGTCTACGACAGGGTGTCCAAACTGGGTCAGAGAGTGCTGGTGTCCTGCATGTTTTAGTTCTCTGCCTGCTTCATCATACCTGAATCTAATGATGACGTCATCACCAAGGTTGTGAAAAAGAACAATATTGAGCCTTTCATCACAAAGTGGATGGGAGAGGCACCGGATGGAGATCAACGGAGATCAAAGCCGGAGGAAATCTTGGATCTGAGCATCTCCATGGCAAAAGGCCCTGATCTCCTTTGATCTGATAGGAGATCAGCACTGGAGCCATGGAGACGCTCAGATCAAAGGAAATCAGCTTTGTAGAGTTGTAATGTGCTCGTACTCATCCTTACATTTTTCTAGAAATTTGTCTTCAATCACCCTTTCTCTATTTACACTCTCTACTTGAACCTTTACCTGTTTATTTATTTCATATTTTCCAAATATCATGATTTTTGTTTGACCTAGATTTAATGAATTAGATTTCATTTCTCTGAATGTATCTAGTATGTCGTTGAAGAGTTTTTCTAGGATTTGGGAGAATTGTGGGTCTGTAGTTTGTGAAGTGTGTCTGTTTTCAATAACGGTATCCTTACTGGAAGCCTGTTGAATGATACTATGTAGAACCTTCTATGTACTGCTGACATGGTCTTTATTGTTTTCTGGTACTTTCTTAAAAGAATTCTTCAAACATTTTCTCATCATATGAGTGAACTTTGTTTTACATTTCTTGGATTTATTTTCCATCTCCTTCGTTCATCATTTATTGGATTCTCTATGTCATGTATTCTTCTCCTTGGATGCATTTTTTAAGCCCTTTGTCATCCATTAAACATCTTTATATTTCACTTTTTCTCGTATTTATAAATGAGTTCCCAGTCATCTGATTGTACTTCAATAACTAGTTTTTCCAGGGACTGCTCTGTTTTGACTCATTTGTGTTGACATCTATCTGTTGTCTGTTTTAATGTTTCTGTGTTTTTTATTGTAAATAGTAAAAAAACTAAAACAAACAGACATGAAATCACTGATATCATTGACTAATACATCACTTACTTTGATATTATCTATAACATGTGTAAATAAATTATGACCCTCCAAACGACCCCCAGGAGGCCCGGCTGTTGTGTGTGTGTGTGTGTGTGTGTGTGTGTGTGTGTGGGGGGGGGTGTGGGGGGGGGTGTGTGTGTGTTTGGGCCTGGTTATAGGAGAAGTGAGGATGGAGCAGCCATTTACTGGTAAAACTAACTCACTAACATCTTGGTGAAAATAGAATATATGTTTTTTTCAAATTAAAGTGACAATGAAAGTGAGAACAGGAGTTCCCCCCTCACCTCCAGAGTGAACATAAGTCATGTCTGTATATTACATCCATCATCCATCCATCCATCCATCCATCCATCCATCCATCCATCATCCATCATCCATGATGTGATCCAGCAAACATGTCCAAGCAGTAGTGTTGTGTTGTTGCTTCTCATTGTCAATAGAACCATGAGAAAGTATGAGAGTGACTGATACGCTTGTATGATCACTGGACCTTTTGAAAGCAGTCAGACTCTCATACTGTACCAGTAGCATCTGTGTCATTCACAACCCGTCTCCATCTTAACTGGACTTTCTGTGTACACAAATGATTTTGTGTTTTCATCTGTGGACTGGTGGCTAGTGAGTGTGTTGCCTTCAGTGGCAAAGGGAAATAAAACCTCTGCATGAAGAGGAATCATGGAGCCTCCCCCTTCTCAGCTCCAAGTGTCCAAATCTGAACAGCTGGTCTGGGCTCTGAGTGGAAGCTGAGGTGGTCATGTGCCTGGGCCTCCAGACTAATCCACTCCAAGTCCAAGTCCGAGTGTAAAACTCAGTCTCAGTCTCAGTCTCAGTCTCTATCTTTGTCCACTCTCTCTCTCTCTCTCTCTCTCTCTCGCTCTCTCTCACGGTGCAACCTCAGCTCCGCCCACTGCTCCCAGAGTCCAGATCCATATTTCACTTTCTCTTGTATTGTTTGATTGTACACTCATAGTGACAGGGCGTCTTTTCCTTTATAAATGAGTTCCCAGTCATCCGATTGTACCTCAATAACTAGTTTATCCAGGGATTCCTCTCTTCTGACTCATTTGTAATGATATCCATCTGTTGTCTCTTTTAATCTTTCTGTGGTTTTTATTGGAAATAGTAAAAAAACAGACATGAAATCACTGATATCATTGACTAATAAGCCCTTGTACGTTTTCTTCATTTGACTTTTATTTGCTGATTGTTTCATCTGAATGTTTAATCTGTTCCACCTCTTTAAGCTACATCAATAACCAATGTAATACGCCCCCTGGATTTGGTCACCACAGTCACACGGTCAAAGAGCAAGTCAGCCTCGCTGCTGGCCCCTGCTGGCCGCGCCCCGTCACTATCTGTCAAATCCTGTTACAGAGTGCTCTGATGTCTGTGGGAAAAAACTTGAAACTGAGCAAGATGACTATTGCAGCAACACGTCATCAGTAGGATAAAACTAAGCTGTCTCTTGATGGTCTACGACAGGGTGTCCAAACTGGGTCAGAGAGTGCTGGTGTCCTGCATGTTTTAGTTCTCTGCCTGCTTCAGCATACCTGAATCTAATGATGACGTCATCAGGTTGTGAAAAAGAACAATAATGAGCCTTTCATCACAAAGTGGATGGGAGAGGCACCGGATGGAGATCAACGGAGATCAAAGCCGGAGGAAATCTTGGATCTGAGCATCTCCATGGCAAAAGGCACTGATCTCCTTTGATCTGATAGGAGATCAGCACTGGAGCCATGGAGACGCTCAGATCAAAGGAAATCAGCTTTGTAGAGTTGTAATGTGCTCGTACTCATCCTTACATTTTTCTAGAAATTTGTCTTCAATCACCTTTTCTCTATTTACACTCTCTACTTGAACCTTTACCTGTTTATTTATTTCATATTTTCCAAATATCATGATTTTTGTTTGACCTAGATTTAATGATTTAATTTGTGTTGACATCTATCTGTTGTCTGTTTTAATGTTTCTGTGTTTTTTATTGTAAATAGTAAAAAAACTAAAACAAACAGACATGAAATCACTGATATCATTGACTAATACATCACTTACTTTGATATTATCTTTAACATGTGTAAATAAATTATGACCCTCCAAACGACCCCCAGGAGGCCCGGCTGTTGTGTGTGTGTGTGTGTGTGTGTGTGTGTGTTTGTGTGTGTGTGTGTGTGTGGGGGTGTGTGTGTGTGGGGGTGTGTGTGTGTTTGGGCCTGGTTATAGGAGAAGTGAGGATGGAGCAGCCATTTACTGGTTAAAACTAACTCACTAACATCTTGGTGAAAATAGAATATATGTTTTTTTCAAATTAAAGTGACAATGAAAGTGAGAACAGGAGTTCCCCCCTCACCTCCAGAGTGAACATAAGTCATGTCTGTATATTACATCCATCATCCATCCATCCATCCATCATCCATGATGTGATCCAGCAAACATGTCCAAGCAGTAGTGTTGTGTTGTTGCTTCTCATTGTCAATAGAACCATGAGAAAGTATGAGAGTGACTGATACGCTTGTATGATCACTGGACCTTTTGAAAGCAGTCAGACTCTCATACTGTACCAGTAGCATCTGTGTCATTCACAACCCGTCTCCATCTTAACTGGACTTTCTGTGTACACATATGATTTTGTGTTTTCATCTGTGGACTGGTGGCTAGTGAGTGTGTTGCCTTCAGTGGCAAAGGGAAATAAAACCTCTGCATGAAGAGGAATCATGGAGCCTCCCCCTTCTCAGCTCCAAGTGTCCAAATCTGAACAGCTGGTCTGGGCTCTGAGTGGAAGCTGAGGTGGTCATGTGCCTGGGCCTCCAGACTAATCCACTCCGCTCCAAGTCCAAGTCCGAGTGTAAAACTCAGTCTCAGTCTCAGTCTCAGTCTTAGTATCTATCTTTGTCCACTCTCTCTCTCTCTCTCTCTCTCTCTCTCTCTCGCTCTCTCTCACGGTGCAACCTCAGCTCCGCCCACTGCTCCCAGAGTCCAGATCCATATTTCACTTTCTCTTGTATTGTTTGATTGTACACTCATAGTGACAGGGCGTCTTTTCCTTTATAAATGAGTTCCCAGTCATCCGATTGTACCTCAATAACTAGTTTATCCAGGGATTCCTCTCTTCTGACTCATTTGTAATGATATCCATCTGTTGTCTCTTTTAATCTTTCTGTGGTTTTTATTGGAAATAGTAAAAAAACAGACATGAAATCACTGATATCATTGACTAATAAGCCCTTGTACGTTTTCTTCATTTGACTTTTATTTGCTGATTGTTTCATCTGAATGTTTAATCTGTTCCACCTCTTTAAGCTACATCAATAACCAATGTAATACGCCCCCTGGATTTGGTCACCACAGTCACACGGTCAAAGAGCAAGTCAGCCTCGCTGCTGGCCCCTGCTGGCCGCGCCCCGTCACTATCTGTCAAATCCTGTTACAGAGTGCTCTGATGTCTGTGGGAAAAAACTTGAAACTGAGCAAGATGACTATTGCAGCAACACGTCATCAGTAGGATAAAACTAAGCTGTCTCTTGATGGTCTACGACAGGGTGTCCAAACTGGGTCAGAGAGTGCTGGTGTCCTGCATGTTTTAGTTCTCTGCCTGCTTCAGCATACCTGAATCTAATGATGACGTCATCAGGTTGTGAAAAAGAACAATAATGAGCCTTTCATCACAAAGTGGATGGGAGAGGCACCGGATGGAGATCAACGGAGATCAAAGCCGGAGGAAATCTTGGATCTGAGCATCTCCATGGCAAAAGGCACTGATCTCCTTTGATCTGATAGGAGATCAGCACTGGAGCCATGGAGACGCTCAGATCAAAGGAAATCAGCTTTGTAGAGTTGTAATGTGCTCGTACTCATCCTTACATTTTTCTAGAAATTTGTCTTCAATCACCTTTTCTCTATTTACACTCTCTACTTGAACCTTTACCTGTTTATTTATTTCATATTTTCCAAATATCATGATTTTTGTTTGACCTAGATTTAATGATTTAATTTGTGTTGACATCTATCTGTTGTCTGTTTTAATGTTTCTGTGTTTTTTATTGTAAATAGTAAAAAAACTAAAACAAACAGACATGAAATCACTGATATCATTGACTAATACATCACTTACTTTGATATTATCTTTAACATGTGTAAATAAATTATGACCCTCCAAACGACCCCCAGGAGGCCCGGCTGTTGTGTGTGTGTGTGTGTGTGTGTGTGTGTGTGTGTGTGTTTGTGTGTGTGTGTGTGTGTGGGGGTGTGTGTGTGTGGGGGTGTGTGTGTGTTTGGGCCTGGTTATAGGAGAAGTGAGGATGGAGCAGCCATTTACTGGTTAAAACTAACTCACTAACATCTTGGTGAAAATAGAATATATGTTTTTTTCAAATTAAAGTGACAATGAAAGTGAGAACAGGAGTTCCCCCCTCACCTCCAGAGTGAACATAAGTCATGTCTGTATATTACATCCATCATCCATCCATCCATCCATCATCCATGATGTGATCCAGCAAACATGTCCAAGCAGTAGTGTTGTGTTGTTGCTTCTCATTGTCAATAGAACCATGAGAAAGTATGAGAGTGACTGATACGCTTGTATGATCACTGGACCTTTTGAAAGCAGTCAGACTCTCATACTGTACCAGTAGCATCTGTGTCATTCACAACCCGTCTCCATCTTAACTGGACTTTCTGTGTACACATATGATTTTGTGTTTTCATCTGTGGACTGGTGGCTAGTGAGTGTGTTGCCTTCAGTGGCAAAGGGAAATAAAACCTCTGCATGAAGAGGAATCATGGAGCCTCCCCCTTCTCAGCTCCAAGTGTCCAAATCTGAACAGCTGGTCTGGGCTCTGAGTGGAAGCTGAGGTGGTCATGTGCCTGGGCCTCCAGACTAATCCACTCCGCTCCAAGTCCAAGTCCGAGTGTAAAACTCAGTCTCAGTCTTAGTATCTATCTTTGTCCACTCTCTCTCTCTCTCTCTCTCTCTCTCTCTCTCGCTCTCTCTCACGGTGCAACCTCAGCTCCGCCCACTGCTCCCAGAGTCCAGATCCATATTTCACTTTCTCTTGTATTGTTTGATTGTACACTCATAGTGACAGGGCGTCTTTTCCTTTATAAATGAGTTCCCAGTCATCCGATTGTACCTCAATAACTAGTTTATCCAGGGATTCCTCTCTTCTGACTCATTTGTAATGATATCCATCTGTTGTCTCTTTTAATCTTTCTGTGGTTTTTATTGGAAATAGTAAAAAAACAGACATGAAATCACTGATATCATTGACTAATAAGCCCTTGTACGTTTTCTTCATTTGACTTTTATTTGCTGATTGTTTCATCTGAATGTTTAATCTGTTCCACCTCTTTAAGCTACATCAATAACCAATGTAATACGCCCCCTGGATTTGGTCACCACAGTCACACGGTCAAAGAGCAAGTCAGCCTCGCTGCTGGCCCCTGCTGGCCGCGCCCCGTCACTATCTGTCAAATCCTGTTACAGAGTGCTCTGATGTCTGTGGGAAAAAACTTGAAACTGAGCAAGATGACTATTGCAGCAACACGTCATCAGTAGGATAAAACTAAGCTGTCTCTTGATGGTCTACGACAGGGTGTCCAAACTGGGTCAGAGAGTGCTGGTGTCCTGCATGTTTTAGTTCTCTGCCTGCTTCAGCATACCTGAATCTAATGATGACGTCATCAGGTTGTGAAAAAGAACAATAATGAGCCTTTCATCACAAAGTGGATGGGAGAGGCACCGGATGGAGATCAACGGAGATCAAAGCCGGAGGAAATCTTGGATCTGAGCATCTCCATGGCAAAAGGCACTGATCTCCTTTGATCTGATAGGAGATCAGCACTGGAGCCATGGAGACGCTCAGATCAAAGGAAATCAGCTTTGTAGAGTTGTAATGTGCTCGTACTCATCCTTACATTTTTCTAGAAATTTGTCTTCAATCACCTTTTCTCTATTTACACTCTCTACTTGAACCTTTACCTGTTTATTTATTTCATATTTTCCAAATATCATGATTTTTGTTTGACCTAGATTTAATGATTTATTTTGTGTTGACATCTATCTGTTGTCTGTTTTAATGTTTCTGTGTTTTTTATTGTAAATAGTAAAAAAACTAAAACAAACAGACATGAAATCACTGATATCATTGACTAATACATCACTTACTTTGATATTATCTTTAACATGTGTAAATAAATTATGACCCTCCAAACGACCCCCAGGAGGCCCGGCTGTTGTGTGTGTGTGTGTGTGTGTGTGTGTGTGTTTGTGTGTGTGTGTGTGTGTGGGGGTGTGTGTGTGTGGGGGTGTGTGTGTGTTTGGGCCTGGTTATAGGAGAAGTGAGGATGGAGCAGCCATTTACTGGTTAAAACTAACTCACTAACATCTTGGTGAAAATAGAATATATGTTTTTTTCAAATTAAAGTGACAATGAAAGTGAGAACAGGAGTTCCCCCCTCACCTCCAGAGTGAACATAAGTCATGTCTGTATATTACATCCATCATCCATCCATCCATCCATCATCCATGATGTGATCCAGGAAACATGTCCAAGCAGTAGTGTTGTGTTGTTGCTTCTCATTGTCAATAGAACCATGAGAAAGTATGAGAGTGACTGATACGCTTGTATGATCACTGGACCTTTTGAAAGCAGTCAGACTCTCATACTGTACCAGTAGCATCTGTGTCATTCACAACCCGTCTCCATCTTAACTGGACTTTCTGTGTACACATATGATTTTGTGTTTTCATCTGTGGACTGGTGGCTAGTGAGTGTGTTGCCTTCAGTGGCAAAGGGAAATAAAACCTCTGCATGAAGAGGAATCATGGAGCCTCCCCCTTCTCAGCTCCAAGTGTCCAAATCTGAACAGCTGGTCTGGGCTCTGAGTGGAAGCTGAGGTGGTCATGTGCCTGGGCCTCCAGACTAATCCACTCCGCTCCAAGTCCAAGTCCGAGTGTAAAACTCAGTCTCAGTCTCAGTCTCAGTCTTAGTATCTATCTTTGTCCACTCTCTCTCTCTCTCTCTCTCTCTCTCTCTCTCGCTCTCTCTCACGGTGCAACCTCAGCTCCGCCCACTGCTCCCAGAGTCCAGATCCATATTTCACTTTCTCTTGTATTGTTTGATTGTACACTCATAGTGACAGGGCGTCTTTTCCTTTATAAATGAGTTCCCAGTCATCCGATTGTACCTCAATAACTAGTTTATCCAGGGATTCCTCTCTTCTGACTCATTTGTAATGATATCCATCTGTTGTCTCTTTTAATCTTTCTGTGGTTTTTATTGGAAATAGTAAAAAAACAAACAGACATGAAATCACTGATATCATTGACTAATAAGCCCTTGTACGTTTTCTTCATTTGACTTTTATTTGCTGATTGTTTCATCTGAATGTTTAATCTGTTCCACCTCTTTAAGCTACATCAATAACCAATGTAATACGCCCCCTGGATTTGGTCACCACAGTCACACGGTCAAAGAGCAAGTCAGCCTCGCTGCTGGCCCCTGCTGGCCGCGCCCCGTCACTATCTGTCAAATCCTGTTACAGAGTGCTCTGATGTCTGTGGGAAAAAACTTGAAACTGAGCAAGATGACTATTGCAGCAACACGTCATCAGTAGGATAAAACTAAGCTGTCTCTTGATGGTCTACGACAGGGTGTCCAAACTGGGTCAGAGAGTGCTGGTGTCCTGCATGTTTTAGTTCTCTGCCTGCTTCAGCATACCTGAATCTAATGATGACGTCATCACCAAGGTTGTGAAAAAGAACAATAATGAGCCTTTCATCACAAAGTGGATGGGAGAGGCACCGGATGGAGATCAACGGAGATCAAAGCCGGAGGAAATCTTGGATCTGAGCATCTCCATGGCAAAAGGCCCTGATCTCCTTTGATCTGATAGGAGATCAGCACTGGAGCCATGGAGACGCTCAGATCAAAGGAAATCAGCTTTGTAGAGTTGTAATGTGCTCGTACTCATCCTTACATTTTTCTAGAAATTTGTCTTCAATCACCTTTTCTCTATCTACACCCTCTACTTGAACCTTTACCTGTTTATTTATTTCATATTTTCCAAATATCATGATTTTTGGTTTGACCTAGATTTAATGAATTAGATTTCATTTCTCTGAATGTATCTAGTATGTCGTTGAAGAGTTTTTCTAGGATTTGGGAGAATTGTGGGTCTGTAGTTTGTGAAGTGTGTCTGTTTTCAATAACGGTATCCTTACTGGAAGCCTGTTGAATAATACTATGTAGAACCTTCTATTTACTGCTGACATAGTCTTTATTGTTTTCTGGTACTTTCTTAAAATAATTCTTCTTACATTTTCTCATCATATGAGTGAACTTATTTTTACATTTCTTGTATTTATTTTCCATCTCCTTCGCTCTACATTTATTGAATTCTCTGTCATGTATTCTTCTCTGTGGGTGCATTTTTAAGCCCTTTGTCATCCATTAAACATCTTTATATTTCACTTTCTCTTGTATTTATAAATGAGTTCCCAGTCATCTGATTGCACCTCAATAACTAGTTTTTCCAGGGACTGCTCTGTTTTGACTCATTTGTGTTGACATCTATCTGTTGTCTGTTTTAATGTTTCTGTGGTTTTTATTGTAAATAGTAAAAAAACTAAAACAAACAGACATGAAATCACTGATATCATTGACTAATACACCACTTACTTTGATATTATCTATAACATGTGTAAATAAATTATGACCCTCCAAACGACCCCCAGGAGGCCCGGCTGTTGTGTGTGTGTGTGTGTGTGTGTGTGTGTGTGTGTGTTTGGGCCTGGTTATAGGAGAAGTGAGGATGGAGCAGCCATTTACTGGTAAAACTAACTCACTAACATCTTGGTGAAAATAGAATATATGTTTTTTTCAAATTAAAGTGACAATGAAAGTGAGAACAGGAGTTCCCCCCTCACCTCCAGAGTGAACATAAGTCATGTCTGTATATTACATCCATCATCCATCCATCCATCCATCCATCCATCCATCATCCATCATCCATGATGTGATCCAGCAAACATGTCCAAGCAGTAGTGTTGTGTTGTTGCTTCTCATTGTCAATAGAACCATGAGAAAGTATGAGAGTGACTGATACGCTTGTATGATCACTGGACCTTTTGAAAGCAGTCAGACTCTCATACTGTACCAGTAGCATCTGTGTCATTCACAACCCGTCTCCATCGTAACTGGACTTTCTGTGTACACATATGATTTTGTGTTTTCATCTGTGGACTGGTGGCTAGTGAGTGTGTTGCCTTCAGTGGCAAAGGGAAATAAAACCTCTGCATGAACAGGAATCATGGAGTCTCCCCCTTCTCAGCTCCAAGTGTCCAAATCTGAACAGCTAGTCTGGGCTCTGAGTGGAAGCTGAGGTGGTCGTGTGCCTGGTCTTCCAGTCTAGTCCAAGTCCACTCCAATATGAGTCTAAGTCCAAGTGTAAATCTCAATCTCAATCTCAGTCTCAGTCTCTCTCTTGGTGCACTCTCTCTGTCTCTCTCTCTCTCTCACGGTGCGCCCACTACTCCCAGAGTCCAGGATCCATATTTCACTTTCTCTTGTATTGTTTGATTGTGCACTCATAGTGACAGGACGTCTTTTCCTTCATAAATGAGTTCCCAGTCATCTGATTGTACCTCAATAACTAGTTTATCCAGGGATTCCTCTCTTCTGACTCATGTGTACTGATATCTATCTGTTGTCTGTTTTAATGTTTCTGTGGTTTTTATTGTAAACAGTAAAAAAACTAAAACAAACAGACATGAAATCACTGATATCATTACTAATACACCACATACTTTGATATTATGTATAACATGTGTAAATAAATTATCACTGAATGTTGCACAATGAGAAGTGGTCCTGCTGGAATTCAATTAAAACTCCATTGTATTTATAAAATCTTCTACATGGTTTGCTGCTGTAACAGAATCTGAAAGGCACCACCGTCTCCGGGACACTAGGTGGAGCTGTTCCATTCATTAAATGAGTCGATGTTAGAACTTGGTGCTCTGTATGTGCAATTTATGATGATATTTGAGTTTTTTCTCCATCAATATTTTTAGAGTGATCCATTCAAAGACATGTTCCACCACTGTTGATATTTGAGTATGAGTACTCTGCAATATCAGAGCTGATACTGAGAACTGTTACCAGTGCATTCCTGGTTGCAAATAATTAGAATTCAATAATAATTCTATTCTATTCTATTGTATTTGTCTTTCTATTTTATGTGAAGCACTTTGTGTTGCAATTGTTCTGTGTATGAAAAGTGCTCTATAAATAAAGTTTGATTTGATTAAAGAAAATTTGTCTTGTCTTTGTATACTTCATATAGTCTTGAGTCTGCTTTTAAATTCCGTAGCTCTTATTTCTCAAACTCATAGAGCAGAGGTCTCCAATCCTGGTCCTGAGGACCCCTGCCCTGCATGTTCTAGTTCCTCCCTGCTTCAGCATACCTGAATCTAATGATGATGTCATCACCAAGGTTGTGAAAAAGCCCAATAACGAGCCTTTCATTGAAATCAGGTGTGTTGAAGCTGGGAGGAGCTAAACCTGCAGGGCCAGGGACCCTGGAGGACCAGGGACCCTGGAGGACCAGGGACCTTGGAGACCTCTGATCTAGACAATGGCAACATCAATAGTGATTCTGTAGAAGCCCTCCAAAGTTGAATTCTTACCTTTCAATTAATTATAAAAAAAAAAGGCGACATTACAAATGATGAACATAAACATTAATATCAACAAGAGTTTTTCCCCTCAAGAAAAAACAGTTGAGATTTGATAAAAAAATAGGAATGTTGATAAAAACCACCCAACGTTTGAGGTTCAGCATTTCACATTCAAATGAATAAGAAATTACTCGTTTAGAGGTCTGGAATAAAAATGCTTCTTTTATTAAAACTTATTCAAATATTGTCAAATAATACAAATACTTGGAAAAAACTTCTCCTCTCTCCCCCTCTCCTGCGCACACAAAGTCGCTCCTCCACCCAACAAAACAAGCTCCTGGCATGACTCCAGGAACACACCTGGAAGGAAGGAGGGAGGGAGGGAGGGAGAGAGGGAAGGAGAGAGGGAGAGAGGGAGGGAGGGAGGGAGAGAGGGAAGGAGAGAGGGAGGGAAGAGGAGAGGGAGAGAGAGGGAGAGAGGGAAGGAGGGAGAGAGGGAGGGAAGGGGAGAGGGGGTTCCCAGCCTTCCTTCCCTGTTTCATTTAAAGTCTGCTTCTCATTCCAACCAGGAAGAAGAACTTCACTCATTTAATAAGACTGATGTTTAGTTTAAGATCCTAACTTCAGCTGGAGCCCCGACTCTCTGCTTAAGTAACGGTAACATTCATTGATTAATAGTTTGAACGGTTTAAATCAATTTCAATGATTTTAACACTTTCAGTAATTTAATACACTTAAGAGTTGTTGGCTAATGAATGCAGGTTTATTGCTGGAATAACCCGCATTGCTTTTAAATCATTTTGGTGTCTAATTACTCGCAGTATTATTGATTGATTTAATACTCAGTTAATTTAATCACAACTTGAATTGCCTCTAAAGCTATTGGTCGGTGACTTCATTGTAGATATATAATTAGTATTTCTTATTAATTAATAAATTAATCAATTTATTTAATTAATAATGAAGATTGTTTTTAATCATTTTTTAGTGGTTTTCTTGCATCTCAGCATCTAATTATCCAGAATTATTAATTAATAAATCACAAGTTTGTTCAGTTGATAATCCTAACTGCCTTTAATTCATTTTCAATGGTTTGGCACATTCTAGTAATTCATAGTATTAATTAGTAAACCACGACTTTACTTAATTCCAACTCCTTCTTGATTACTTCTGATTGTTACTAAATAAATAACACAATTAGTTTAATTAACAATCTATCCTTTTTTTTTTTTTTTTTTTTTTTTTTCCCTTGTCCTGTTCGGCAGCTTGGGCCAACAATATGATGTGATTGAGAGCCTTCGGAGTCAGAACAGTTTTTGGTCTTGCAACAGGGAGAGACCTGGAGTCTCCTCCTGTTGCCTTCTCCGTCAGAAGATGGCATGGCTGCCGTACACGACCGGGGGGGAACGCTCAAAGAGAGAGAGAAGAGTAAAGAGAGAAAAAGGTTGAGGGAGGAGGGAGGAGGGGGGAGGGGGGAGGGGGATAACATACAATATCCTTGTTGTGCTACATATATTATTTGCAGTTATCACACTGATCCAAATACTTTCCAACTGTTTTTGGATTAAACCAGCCTGAGCTGCTCTATCTAGACAGTAAAATGATTTCTTAGATTAACCAGCCTGAGCAGCTCTATCTAGACAGTAACGTGAAGCAGGAACATGAATTAACAAAGAGGTGACAACAAAAGAGGAACATGATTTTTAAAGTTTGAGCAAATGATGATAGAGAACAAGCAACTTCAGAAGCACCTTTCGTGAGGAGTGGAAGTGTGTGTGTGTGTGTGTGTGTGTGTGTGTGTGTGTGTGTGTGTGTGTGTGTGTGTGTGTGTGTGTGTGTGTGTGTGTGTGTGTGTGTGTGTGGTTTGTCCACTGGGTGGGACCGGAACTGCTGTGGGGGGACCCGTGGCGAGACCCCGGGGTCCGAGGCCATCGGGCCCGGACACCGCCACCCCGGCAGACGGAAGCCCCCCAGGCCCGGGGAGACCCCAGCGAACCACCCCAGAGAGCCACGTCCCCGCCCAAAAAGCACCCAACGGAGAATGCAGAGAGGAATCCCCCCCAGGCAAGAGGGGCCCACAAGAGAAGGATAAAGGGCACAGGGCCCCAGGCCCCGACCCAAGCCGCCAAGCCGAGAAAAGGCCGGAGCAGGGCCCCCGGGCCGAGCGGGTCGAGAGCCCCCCCAACCCCGGCGGCGAGTCCCGCCGCACCCCCGGGAACAGGCCCACCCACCGCCCCCCCCCAACCCGGCAAGGCAGAGACGGCCCCAGCCGCCGCGCCCCGGACCAGCCCCGCCCCCAGACCCAGGAAAGCGAAGGCCGGCGCAGGCCCCGGTCGGAGAACAGTCAACTCTACACCCCCAGGAGCCTCATATTCCACCCGCCCCATAACCCCTCCCCCCGGGTCTTGATTGGGAAACCCAACCCATGACCCACCCCGCACACACACACACACACACACACACACACACACACACGGAACGGGGGGGGGAGTGATGACTCTCGCACCCTCAGGCCGCTGGCCGGGCCCCCTCCCGGCCACCGCGGTATCCCAACCTCCACCAATCCAACAGCAAGTGGAGAAGGAGCACCGCACCCCAGCCCCCCCACAAGCGCCACGCCCGAGGGAGCGCGCCCCCGCACTCCAGCCGCACTCACCCCGGGCCGGGGCGGGACCCCAGCGGGAGGTGCTGGGGGGAGCCACGTCTCCCGCCCTTCCCCTGCCCTATATGTGTGTTGGATGTATGTAAGGGTGTGTTTTTGTGTCTTGAAAAGGTGGAGGCGATGTGTGTGTCTATGGTGCGGTTTAAAATTGGGGGGTAGCGGGGCCCGGGCGTTCTACCGCTGACAAGCGGCAGAACCCCGAAAGCGGCTTACCCCCTCAAGACCCTGCATGACTAAGTGTGGTTAAAATTGTGGGTGGTGCAAAGTCGGGGGAGGACCCAGACCGCAATTAAGTAGCCTGGACCCCCCACCTAGGCACCGCCCCACTGTTCCCTATTGTGGGGTAATATAAGGTGAGGTAAGGCAGGGAGGGTTCTGAGGGAGGGGGTCCCCCCGTCGCTAGGACCTTGGCCCAGCTGGACCCCCCGCGCTGCCCCACCCCACCCCCCGAGCGGCCGGCCTAGGACCCGGGGGGCCACACCCCCCCAAACAAGGCGCCGCAAGGGGACCCGGGCAGGGAGCCCCCACCCCACCCAACGGCCAGACAGCAGAGTCCGAGACCCGCAGGGCCCAGTGCGAGCCCAGCCGGAGGCCAGTGGCCAGGGCACCCCCCCTCATTCGCCCACTCCACACAGCCCCACACCCCAACCCACACACCCCAACCCACACACACGCACACGCACACGCACACGCACACGCACACGCACACCCCTATCAGGCCCTGGAGGTCACTCTCAGTTAACCGTCCATCCAGAACCCGGAGCCCCCCCCGTCCCCCGCTCCCCCCAATCCGGGAATGAGGCAGACCCGGAGCGCGGCAGCAGGGGCCAACCCGCCCCACCGGGGGAGGGGGCCAGAGGGAGGACCCACCCCCAGCGCCGCAGCGGGCACCCCCACCGGGAAGGGGGAGGCCCCGCACCCCCAGGGCCCGGACAACCCGCCCTCAACCCCCCCCCAGTCGACAGCCCAGCCGGGGCCCGACGCCCAGCCCCCCCATCCCACCCCAGCGGGCCCGACCCCGGCCCAGAGCAGAGCCCCCCCCACACCCCCGCCCAGGACTCCCCAGGCCAGGCCGTAGCCCCCCAGCATAGACGCCAGGACACCCCCGAGCCCACAGAGCCACCAACCACCAAAGCCGCGACGCCCCAGCCACGGACGGTCCCCAGAGCCCCGGGGTGGAGCCACAACCCCCCCCCACAGGGCTACATGGTGTATTTAATTATTGGGGACCATGTGGACTCAAATTGTGTCAAATGATTTTTCCTACAAGCAGACATTCTCTCCAATGTGATGTGGTCTAGAAGTAAGTTTTTAAATAACTTTATATTCAAATTACTTTTGGATTTCCAGTTCATGAGGATCGCCTTTTTTGCGACGCTTAGGGAAACCAGGAGCATGCAGGACTCATTTTTTTCTCTTTTAATTTCTGTGAGATCTCCTAACAAGCAAAGTGAAGGTGAGACTGGAATAGGGTAGCCCAGGCATAACGATAAATCTTCACAAATCTTTTGCCAGAAGGTTTGGACTGGCGTACACAGCCAAAGTGCGTGTAGATAGGTATCTGGGAGATCACCTGTGCAGTTTGAACATATGTTAGTGGGAGTGAGCCCCATCTTGAACATCCTTTGTCCTGTGTAATGAACTCTGTGAAGGATCTTGTATTGTATGAGCTGTATATTGGGGTTTTTGCTCATTTTGAATGTATTTGTACAGATTTCTGACCAAAACGTTGGGTCTCTGTTGATGTTGAGATCTTCTTCCCATTTGAACGTGGGAAGGGATATTGAGATATTTGAACCTGACAGGATTGAGATAATTTTAGAAAGAGGTTTAGGTGCTGAGATCTTCAGGAGATTTGTCACTGTCTGAGGTAAGTTCAAGTTAATCTGTTCTAGTTTGAACTTAGTTTGTATTATTGACTTAAGCTGAAGATATTCCAGATAGTTGTTTTGACTGATACCATATGTTTCTATTAGCTCATTAAATGGAATAAAAGAGTTATTGGAGATAAGTTGTTCTAAGTGTCTTATTCCTTTATTTTGCCATCTTGGGAAGTTTATTGGTTTTTTTCTTTGCAGGATGTCGGGATTGTTCCAGATGGGTGTGAGTTTGCAGGGAATGAGTGTAGATCCATTTATTTTAAGAAATTCCCACCAAGCTGTCAGCGACGTGTTTATATTGATGCTTTTGAAGCAGCTGTGCTTTTTGATGTCAGGACTGAAGAAGGGAAGATCTCTGACTTGGAGATCTTCACAGAATGTTTTTTCAACGTCTAGCCAGCCTTCATCTAGGGGTTTCTGATTGATCCATTTTACAACATAAAGTAGTTTATTGGCCAGATAATAATTATAAAAATTTGGGAGTTCTAAACCACCTTGGTCCTTGGTGTTCTGGAGTGTTTTTAAACTTATACGTGATGGTTTATTTTTCCATAAGAATTTTGAGACATGAGAATCAAGAGTGTTAAACCAGGTTTTTGGTGGTTTTGCTGGGATCATTGAGAAGATGTAGTTAATTTTGGGCAAGATCATCATTTTGATTGTTGCTACTCTCCCCATAAGTGAAATTGGGAGTGTCCTCCATCGAGTGAGGTCCTCCTCTATTGCTTTAATAAGGGGGGTGTAGTTTAAGTGTACCAAGTCTGAGAGTTTGGCTGAGACGTTAATGCCGAGATATTTGATGTTCCCTGGTTTTAGTGGGGTGTTAGGTGTCTGCTGAAATGTAGAGTTGATAGGCAAGACTACTGATTTGTTCCAATTTATAGAATATTCTGAGATTGAGGAGAATCTGTCTATCAACCCTATTGTTTCTGGAAGAGAGGTCTGTGCGTTTTGCAGGAAAATTAGCACATCATCCGCATAGAGACATATTTTATGTGTTATATTTGCTGTTCGTATTCCTTTTATGTTATTATTCTGTCTGATGGCTGCTGCTAGTGGTTCGATGAAAATTGCAAAGAGAGATGGTGAGAGTGGACACCCCTGTCGGGTGCCTCTCTCAAGATTGAACCTTGAGGACATTTGGTCATTGGTTTTAACACAGGCACTGGGTGAGGTATACAGTATTTTTATCCAGGAAAGGTAATATTCTCTAAATCCAAATTTCCGTAGTGTAGCAAGTAGAAATTTCCAATTTACCCTATCAAAGGCTTTTTCTGCATCTAAGGAGGTGATAATGGCTTTTTGTTTATTGTGGTGGCAGTGGTCTATAAGATTAATTAATCTACGTGTATTATTAGTGGAGTGTCGTCCTTTAATAAACCCAGTTTGATCTGGGTGTATGATGTGGGGTGTGATTTTTTCCAGTCTGCTTGCTAATGTTTTACTAATTATTTTAAGATCTACATTGATTAGTGATATCGGCCTATAGCTAGATGGTAGTGTGGGATCTTTATCCGGTTTTAGAAGAAGACTGATATTTGCACAATTCATATGTTGGGGGAGAGTTGAAGATTCTTTAATTTCCTCAATTATTCTGAAAAAAATAGGTGAGAGTAAAGACCATAATTCTTTGTAAAATTCAGTGGGGTATCCATCAGGTCCTGGAGCTTTACCATCAGGCATGTGCTGGAGAGCTTCCTGCAGTTCTTCTACTGAGATGGAAGCTTCTAGACCTTGGATCTGTTCTTCTTTTAATTTTGGGAGGTCGACTGTGCTCAGAAAGCTCTCTATTTCAGATTGTGAAGGATCAATTTGTGAAGAGTAAAGTTTTTTGTAGAATTCTCTGAAAGTATTGTTTATTTCTTGTGGGTTAAAAGTGATTTTACCATTTTGAGTTTGGACTGAGGGGATCGTACATTTTTCTTTATTTCGTTTTAACTGATTGGCTAAAAGTTTGCTGGATTTATTACCATGTTCAAAGTTCTCCCAGCGTAGTCTCTGCAGTTGAAATTGTGTTTTATGTTCAATTATTTTGTTCAACTCTATTTTAAATTTTCTTAGTTCCATTAATAGGTACATTAACAGATCTTTTCTTAACCTCCTCCTGTGTGAGCTTTCACAACCCAGTCACATGTTAACGGGTCGGTTCTGACCCGAGTCTTAGGCCCTGATTTCATCAACGTTTCAAGTGACAACATCTTGTTTGTTAACAACAACAATGTAGTTTCTACAATGTGGGCAAGCCACAGTCAACAGTGGTGGTCTTCTGTGTAGGACATTACAGTGAACCTTCCATGGTTACACAACACGTTGCCTTGACTTAGGACCTGAAGCTTGCAGTTCTAAGTCTTACAGGTACAGAGGTCTCCACGGTACGTCTCTGACCCCGTTGTGGATGCTTCACCTTGTCTACAACTCCTTCATATTCATTGTGTTTGAAATAAACAAATGTCTTGTTTCCACCACTCAGTATGTGTCAATATGTTATGATACACTTCAGGTTTTCATGTGTGTTCACTGACTAAAGTTGTGGATCGTACTGAAAGTACCGTACCAAACAGTAATCCTCCGTCGAGGTTCCTGCCACCTTGGGGGGAGGGGTGTCCACATGATTATGCTTGATGATGTGGACTTGTTGGGTTTCTCCTGTAAAAAACACCAAGAAATGACTGTGTTGTATTTGATGCTATATAAGTAAAGTTGAAGTGAATTAATGCTGTGAGGCACTGCTGGGATTTGAACCCAGGATCTCCTGTTTACGAAACAGGCACTTTGACCAGCTAAGCCACAGCGCCTCCTTTGGTGCACTTTTAGTGCTGCATTACCTGGTGTCAGATGTTCTACAAACACATCCTTACATTCAATTACAGTGAAAAAAACACATTTGATTCTATGATCAGAATAATAAAGTAGAACTCAGCCCGTCACAGTACTAATATCAATACAAGAGAAGACTGACTCCTTACTAAAACCCAAAGGTTTGGTTCTATCTGTTGACTTGCAGTGGTGGACACACTGATTTCTAGACCTTTGAAGTGGAATATATGCAGTTCATATACCATCCTACAGGGGGAGCTGCAGCACTCTCAGCTCTCCTACTTACCTCTACCTTCAATCTATTGGTACCAAGTGAAGTCCAGAGTATTTATGGATGATGGTTCTCATAATATTTGAGGATCTACCACTGAGAAGATCATGGGGATCTTGTTGCCTACAACGGGGGACTTGCCTGTCAGGCAAGGATCTTGAGGACATTGGACATTGAGGACCACCAAGGACGTCCTCAGCCTGCCCTGCCTGAATGTTTTGATGTGCTTTGTGAATCCGTGCAACCAAGCTAACATGCTAACATGTTTTTTATTTACATGCCAATATGTATGTTAGCTAATGTGTGCTATGTGACGATGTTTCGATAAAGTATTAGTAAAAGTGAAAACATATCAGAAAATAATAATAACAGTGAAAAAGTATCAATAACATATCAGCTAGAACTACACTCGGTAGAGCGCAGTTCTTCACCAAAGCCACATTTGTTAAAGGAACCAAGTTAGCAACACTAGCATGATATCTATTAGCTTATCTCAATGCTAACTATTTAGACCATTGGTTCTCAAAGTGTGGCCTGCGGGCCAATGGCGGCCTGCAGAAACATTTCTGGCGGCCCGCCATGATTTTACAGTTGTTATTTTTAATCTAACTGCAAATTGCAGTATGAAGCTCCGTTTCATGGTCTTTAATGCCATCTATTGGGATAAGAGGTAATTACAGGATAAGCGGTAATTACAGGTGTCGTTAAGCCCTCACTTGACCTTACTCCCAGAAATCTATGGTTCAATGTTTTTTTTTCACCACTGGGATGCGCACTCCCACGGCAGGGGGTGCAGATTCAGCCAGGGGGTATTTACTTTGGCACGGCACCGTAACAGCAGTAGTGAATATGGAGTCGGAGTGGGAGCTGGTCTCCTCGAGAAAAAAACATTATATTGGCGAGGAGAAAAGGCGTTTTCAAGATAAGTGGACATATGCTTACTTTGTCCTACCTCACGGGTCGGATAAAGTCCTGTGCCTGATCTGCAAGCAGGTTAATGCAATGCTGAAGGACTTCAACATAAAAGGCCATTATGATACCAATCATAAAACCTACGACAAATTCACAGCGCAGCAGTAAGCTTGAAGGACTTAAAAGAGGCTCCACTGCACAGCAGTTACTTTTCTCAAATCTGTCCAAATCTGGTGACGCTGTAACACAGGCTAGCTACGTAGTAGCTCAAGAAATAGCCCGCCGGAGCAAGTTGTTCTGTGACGGAGAATTTGCGCGAGAGTGCATTTTGAAAGTGGCTCGGAGCAAAAAACAAAGCTCTGTGGCTTAAGTTTGTGGAATGACACAATGACAGGATGAATGGAAGATCTGGACAAAAATCTGAAAGAGCAACTGGGACAAGGCATGGAGTGCCTGAGAAAGGGAGCCTTTTCCATTGCTCTGGATGAAAGCACGGACATTTCCCGTACAGCACAGTAATTAAATATCACTGCATAATACAGCAAGAAGCCCTCGCTGCTCAAACACTTGAAATGAAACATGTCATGGAGATTGTTGAGAAGACGGATCATTTCCTGAAGTCCAGAGGTCTGAATCACCGCCAATTTAGGCCTTGTTTGGAGCAATCAGAGGCAGATTTTGGTGACGTCATCTACTTCTCTGCCGTCAGGTGGCTGAGCAGAGGTGCCACACTGAAGCATTTTTTAACCTGAGGAAAGAAAAAAGAGAGTTCATGGAGTCAAAAGGAAAATATGAGACACAGTTAAGTGACACTAAATGTCTCTGTGACCTGGCGTTCCTTGTTGACTTGAATACTTGTCGCAGTGATCTCAATGTGAAGCTGCAGGGCCATGGGAAGCTCATTTCCACACTATCTGACGTCAAAGCTTTCCAGCAAAAACTTGAACTGCTGCAGGGACAGCTCAAACAGGGACATCTCAAACAGGGACATCTCAAACAGGGACATCTCAAACAGGGACAGCTCAAACAGGGACATCTCAACCATTTTCCCGCCTGCAAGGCGCTTGTAGACGACACAGACGGGCGCCACGTTTTACGTCACCTGCGTTCAAACAAGAACCATAACATCATAAATAAACTCAGACAGGAATTCGACCACCGCTTCTCCGACTTCAGGGTCCATGAGAAGTCATTCAACCTCTTCAAACCTTTCTCATGTGTCCCTGAGGAAGAGCCTGCAGAAATGCAGTTTGAGCTCATTGACTTACAGGAGATGTCACCCAGCTTTAAAGCAGCCAACCTGATCTGGAGTCAACTCCCTCTCCAGAAAACTCTGAACCAGCTGCTGCAAGACGTCTGGCCTCAAGTCCAGGCTGCAGCTTGTTCTGTCACACCTGACAATGGAAAAGTACTCACCACTTGTCCTCAATCATTATTTAGTGTCCATGTAATGTTCTTACTATGGTGGTGAATGTTGACCACAGCAGAGCAGCACCAGTAAAGTCTGGTTCCACTGAGATTTGAACTCAGATCACTGGATTCAGAGTCCAGAGTGCTAACCATTACACCATGGAACCACAGAGAGCTGCTCAGCATGGTGCATTCATGGACATCTAGTCAATGAAAACACTTCAACTCCAGACGCTGCAACATTTTTCCGAGCTTTTTCAAGTTTGTCTGCAAATTGTGAATACAGAGATACTTTGAAACGTACATGGTGATTTAATTTAAATGCACCTTATTTCTTTACAGCAACTAACTGGTTGTCAGAATAGTTGATTATTTATTGGTTTTCAGGAGGATTTTGCAGTAAAAACTTTGAAGATTTAAACTTGGATCTTTGGAGTCAAAGTGTGTAAATCCTACATTAGACACTGTGACAGTGACAGCCTGTAATGACACAACTGATCAATTAGTAGGATTAATAATGGAAACAGAGACAGAAGGCAGAACAGAGAGAGTGTGGATTGAGCAATTTTTTGTTTTCAAATTAAAGTGAACATCAATCCACTTCAATAAAAAAAAAATTCTATTTCACTATTCACTATTCGCACTTGTTTTTTTTTTTTCAAGTTAAAGTGACTATCAAAGTGAGAATAGGAGTTTCTTTCAAATTAAAGGGACTATCAAAGGGAAAATATGAGTCGTTTTTTTTCAAGTTAAAGTGACTATCAAACTGAGAATAGGAGTTTCTTTCAAATTAAAGTGACAATCAAAGTGAAAATCTGATTTTGTTTTCAAATTGAAGTGACTATCAAAGTGAGAATAGGAGTTTTTTTTCAAATTAAAGTGACTTTAAAAGGGAAAATAGGAGTTTTTTTTCAAATTAAAGTGACTATCAAAGTGAGAATAGGAGTTTTTTTTCAAATTAAAGTGACTATCAAAGGGAAAATAGGAGGGTTTATTTTACAAATTAAAGTGACTATCAAAGTGAGAATATGAGTTTTCTTTTCAAATTAAAGTGACTACAAAGGGAAAATAGGAGGGGTTTTTATCAAATTAAAGTGTCTATCAAAGTGAGAATAGGAGTTTCTTTCAAATTAAAATGACTATCAAAGGGAAAATCTGAGTTTTTTTCAAATTAAAGTGACTATCAAAGGAGAATATATATATTTTTTTCAAATTAAAGTGACTATCAAAGTGAGAATATGAGTTTTTTTCAAATTAAAGTGACTTTCAAAGTGAAAATAGGAGTTTTTTTCAAATTAAAGTGACTATCAAAGGGAAAATAGGAGGTTTTTTTTCAAATTAAAGTTACAATCAAATTGGAAATAGGATTTTATTTTCAAATTAAAGTGACTATCAAAGAGAGAATATGAGTTTTCTTTCAAATTAAAGTGACAATCAAAAGGAAAATCTGAGTTTTTTTTCAAATTAAAGTGACTATCAAAGGAAAATATTATTATTATTTTTTTAAATTAAAGTGACTATCAAAGTGAGAATAGGAGTTTTTTTCAAATTAAAGTGACTATCAAAGGAAAATATTTATTTTTTCAAATTAAAGTGACTATCAAAGTGAGAACATGAGTTTTCTTTTCAAATTAAAGTGACTATCAAAGGGAAAATAGGAGGGTTTTTTTTCAAATTAAAGTGACTATCAAAGTGAAAATAGGAGTTTTTTTCAAATTAAAGTGAAAATCAAATTGAAAATAGGATTTTTTTTCAAATTAAAGTGACTATCAAAGTGAGAATATCAGTTTTTTTTTTCAAATTAAAGTGACTATCAAATGAAAATATGATTTTTTTTTTCAAATTAAAGTGACTATCAAAGTGAGAATATGAGTTTTCTTTTCAAATTAAAGTGAAAATCAAATTGAAAATAGGATTTTTTTTCAAATTAAAGTGACTATCAAAGTGAGAATATCAGTTTCTTTTTCAAATTAAAGTGACTATCAAAGGAAAATATGATTTTTTTTTTCAAATTAAAGTGACTATCAAAGTGAGAATATGAGTTTTCTTTTCAAATTAAAGTGACTCTCAAAGGGAAAATAGGAGGGTTATTTTTACAAATTAAAGTGACTATCAAAGTGAGAATATGAGTTTTCTTTTCAAATTAAAGTGACTATCAAAGGAAAATATGATTTATTTTTCCAAATTAAAGTGACTATCAAAGTGAGAATAGGAGTTTTTTTCAAATTAAAGTGACTCTCAAAGGGAAAATAGGAGGGTTTTTTTTTTTAAAATTAAAGTGACTATCAAAGTGAGAATATGAGTTTTCTTTTAAAATTAAAGTGACTATCAAAGGGAAATTAGGAGTTTCTTTCAAATTAAAGTGACTATCAAAGTGAGAATATGAGTTTTCTTTCAAATTAAAGTGACTATCAAAGGAAAATATATATATTTTTCAAATTAAAGTGACTATCAAAGGAAAATATATATATTTTTCAAATTAAAGTGACTATCAACTGAGAATATGAGTTTTCTTTCAAATTAAAGTGACTATCAAAGGGAAAATATGAGGGGTTTTCTTCAAGTTAAAGTGACTATCAAAGTGAGAATAGGAGTTTCTTTCAAATTAAAGTGACTATCAAAGTGAGAAAAGGAGTTTTTACAAATTAAAGTGACAATCAAAGGGAAAATAGGATTTTTTTTAAATTAAAGTGACTATCAAAGTGAGAATAGGAGTTTTTTTCAAATTAAAGTGACTATCAAAGGGAAAATAGGAGTTTTTTTCAAATTAGTGTGACTATCAAAGGGAAATTAGGAGGGTTTTTTTCAAATTAAAGTGTCTATCAAAGTGAGAATAGGAGTTTCTTTCAAATTAAAGTGACTATCAAAGTGAGAAAAGGAGTTTTTACAAATTAAAGTGACAATAAAAGGAAAATAAGATTTTGTTTTTTAAAATTAAAGTGACTATCAAAGTGAGAATATGAGTTTTCTTTTAAATTAAAGTGATTATCAAAGGGAAAATAGGAGATTTTTTTTTACAAATTAAAGTGACTATCAAAGTGAGAATATGAGTTTTCTTTTCAAATTAAAGTGACTATCAAAGGGAAATTAGGAGGGGTTTTTTCAAATTAAAGTGTCTATCAAAGTGAGAATAGGAGTTTCTTTCAAATTAAAGTGACTATCAAAGTGAGAATATGAGTTTTCTTTCAAATTAAAGTGACAATCAAAGGGAAAATCTGAGTTTTTTTCAAATTAAAGTGACTATCAGAGTGAGAATATGAGTTTTCTTTCAAATTAAAGTGACAATCAAAGTGAAAATCTGAGTTCCTTTTTCAAATTAAAGTGACTATAAAAAGGAAAATGTGATTTTTTTTTTCAAATTAAAGTGACTATCAAAGGGAAAATAGGAGGGTTTTTTTCAAATTAAATTGTCTATCAAAGTGAGAATATGAGTTTCTTTCAAATTAAAATTACTATCAAAGGGAAAATATGATTTTTTTTTCAAATTAAAGTGACTATCAAATTGAAAATAGGATTTTTTTTCAAATTAAAGTGACTATCAAAGTGAGAATAGGAGTTTTCTTTCAAATTAAAGTGACAATCAAAAGGAAAATCTGAGTTTTTTTTAATTTAAAGTGACTATCAAAGGAAAATATTATTATTTTTTTTGTTTTTAAATTAAAGTGACGATCAAATTGAAAATAGGATTTTTTTTCAAATTAAAGTTACTATCAAAGGGAAAATAGGAGGTTTTTTTCAAATTAAAGTGACTATCAAAGGGAAAATAGGAGTTTTTTTCAAATTAAAGTGACTATCAAAGGAAAATGATTTATTTTTTTCAAATTAAAGTGACTATCAAATTGAGAATAGGAGGGTTTTTTTCAAATTAAAGTGACTATCAAAGTGAGAATACTAGTTTTTTCAAATTAAAGTGACTATCAAAGGGAAAATAGGAGTTTTTTTCAAATTAAAGGGACTATCAAAGGGAAAATCTGAGTTTTTTTTCAAATTAAAGTGACTATCAAAGTGAGAATAGGAGTTTTTTTCAAATTAAAGTGACTATCAATGTGAGAATACGATGTTTCTTTCAAATTAAAGTGACTTTGAAAGGGAAAATAGGAGTTTTTTTTCAAATTAAAGTGAATATCAAAGTGAAAATAGGATTTTTTTTCAAATTACAGTGACTATCTAAGCGAATATAGGAGGTTTTTTTCAAATTAAAGTGACTATCAAAGGGAAAATAGGAGGGTTTTTTTCAAATTAAAGTGACAATCAAAGGGAAAATAGGAGTTTTTTTTCAAATTAAAGTGACTATAAAAGGGAAAATAGGAGGGGTTTTTTTTCAAATTAAAGTGACTATCAAAGGGAAAATAGGAGGGTTTTTTTCAAATTAAAGTGACAATCAAAGTGAGAATATGAGTTTTCTTTCAAATTAAAGTGACAATCAAAAGGAAAATCTGAGTTTTTTTTCAAATTAAAGTGACTATCAAAGGAAAATATGATTTTTTTTTTTTTAATTAAAGTGACTGTCAAAGTGAGAATAGGAGTTTTTTTCAAATTAAAGTGACAATCAAAGTGAGAATAGGAGTTTTTTTTTTTCAAATTAAAGTGACTATCAAAGGGAAAATATGAGGGTTTACACTATATATACACATACATCTACAAACAATGCACCCCTACACCCAGTGGACTGTGCCAGCTGCCGTCTGACGGCTGAAATGCAGCTCCTCCAGCAGCACTCGCTCCGCTGAGGAAAAGTCTGACGGGCATTGCAGGAAGTGCGTGCGGTGAGTTCTGTTGGGAGTTTTGCCACTAGACAGAAGTTATTCGGTGTGCCACTGACACGGGATGTAGGGGGTACCTCCCTACAGGCCCAGGATGTTGGATAACTACTGTCAGCAGTGGTGATTGATTGATTTTATGTCTCTGTTGTGGCAAAATGTGCGCTGATGCGCACTCCGGCCCCACCCACGTCAGTGGGGGTGACGCCACGCCACAACCCGTCTCCAACCCACACTCCCAACGTTCACAAGCACTCCCCTTTTTCCCCCGTGTGCAGGTGACCTCAAGTCTTTATTTTAAAGGGAGAAGGGAATATCACCTTCTCACAGCCACATTTAAAGAGTTTCAGGCCTCATCTCTGGTGTTTGAGGCCTGAAACTCTTTAAATGGAGCATGTAGCATCTTTACATTTAAAGAGATTCAGACCTCAAACTCCAGAGATGCTACATGCTACATTTAAAGAGATTCAGACCTGGTACACCAGAGTTGCTACATGATACAGGCTTATGAGTTTCAAGCCTCTCACGCCATAGATGCTACATGCTACATTTAAAGAGATTCAGACCTCCAACTCCAGAGATGCTACATGCTACATTTAAAGAGTATCAGGCCTTGTACTCCAGATGTTATGAACTTACATTTTGTCTCACTAACTAAGTAACTAAGTAAGTAAGTAAGTAACTAACTAACTAACTAACTCACAAAAAAAGTATCAATTTATTTAAAAATACACAATATATAAATATATTTATGTGTAGTCAACCTCGTAGTACTGAGGGTAAAAATGGCTGTGATGAAGGTTGAGTTGGATGGTTTCATGGAGGATTCATGTCAGACGGTGAGTTCAGTTCAGCTCCAGGTCGGGCTGTCTGAGGTGGGGGAGGGGAGCCATCAATTAAACACCTGCTCTGTCTGCACCACAGTATTGCTGCTGTTGCATTCACTGAGCGTGGGAATTACTGTGTTTCCAAACTCACTACATTTTCTGCATAAAACTACACAACTGTTGAGCTCACACACGTTTTGGTGATCATTTCAAGAGCAAGCAACAATTTCAGCTCCATTTGATTCTTCATTTTCAAAGACTGATTGAAATTTAAAGGCTTTTAAAGATTTAAAAGGCTGATTTAGTAGCATTTAGAGAGTTAAAGTTCTGATTAGTATGAAGCATTTGATAGTTCTTATCAGTGCAAAAAGTATTACTAAGATATAACCCAGTAAGTAGACAAAATATAGAGTTCAGTACTTTTATATCAGTTTTCAAAAGTGTATGTTTTTGTCTTCAATGATTTAAGAGTGTGGTTACTTATTTCTGAATGTGTTTCAGGATAACACCACCAGTTAAATTGATGTTTATTTTTGTTTTATTTGTGTATGTTTACTTGAAACATTGTTTTTTGTTAAAATGTGAAATGTTCCCAATTTATCTTCACAGAAGATGAAGAACAAGGAAAAGGAGAAAGAAGTGGATGAAGTGGGATGTATTGTTTTTAAGTCTTATTTCTCATTTTGACGTGGATCATAGCAAAATAATGGACATAGAGTTTATTTGATAAATTCACGGTGTCCCAGAAGGGCCAACATCACAATACAACAGAAAAAGCCACAATACAACAGTAAAAACTCAAAATGCAACAGCAAAGACCACAAATGTGACTGAATCCTCCTACTTAACTAGTTATATCAGGGGTGTCCAGCTCCGGTCCTGGAGAGCCGGTGTCCTGCATGTTCTAGTTCCTCCCTGCTTCAGCTTACCTGAATCTAATGATGATGTCATCACCAAGGTTGTGAAAAAGGCCAATAAGGAGCCCTTCATCGCAATCAGGTGTGTTACAACTGGGAGAGAGCTAAACCTGCAGGACGCCGGCCCTCCAGGACCCAGTTTGGACACCCCTGAGTTATATTAATAAAGTTGAATTGAATTGAACATCTGACAAACATCATATTTTGGTATCATTTCAGGAGGATTGCATATCAGCAGATATTTCTTCAGAAAGCAGTCATGGTGAGGACAGTGATTATGTCCCATTGTCTTCTGAGGCCTCAGATGATGACATGGTTCCAACATTGAAAGGAACAAACCCAAAACTTCAAGAATCGGAAAAATCTCACAACAGAAATATAACTGATTCACAAAAAATGCAACAGAAAACTAAGGGAGACATCGACTCGGATGAAAACAGAAACTCTGAAGATTGGAACAGGAACGAAGATGATGACGATCAGGGTAGGCCGCATGTCACGGTTAAAAAATGCTCAAAAGGAGAAAGTGGGACAATAATAAAATAAATACATCTGCGTGTATTTATTTATTGATTTTTATGTATGTATGTATGTATGTATGTATGTATGTAGGTATGTATGTATGTATGTATGTATGCATGTATGCATGTATGTATTATGTATTATGTATTATGTATTATGTATGTACTGTATGTATGTGTTTTAACTACTTGCATGAAGTGTCACATATCAGAGGGGTGGAGTCATGGGCCCTTACAACCTATTGGCTCTTTCACTTGTTAACAAATCACATTAAGGTTCTGATGTGGATCTGAACTGAATTTGGTCGCTGCCAAAAACAGACTGGATCAACAGCTTTTATTTCAAAAATAATAATAAAGTCTCACACCTGAACAATCAACATATAAAAAACAAAGTAAATCCTACATTAGACACTGTGACAGTGACAGCCTGTAATGACACAACTGATCAATTAGTAGGATTAATAATGGAAACAGAGACAGAAGGCAGAACAGAGAGAGTGGATTGAGCATTTTTTTGTTTTCAAATTAAAGTGAACATCAAGCCACTTCAATAAAAAAACATCCTATTTCACTATTCACTATTCGCACTTGGGTGCCAGAGGTCCTGGCATTCCTGGATGTGCCCTTGGGATTACCATGACCCCCTCCTACAAATGGTTGATCTAGTGTTTCTTTCATGTTGTGGTTTTATTTCCCATTGTCCCTGAAGGCAACAGACACACTCACCAAACCCAAGCAGCAACCAACCAACCAATTGAGCAACAGGAGCAACAGGCGAGGAGGTAAAAGGAGGGACAGCAGACGATGAAAAAGGACAAGGACGGAGTGACCACTGAAAGTCAGTCCATGTAAACTTAAGATGCTATCAGAGGATTACGTTTTTCAAGAGTAATTTCATCTGTGACGTTAGCAGAAGCAGCTTTTCCAGCAGAAGTCTAGTAAATGTGGTGAAACCATGATGAGACTCTCTAACGGTACTTCACATACTACATGATGGACACTTTTAACCACGAAGGGACTTGAACCCTCAACCTTCTGATCCGAAGTCAGACGCCTTATCCATTTGGCCACGTGGTCCCATGACTCCAACATTCCAACCAAACACTGACAAACTCACTTCCTTGATAAAGTGTCAGGTGTGTTCAATAATGTCAAAAGGTGGAGAGTTCATACATTTATACACACTTCTCTATTGTCTCAACATCTGATCCTGGTTTTAGCTCCTTTATGGATTTGATGTTGACTTTGACATTGTGTCCTCCACATCCTGCCACATGAGTCAATCTGCTTGAAGGTTCAAATCTGCTGTTTTCACTGCATGACTGTTTCAACTAACTATTTGCGTTACAGTAATTCTACTATTTTTCATTTGGTTACCCCAAAAATACATAATTGAGAAGGAATTAGGTTTTCTCAAATTATAAAGAAACACCAGTGAAGCTGGCTCAGTTTTTTATTTATTTAAACGTAATAAAATCTTACCAGGAAGTACAATGGAGGTCACTGACGTCTACCTCCCTCTGGTGGACATTTGTGGTCATTACGCTCATTCCCCACTCAATCACACACACACTCGTTCCCTTCTCTCTTTCAAGCACACACACACACACACACACACACACACACACACACACACACACACACACACACACACACACACACACACACACACACACACACACTTTATTTGCTGGCTTTTGTTTTGTATTGTGTTGTTTGATGAGATGTGACTTGATGTTTATTGATCAGATGTGATTGGTAGATTGATGATTTAGGAATAGACGTTTGTTAATAAACACTTAGTAGTTGAATTGAAGGATTCTTGGTGGTTTTGGTGTTTTTCTGTGACGATTGCTGGTTGGAACAGTCAGTGCTGGGATTCCCAGCCTTCCTTCCCTGTTTCATTTAAAGTTCTGCTTCTCATTCCAACCAGGAAGAAGAACTTCACTCATTTAATAAGACTGATGTTTAGTTTAAGATCCTAACTTCAGCTGGAGCCCCGACTCTCTGATTAAGTAACCGTAATATTCATTGATTAATAGTTTGAACGGTTTAAATCAATCTCAATGATTTTAACACTTTCAGTAATTTAATACACTTAAGAGTTGTTGGCTAATGAATGCAGGTTTATTGCTGGAATAACCCGCATTGCTTTTAAATCATTTTGGTGTCTAATTACTCGCAGTATTATTGATTGATTTAATACTCAGTTAATTTAATCACAACTTGAATTGCCTCTAAAGCTTTTTGTCGGTGACTTCATTGCAGATATATAATTATTATTTCTTATTAATTAATAAATTAATTCATTTATTTAATTAATAATCAAGATTGTTTTTAATCATTTTTCAGTGGTTTTCTTGCATCTCAGCATCTAATTATCCAGAATTATTAATTAATAAATCACAAGTTTGTTCAGTTGATAATCCTAACTGCCTTTAATTCATTTTCAATGGTTTGGCACATTCAAGTAATTCCTTGTATTAATTGGATATCATGACGTTGTTTTGTCTCCTGATGTGCTTCATATTCCAACCAATCTCAAGGATGACTTTTCAAAGTTTAGGGGCATGGTATATGATAATATAATATAGAAAGAAATGTAGAAACACAATCACTTTCATGATCCTGATATCACCTCCTAAGCAGCTGCTGGAAAGCTTTGGTGACATATATATATATATATATATATATATATATATATATATATATATATATGGGCTTTTCTCAGTCTGCCCTGTATAAAATAAATACAAACTAAAACTTCTACATAATTAAGGTAAAAAAAATGTTGATAAGCTGATAATGATCCTACAGTTGCAGAGTCACTTAACATACCGAGCAGAACATAGTTCATTCTAGATCCTTTCACTTTGATAGCTAATGGCAGAGATCATGAATGCATCAGTAACTAATGAAACATGCCTAAATCCCAGAACCTGAACACAGTTACCATACATTTGGTAAGGTACTAATCCTACACAACATGTATTATAGACAGAAATGCAGTAAAACCCTGAATTCACTCTTGAATGCAATAAAACTCTCTTTCACTGTATTTATGATGAATTGGTACATAATCACACAAAAGTTATCATAGTATCAAGTCATATTGGCCCCAGTATGGATGATTTATTAAGGGTTGATAGTTACTGTACTTACCATGGAGAATCTTTCGGAATACAGTTGTGACAGTTCTTAAATGTGACAGGATAATAGATGGTCAAATAGACGTCCAGAATTGCGGCCTCGACAGATGGACGTGTCTTGGACGTCTATGGATGTTACTAGCTCAGTGGGTTTGATCTACAACTGAAGCTGATCTCCTTTGATCTCATTTGACCTCAGCACTGGAGATGCCATGGAGATGCTGAGATCAAAGGAGATGTTTTCAAAGGAGAAAGCAGCTTTATTCAGCCCCTTCAGCATTCACGCTTGCATTTTCTTCTGGACATGCAAACGTCTAGTTTCAGTAGACTTCCTGTTTGAGGGTGAATATTAAAGTTTGAGGCGTGGGAGCGCCGGAAATTCCTCACAATTCAGTTTTTACATTCAGTTTTATGTACAATGAACTTTCTAGTGATTTCAACTCTATAAAATACACATCTGTCCATATAGAATATTTATAAATAATAATTAAATACATAAAAGTGAAAAAGGGGTCGGATTTTATTTTTCTTAATTTTGTATTGAGGTGTCAGTCAAAATGTGGGAGGGGCCGGATCCTGTTCCTGCAAGATCTGGCCCAGATTAAGGTCTCTGCTTATGTAAAGACGTCTTCGTCCATGAAGCTCCTGATATGTTGGAAACTGTGTTGATGAATTTCAAAAACCTTTCTTTATGTTTCCTCCTGGTTTCAAACAGGGGACCTTTTGCGTGTGAAGCAAACGTGATAACCACTACACTACAGAAACTCTGCTGGAGGTTAACAGGGTTGTGTGAAAACATTTGACTACAAGCAGCAACTCAATCCAGAAGAGACTGGAACAAGAACACAGCTCCTTGGACCGCTTGGTTTCCTCACTCAGCTCATCTCACTCTGAGGGAAAAGTTGTTCTTGATGATAAAAAAGTTCTTCTGAGAACATCAGTCCTCATCACTTTCTACAGAGGAACATAGAGAGTGAGCTACCAGCAGCTGCTCTCTGTGGAGGAGAACATCAGTCCTCACCTCCACCCTTTGTGACAGGGTCTTGGTTCACTGGTGTGTGTGTGTGTGTGTGTGTTCCATGACACAATTGGATGTGTATTTGATGTTTCACATTGTGGATTTGCTTTGAGATCTGAGGTGCAAGAGGAGCTGCAGGGTGTGTGAGTGAAGGAGGAGGCACAGGAGGAGGTGCAGGAGGAGGCACAGGATGTGTGCAGGAGGAGGTGCAGGGTGTGTGAAGGAGGAGGCACAGGAGGAGGTGCAGGAGGAGGTGCAGGATGTGAGCAGGAGAAGCTGCCGGATGTTTGTGGAAGGAGCTGCAGGATAAGGTGGAGGAGGAGGTGCAGGAGGAGGTGCAGGATTGTGCAGGAGTTGCAGGAGGAGGCACAAGAGGAGCTGCAGGATGTGTGCATGAGCTGGCACATAAGGAGGCGCAGGGTGTGTGCAGCAGGAGGTGTAGGAGGAGGCACAACAGGAGGCGCAGGAGGAGGCGAAGAATGATGTGCAGGATGAGGCTCAGGAAAAGGCACAGGAGGAGGTACAGAATGAGGTGGAAGAGGAGGCGCAGGAAGAGGCGCAGGATTTGTGCAGGAGGAGGTGCAGGATATGTCCAGGAGAAGGTTAAGGAATAGGCGCAGGATAGTTCTATGGTAGAACTAGAAGCTCCGCCCACCTCACTACAACCTCCACTGGACTCTCTCCACCTATCAAGGCCAGCTGTCCCTACAGGCTCAGAGGCTCAGGTGTTCTGTTGAGCTGCTGCTGCCCCCTGGTGATCGCTGTGTGACGGTGCAGATCACTCAGTGTGACCAACACACAGCGGAGGATTCATTTCACTTTCAAGACACAATCAGTCCAACGCTTTCTGTCCATGCAGCTCTCTCTCTGTGCTGAGGACACGTCCTCAGGTGATGGAGGTGAAGGTGGTGAACAGCTCCTGCTCCACTCTACACAAGCTGAAAAACTCCCACACACAGGACACACAGCGTCCTCTCCGTTCTCCTCATTGGATCTTCAGGACACACAGCGTCCTCTCTGCTCTCCTCCACCTGCAGAGAGGACGGAACACAGGAGCCATCTTGGATGTTCTGTTAAAGAAGTGATTGGAGGTGAATTCATATGTTCTTGCAGAACGTCTCTTCAATCAAAGTTCTTGTTCCAGGACAGAAAATCTTTCCAGGGTAAAGGAGGAGTGACGGGGCAGAAAATAAAGAGCTTCGTCACAATCTAATGGAAGCTCAGTAAAAATGTAGAGAACATCATTTTAATGAATGTGTAAGGTTCTATTGAGATTTACAGGAGACCTCCAAAGTATTTCAGCATTTTCATAGTTTTTATGTTCTGAAGAGTCCATTTTTTTACAGTTTGGGATTTTCTTACAGTTTGAGAGAGAGCATTGAGAAGAAGACAAACTGTCTGAGGTATCTTTCCATAAATGATTGTGAAGTGTTGTTATTTCCAGTGTTGGACAGTGTATTCATTGTACTCCATGTACACCCACCAACGACCACTTGTTTACTAGAAATGACAACTCCAGGTACATTTGTGTGTTTTAAGAGTGTTGATAGTCTTCCTGGGGAAAACAAGTCAAATCAGGCTGCCTGCACTTCACACAGTCTGTCCTCTTCATGCTGACTTTGTCCTCTTCTAAATGGGACTAAACTGCTCTGTTGTCCGTCTCCTGTCTCAGTCTGATGTCTTCACCATCAGGAGGACGAGTGTGTGTCCTCAGAAGCCTGGTTGTTTCCTTTAATGAAGATCAATCCTTCAGGAGGACCTGCTAAGTTGATCACTGGATATTGTCCATGTAGCAGTGTTACCTGCTTCTTCTTCAAATGGAACATTTATTCTGAAGAGTCTCCATAAGAATGAAAAGTCCATCAATGTTATTTTTAGTCATTTATTTTAATTCATACAGTATTTGCTGCTTAAAATGTAAAAAATAAATCTAAAGTAAAGTTTCTAGGTACTTTGAATCAAGTTTAAATATCGCATGTTGGCCTGTTAGGTTTAAGAAAATAGAACTTTTTCAAGACTTTGTGATTTGCAGCTTGATCTTAATAACTCAATAGTTCATCTGTTCATCCTGACATTTCCATCAGAACAAGAGTGTTGACTTGAGTTTGTACTGTAGGCAGATATACTGTGTGGGAATTAGGCCCTGAATATCCCAAAAGTAGTTTTTCTTTTCTAAATGTGTAAAGCTGTGTACTCACATTATTCCAGGCTCAGTGGAAGCGGCCGCCAAACCACTAAGCAAAAGGTCAAACTTTGAAAGAAGTCAACTCTTCTCAGCTTTTTAAGGTGGTTGCTGATCCAGAGGAGGTGTTAAAGTCGCTCTAGAGACCAAGTAAAAACAACCTCAGCTGATTGGAGCGGTCTGTATGCAGCTGGATCCAGGTCCAAAGGTTTATTCTGAAAAATAAATGTGATTAAAAAAAATATTTTTCGATTTCTGAATGTTCAAGGTTTGATCTTCAATTTTGAAAAAATTAAAACTCTGTATTCAAAATAAAAATAAGAGTATGAAAAGTTTTTTCACCTTACATATAATTTTGATTCAGCTCTGGAATTCTTTTGATAAAATCCTTTATTTTCATGTTTCACTCATATAGTTTTTAAAATGTAGGTGTTATTTTTTCAGTTGCAGGTTTAATGTTTTCAGATTAGGATCTTATTTCTTTCACATTCAAATCCTGGTTTCAAGTTTCTAATTTTGTTTTTTACTCTCAGATCTTAATTTTTCAAGTTCAAACTTTTGGCCTTGTTCTGGCGTGGGGGCGTGGCTTCTACTGAGAGGGGCGTGGCTTTCACTGAGCGGGGTGTGGGATCGTGGTGCTTTCAGGAACAGTGGGTACTTTGATATATACAACTGAAAACTCTCTATACACTGTATTCACCCCATAGCTGTAATTAAAGTTAAATATTTAATTACATCTAAAGAGCAAAGGTACAGTAGAAATCCTTCTGAGTATCGTGAGGCTGAGTAACATTCAGGAAGATGTTTTTAGGTGTGAAAGCAGCTTTGTTTGAACTGGCTTCATACTATCAGATGCTGGTAAAGTTCTCAAAGTCTTCATTTCAAACTTCAGTCCTCCTCAGTCGTCCTTTTTAACAATGTTTTTATGAGCTTCCTTTGAATCTCAATGAAGGAAACACAATCAGGGAACGCCCTGAGCTTTCTTTGAACCGCTGTCACTCACAACCCCACATATGACCCCTATTAGGAGAACTCCTATTCTCACTTTAATAGTCACTTTAATTTGAAAAAGAACTCCTATTCTCACTTTCATAGTCACTTTAATTTGAAAAAGAACTCCTATTCTCACTTTCATAGTCACTTTAATTTGATAGAATTTCATATTTTCACCTTGATTTTCATTTTAATAAAAAAAAAACTCCCATTCCCACTTCCATGTTCACTTTAATTGGAAAAAAACATACATTCTATTTTCACCTAGATGTTAGTTAGTTAGTTAGTTTTAGCAGTAACTGGCTGCTCCATTCTCACTTCTCCTCCAACCAGGCACACACACACACACACACACTGCAGCCGTGCCTCCTGGAGGTCGTTTGGAGAGACGCACCAACGCCATCTAGTGTCCCAGAGACAGTGGTGCCTGTCAGATTCTCTTACAGCAGCCAGCCAGGTGGAAGATTTCATAAATACAATGAAGTTTTAATTGAATTCCAGCAGGACCACTTCTCATTGTGCAACCTTTAGTGATAATTTATTTACACATGTTCGAGATAATATCAAAGTAAGTGGTGTATTAGTAATGATATCAGTGATTTCATGTCTGTTTGTTTTTGTTGTTTTACTATTTACAATAAAAACCACAGAAACATTAAAACAGACAACAGATAGATATCAGTACAAATGAGTCAGAAGAGAGGAATCCCTGGATAAACTAGTTATTGAGGTACAATCAGATGACTAGCTAGAGAAAAGGTGATTGAAGACATATTTCTCGAAAAATGTAAGGATGAGTACGAGCACATTACAACTCTACAAAGCTGATTTCCTTTGATCTCAGCGTCTCCATGGCTCCAGTGCTGATCTCCTATCAGATCAAAGGAGATCAGTGCCTTTTGCCATGGAGATGCTCAGATCCAAGATTTCCTCCGGCTTTGATCTCCGTTGATCTCCATCCGGTGCCTCTCCCATCCACTTTGTGATGAAAGGCTCATTATTGTTCTTTTTCACAACCTTGGTGATGACGTCATCATTAGATTCAGGTATGCTGAAGCAGGCAGAGAACTAAAACATGCAGGACACCAGCACTCTCTGACCCAGTTTGGACACCCTGTCGTAGACCATCAAGAGACAGCTTAGTTTTATCCTACTGATGACGTGTTGCTGCCATAGTCATCATGCTCTGTTTCAAGTTTGTTCCCACAGACACCAGAGCACTCTGTAACAGGATTTGACAGATAGTGACGGGGCGCGGCCACCAGGGGGCATTGGTTATTGATGTAGCTTAAAGAGGTGGAACAGATTAAACATTCAGATGAAACAATCAGCAAATAAAAGTAAAATGAAGAAAATGTATAAGGGTGTATTAGTCAATGATATCAGTGATTTCATGTCTGTTTGTTTTTGTTTTTTTACTATTTACAATAAAAACCACAGAAACATTAAAACAGACAACAGATAGATATCATTACAAATGAGTCAGAAGAGAGGAATCCCTGGAAAAATAAGTTATTGAGATACAATCAGATGACTGGGAACTCATTTATAAAGGAAAAGACGTCCTGTCACTATGAGTGTACAATCAAACAATACAAGAGTAACTGAAATACAGTATAAAGATATTTATAGATTTTATATAGATGACAAAGGGGTTAAAAAAATGCATCTAAGAAGAAGAATACATGACATAGAGAATCCCATAAATGTAGAACGAAGGAGATGGAACATAAATACAAGAAATATAAGAATAAGTTCACTCATATGGTGAGAAAATTTAAAAAGAATTATTTTAAGAAAGTACCAGAAAACAATAAATACGATGTCAGCAGTACATAGAAGGTTCTACATAATATCATTCAACAGGCTTCCAGTAAGGATACTGTAATTGAAAACAGACACACTTCACAAACTACAGACCCACAATTCTCCCAAATCCTAGAAAAACTCTTCAACGAGATACTAGATACATTCAGAGAAATGAACTCTAATTCATTAAATCCAGGTACAACCAAAATCATGATATTTGGAAAATATGAAATAAATAAACAGGTAAAGGTTCAGGTAGAGGGTGTAGATAGAGAAAAGGTGATTGAAGACAAATTTCTAGAAAAATGTAAGGATGAGTACGAGCACATTACAACTCTACAAAGCTGATTTCCTTTGATCTAAGCGTCTCCATGGCTCCAGTGCTGATCTCCTATCAGATCAAAGGAGATCAGCGCCTTTTGTAATGGAGATGCTCAGATCAAAGATTTCCTCCGGCTTTGATCTCCATTGATCTCCACCCAGTGACTCTCCCATCCACTTTGCAATGAAAGGCTCATTATTGTTCTTTTTCACAACCTTGGTGATGACGTCATCATTAGATTCAGGTATGCTGAAGCAGGCAGAGAACTAAAACATGCAGGACACCAGCACTCTCTGACCCAGTTTGGACACCCTGTCGTAGACCATCAAGAGACAGCTTAGTTTTATCCTACTGATGATGTGTTGCTGCAATAGTCATCTTGCTCAGTTTCTTCCCATAAAGAGCCTGAACAGGGACTTGAACCCTGGACCCTCAGATTAAAAGTCTGATGCTCTACCGTCTGAGCTACCCAGGCCTGCCAACACAATGTTTTGTCTCCATATGATTCTCACTTATGAGTGAGATGAAGTAGACACTGATCCTGACCACCAAGGTGCAGAAGTGGAGACTCTTCTTGCTCGCTGTTTTGAAACTCAACAAATTGTAGTCCGTTGTTCCTTCCTGGAAAAAGACAGTCCGTCCAACACCAGCAACTTGTCCATCAGAGACATTTGGACCACCAGAGTTAGAATGATGTCACTCAGTAAAACTGCTCAGCTCGTAGCTCTGTGTCATGCTACATGCTACATGCAACATGTGAAAGAGTTTTGGGGCTCACAAAGCAGTAATGCAACATGCTAACCATGCTAACCATGATTAAAGTGACTGATACACTCATAAACAGTGAACTGTGTCCCTTGGTCTACAGGACACAGCGCAGTGCCGAGCCTCTATCTAGGTGAACTGGAGACTGTGAGGCTGGTCTGCAGCAAAAACCTCCACATATCTTTTATGTAGAGAGTAGAAATTAGGCTTTATATATTTAATAAGGACTCATACCAGTACGTGCTATTGGCAAGTAGCTTAAGGTTAGTACTAATATTTGTACTCCTCCTTTAAAAAAAGTGGTATGGTTGCATGAGCAAAGCAGGATTTGACTACCTTTGTCACCTGACAGTCAAAGGACAGGTCGGAGTCGAACACCACACCTAAATCGTGGGCCTCTTTTCAAACATTGCTCAATGAGCTACCAAGACTAGAGCAAAGGTTGTTAAAACCACCAGAACTTGGTCCATTGGGGGCGATCAAAATGATTTCAGCTTTTAAACCGTTTAGCTGTAAAAAGTTTTTGGACTTTGGTTCTTTACTTTTGTGAGGCAGGACAGGATAGAGGCAGAATCCGTAGAGCAAGGCTTTATAGGGAAGTTCAGTTGTGTGTCGTCTTCATAAAAATGTAAGTTAACATTAAGGCCACCCAAAACAGAGCCTTGAGGGACACCACAACAAAGAGCAGCCTCTGTCTGATAAATACCAGGAAAACTAATAAAGAGCAACACCAGTGATGTCAACAAAAAATAAATCAATCAATGAAAAAAGTCCCTCTTTCATTACAGAGCTGAAGATGTGACCACAAAGGAGTTTGGACTCTCAGACTGTTCATGTCCAAAAGATTCTTTCACATTAGTTCCTCATGTTAAAAAAAAGAAAAGTTAATATATCATTACAGAGCTGAGATAACTGAACTCCACAGGTTTACTTGTTAGCAGTCAGCTCAATGGCCAGTTTGGGAATTGAACCCAAGACCTTGGTGTGATTAGCACCACACTCTGACCAGCTGAGCTAACCAGCCAATCACATGACTGATCTAGAAGAACCAGGAACCATCAGGGATCACCAAAATAAGAACCAGACTCAGTGACCTGCAACTGTTGTGTTGTTTATTTCAGTAGTATCCAGACCATCTTGTTCATCGTAGGAACATTTTGGTAGTTTTTCTCTGCCTGGCCGGCAAGTACATGTAGGGAGAGATCAGACGGAGATTACTGAGTGTATACTGAGAGCACTGAATCTGACTACAGTATATTGTTGTTAATAACTTTGATTTCCTCAACAAAAGACAGTACTGGAGAGGAGACAACTGTAGATCTTCCTGCTGTGTTTCTCCAAGGTAAGTACAGTAACTATCAACTTTTAATAAATCACCCATACTGGGGGTCAATATGACTTGATACTATGATAACTTTGTTTGGTTATGTACCAATTCATCATAATTATACTGACGGCTGGTTCAGGTTTTATTGAAGATTTAAATTTGGTAGTGTTTTTTGAGTCAGCAGAGTCCTGTGTAGTTTCCTAAATGACTCTCTATCCTGCTTCCATTACGACCACTAGTAGAGTAGTCTTTGCCGAAACCCGGGATTGAACCAGGGACCTTTAGATCTTCAGTCTAACGCTCTCCCAGCTGAGCTATTTCGGCCTACATGAGGTGATTTCTCATGAAGATATGGAAATTTAACATCAGAACCCCTGTACTAACTACTGGATCACCACAGGATCAGCTTGGTTTCCATTGTGCTCACTCATACTTCCTCAACTACCTGTGAAGACTCTCCATCCACCTGGTTGACGTAGTCCTGAGGAGGACTTTCCTTCCATTGTAACGCCTCAAAAGTCTTGAATGAACATCGGCTCAGAGTCATTCTGGCAAATGAATCCAGGATCCACTCTACCAACTGAGCTATGGAAGGGTGTAAACTGTGTTTCCTAGCAGGGGAGAAATAATTCCAGTGGAAAAGACACACATCAATAGTTTACATTGTGCTGACTCATGTTTCAGAAAAGCCTCGGGATTTCAACAGTGGATCCTCAGATTAAAAGTGCATCATTGATAAACTTCATCACTTCAGAGCGCTTCCTTTGAAGCCTTGAGGACTGTGGTAAGATGTCGTGACTTTGAAGTTTGAACTTCCAACTCAACATTTATGTTACAAAGTCAACTTGCTCTTCTAAATCCTACAAACTCAGTTTTATGAAAAGTACTCCTTCGAGCAAGATTTGAACCAGCAACTTAATAATGTCAATGTTGTCCAGTACAGTCCTCCCCTCTACCAACTGAGGTTTACGGCCAGGATAATAAATTCCCCAGGACTATACACAGGTGAAGTTTTGACACTGGATCAGCTTGGTTTCCATTGTGCTAACTCAAACTTCCTCAAGAAGCAGTGAAGACTCTCCATCCACCTGGTTCTGGGTCTTAAGACACCCAACGAGTGTCAGTGATACAGTCGACATGGTCCAGCAGTCGTGTTGTTGCTACTTCTTGTTAATGGAAGATCAAACAGACATAGAACTGTGACAGTAGAATTCCAGTAGAAAGCAATCGGACACTGATACGTCACTAGAACAACAAAAACAACTTCATGACAATTTGAGAGTCAAAGACGATGAAGAGAATCCATGCATATGATGCAGAGCAGAGCACACAGATCCACTTCCTCCAGTCATTGAAGGTGACCTCATGACCTCAACACCATCTTTATCACTCTCAAAGAGTGCAGACGGCTCTCTGCTGAGTCGCTATAGTGACCTTTGATCTTCCATTTGGCTGGAGGCTGTGGACATCATAGAGCAGGTCAATCTACCTGACATTACCAGGTTGGGTGGATTTCACCTGCGGAAGTCTGATCTTGAATCAATGGGTAACATCAAAAAGATTCTGGACTACTAGAGGTGATCTAGTGTTTTGACAAGGCAATCCATGTTCACCTCCTGATGGATGTGGTCGTCTATTAGCACATCATGAAACTGGCCTTCACTGAGGAGGAGTTGGTGACATGAGGACCTTCATGGAGAAGGTGGCTGATGAGAAGATGAGAGCCAGACACACAGACCCAGTAGTGGCAGGGAGCCGAGGTTTGAAGAAACCTTCAAATGACTGGCCAAAGGAGGAAAAACACCTGCACTCTGGGTGCAGCGCCACCGCATGGTAGATGTGATCAACGTCTTCATCAGAACTGAGCGACTTGCAGACCACACCAGACATCTGTCCTGCTTTGTTACCAAGATGCTTCACATCTTTGCTGCTGCAGGCCGTCATCAATACGCCAAGTGCTCACGACAGAACTGTCAACTCATGAAGGAACTCCAAACTTTGCCTGCTTACAAGGAACCGTAAACGTTCCACTGCCCAGGAGAACCAGGTTTTTCTTTCCTCCAGCCATGAGTGGTCCACCACTTGGTGTGACATCTGCAATCTGGAAACTCTAACAATCAACTCACCATCATGAACAAGCCCTGATTAGACCCTCATAAGCAGTGTTGCCACCTTGAAAAAGTAATATTACTGATTACTAGTTACTCATTTAAAAGTAACGTAGTTACTTTACAGATTACTTGCTTTTAAAAGTAACTAAGTTAGATTACAAATAACTTATTTAGTTACTTCCAACAGCTGTCTACAACACCCCCACCGTCTGAACAGGCGGGGGGCTTCCTGCCATTCTATCTTTTGACTAAAGAACAATAGAAAACTAGTGTAACATCTCTGCAGTTGTTATTGTTGTAATGATTCAATGAGGATGTTTGTTGGTTCCTATAATTTTATGGTACATGAACGCAGCATTACAGTGAGGTGGCCTGTGATTGGCTGAGAGTGGAGAGGGGGGCGGGGTCAGGTGTACCAGTTTCACATGAGAGTTGATTTTCAACATTGTCGACATCTTCCATGTTATTATACATCTTTACAAACATGTTGGTGAAGAAATTGTTTGATAATGATTTAGTTGTCAGGTTAGTGAAATATCTCCTAAAATGTTCTGACTCCAACCATGAAATCCTCACTAACAGACAACACTTCCATAAATCCTCCCCTCCAGCAAGCAGCCACACACCACAATCCAAATTGTCCTGGTGAGAGAGGGACAGTGTCCTGGTGAGAGAGGGACAGTGTCCTGGTGAGAGAGGGACACATGCTGCTCAGGGCTTTTCCTCCTTGTCTTACATGAACTGATTCAGTTCAATAAAAAAAACCAACACAGGGGATGTAGCTCAGTGGTAGAGTGCATGCTTAGCATGTATGAGGTCCTGGGTTCAATCCCCAGCATCTCCAAGCTTTATGTCTCACATCAACAGCAGCAAGTAAATTAATAGTGAGTTAATGTCCCTTGATTGTGAGGAGACAAGAGACAAACAGGCTCTGACACATCTCACTCTGAAGCATTAGACACTTTTCTGTCCTATTCTACAAACTTCTTCAAGTCTTCTTCACCATCGCTCTATATTCTTTATCATCTTTGACAGGTGGAGCCACTCAAAGTAGTAGTAGTTTCAAACCTTTATTGAAAGACTCAGTCTCCTGATCATTGAATGTCCACTTCGAGAAACCAACTCTTGGACAAATGAGCCACACCCTTCCAAGAAAAGCAGCTCCAGCAACCGGACACACAACACAATCAAAGCTTTGATAGTGAATGGTGAAGACAAGCTCCTCAGGAGTTTTCCTCCTTGTCTTTCATGAACTGATTCAGTTGATAACAATCCAAGAACTTCAATTTCACAAAATTCATTTTTATACTTTGATTTGACAAGATTTCTTTCTTCACTTAGAACTTTTTGAACAAAGTCCTATTTTCATTGTGATGTTCACTTTAATTGACTTGATTTTGACAGAAATCTCTTTTTAAAATCAAAATGAAGATGTAACTAGGTAGACCAGGTAGCTACAACACTGAGCAGGGAGCATCTCCATGGCAACAGACACTGATCTCCTTTGATATCCTTAGATCTCCTTTGATATCCTTAGATCTCCTTTGATATCCTTAGATCTCCTTTGATCTCCGTGAGGTGCCTCTCTCATCTGCTGAATTGAATCCACAGGCAGTAATGAGACATTGATGGACTCTGCCGCTCTCTGATTATGTAACTAAACACACCTGTGAGCTAAGTATTTCAGCATTTTCATAATTTTTATGTTCTGAAGAGTCCATTTTTTTACAGTTTGGGATTTTCTTACAGTTTGAGAGAGAGCATTGAGAAGAAGACAAACTGTCTGAGATATCTTTCCATAAATGATTGTGAAGTGTTGTTATTTCCAGTGTTAGTCAGTGTATTCATTGTACTCCATGTACACCCACCAACGACCCCTTGTATGCTAGAAATGACAACTCCAGGTACATTTGTGTGGTTTTAAGAGTGTTGATAGTCTTCCTGTGGAAAACAAGTCAAATCAGGCTGCCTGCACTTGGATGTAAACAGAGACACAGATTTGATCCAGATCTCCACCGTGGCCGCAGATTTCAGGAATCATTGTTTGTGGCCAGTCGTAGTTGCGTTGATGTGTAAATGCGCGGCCCAAACGCAGAGAAATATCCTGTTTTCTTCCGATACCGAGGTACGTCAGGAAACCTTTGCAGGTGTTTTGAGTTCACGAGCTGATTAGGGTGTGACACCGTGACTTTCCAAAACTCAGTGGTAGAGCGCATGCTTAGCATGTATGAGGTCCTGGGTTCAATCCCCAGCATCTCCAAGCTTTATGTCTGACATCAACAGCAGCAAGTAAATTAATAGTGAGTTAGTGTCCCTTGATTGTGAGGAGACAAGAGACAAACAGGCTCTGACACGTCTCACTCTGAAGCATTAGACACTTTTCTGTCCCATTCTACAAACTTCTTCAAGTCTTCTTCACCTTCGCTCTATATTCTTTATCATCTTTGACAGGTGAAACCACTCAAAGTAGTAGTTCCATTTCTCATTTTCTGAGACCCTGAATTTTGGGTTTTAATTATCTGTACGCCATAATCCTCAACATTTCAAGAAATAAAGGCTTGAAATAAATCAGGAACAGACTTTCTACCAACCACCTCCTTCCAGATTATCCTGCCTTGGCAGACATGAGAGAGTAAAGGACTCCCACGTGACAGGCAGGGATACTCACCACTATACTAACGAGGATATGCTGATGTTACTGCCTGTCTGTCATAGTGTCTCAGGGGTGTAACACACACACACACACACACACACACACACACACACACACACACACACACAGACACCGATACAAATATTCCGCCAAGAAAAAGGCAAAAAATGCTGTGTTCAGCATTAGATGTGGAGGGGTCTCGTCTCAAGATGCACCAATACCGATACCGATACCAGGATGGGGTAGTGAAAGTGCTTGGGTGTCTGTTTCCACTTGTCTTCAGAGCTCGTCACATGTGACCAGATGACCTGAGACCAGAGTTAATGCTGGGAGTAAACGGGCCCAGTGACATTTGACTGATATCACTGGATTGTCTTTGGTCTTTGAACGTGAACCGTTATCGTTCAACACCAAGAATTAGAGCTAAAACATTTGCCCCGTGTGAGGCTCGAACTCACAACCTACAGATTATGAGACTGACGCGCTGCCAACTGCACCAACGAGGCCTGAAAACCTTCTGTAATGGGTGTTACTTCATGTCTATATACTATATACTGCACAGAACTATGTTAGCTAGAACCAATGACATGAAATATTCAAGCTCACAACCTTTATTCAGACAAGGCAGGATAGTTAAATTTGTTCATTATTGATGATGACTAAAAGTTGATGTTTCATTGGCCGGGAATCGGACACGGGCCTCCCAGGTGGCAGGCGAGAATTCTACCACTGAACAACCAATTCTAATGTTGCATGAGAGGTCATGTGACCTAACAGCTGAGCTCAGTGGACTCAGGGTACATTGATAAGCCCCTCCCCCACTGTGTGTGTGTGTGTGTGTGTCCTGTGAGGGACTGGTGAACCTGTCCAGGTGTCTCCTCCCTGCAACCCTGCACAGGATGAAGTGTAATAGAAGGACTGAAAGAGGATTTGCTTCTTAATGTCAGTAGAATGATCAGCCACCAACGAAGAAAGCAGGACTTCTAGTCCAGGATATACGGTAATGAACAATAGAAAACATTGTACCGGGACTGAAACATGTTTATCCTGATTGATCACAGAGTAAAAGAAGGTTAAAAAATGTTCTGTAAAAACAGAAGGAGAAATCAATGAAAGCACTCATGTGTGTTCTTTAGAGACTGAAAGACAGAATGTTTCTCACAAGACGTGGGGAAGATCCTCTAACTTCCTGACATCCCAGCTGCTCTCTTGTTGCTTTGTCATGTTAGAGAAACATTGAGTGAAGGAGCTGCAGTGTGATGGTGACAATGAGCTGCTTGAACCAACACTTTAGCCTCTATCAACTTCAACACCCCAGATGGGACTCCAACCCACAACCCCTGGACATTCTGACCTACAAACATACAAGGTCACGTGTGCTGGAGAATTTTCTGGTCTTTCCTTGCTCCACCCGTCTCACAGCCTTTACCCTGATGAGCTTGTTTGCTTGTTCAAGCCTCTTCTGTCCAAGCCAACACTGTCAACAAGACCAACAGCACCCTGGAAACTAATCACACTGCAGGAAATGGAAGGTGGAATTCCTTGAAGTGGACTTTCATGTCCCCCATGTCCCTGAACAAGGACCTCAGTGGGAAGAAGATCCTACAAGGAACCTGGATTGTTGAAGAACAAATGTTCCACAATAAAGCACAGAGAATCTGGTTGTGATGAAACAATGAGTGCTCATATTCTCCACTGAAATGATTTTCTCAACAAAGCAAAGCAAAGAGAAGTGCTAAGTCCAGTGGATGATGTTGCTCTCAGACCCTCCTTGTGATTCCTGCTCTGAGCAGAGTGGAGCAGTGGAAGCCTGCTGGGCCCAGAACCCAGAGCTCCATGGATCCAAACCTTCCTCTGTTACTGACACTTTCTGGACTATGTCTTCCAGAACGTTCCCAGGGAGGCTGTGAAGTGTGATAACCTGATGGTTCTATCTGCTAACTCTGTTTGGTGATGTCGTAGTGATGTCATAAAAGAATGGAAAAGATCAAAGTAACAACATTTCTTTCTTCAATTTGATCTCAACTTTGATCTGACAAAAGCCTTTCAAACCACTCAAGGTCACTTCACAAAGTTAAATAATCCAGACCGTTCCTCTGACAGGGGTCTACTAATGGTACCAAGAACAAGGCTCATTACCAGGGTGACAGAGCCTTTACTCTCCGGCCCCTCGGCTCTGGAACTCAGGCAGGAAAACTCAATATCCTGTTTTAAGTCTCTTCTTAACACTCATTTTTATCACTTGGCTTTTATAAACTGACGTTATCTTGTTTTTAGATTCTTTTTCTTCTTGTCTATTTTTGTTTGTTCTGTATTTCAATGTTGTACATTGTATTGTGTTTTTAATGTAAAAGCACTTTAATACTGAGTTTAGAAAAGTGTTATAGAAATAAAGTCATTATGTTTGCTGGTTATGTAACCTCAGAGACTTTTCATACTTGATATGATCAAGATAAACAGCAGCTCCACCAGAGTATTTCTCAACTGGACAGCAGCTCCTCAGGATATCAGTCATTTGACAATTGGGTGGAGATCAGAGTTCCCCAATTCTTGGCCAGTTGTAACACACCTGAACACAATAAGAGCTTCCTTACTTGGCTTTTTTTACAAACTTGATGATGACATCAACATCAGATTGAGGTGTGCTGAAGCTGGGAGAGCTAGAACGTGCAGGGCACCGGCACTTAAGTTGTTGGATTGTGGAACCCTGGTGTAGATCATGAAAGCAACACTCCTCTGCATGGAGACTCCAGAGAACTGTTCTGTATTGACATAGAACATCACGAGACAGAAACAGGGACTTCAACCCTGGAAACCAGGATCAAATGGTGAGACAATAGAGAAGTGTGTATAAATGGATGAACTGTCCACCTTTTGACATTATTGAACACACCTGACATTTTATCAAGGAAGTGAGTTTGTCAGTGTTTGGTTGAAATGTTGGAGTCATGGGACCACGTGGCCAAATGGATAAGGCGTCTGACTTCGGATCAGAAGGTTGAGGGTTCAAGTCCCTTCGTGGTTAAAACTATCCATCATGTAATATGTGAAGTACCATTAGAGAGTCTCATCATGGTTTCACCACATTTATTAGACTTCATCTAGAAAAGCTGCTTCTGCTAACGTCACATATGAAATTACTCAACAGTCATTGAGTCAAAAACTTGATCTTCTGATAGCATCTTAAGTTTACATGAAATGACTTTCAGTCATTGCTCTGTCCTCATTGTCCTTTTACTTCCTCACCTGCTGCTCCTGTTGCTCGTTGGTTGGTTGGTTGGTTGCTGCATGACTTTGGTGAGTGTGTCTGTTGCCTTCAGGGGCAATGGGAAATAAAACCACAACATGAAAGAAACACTAGACCAACCATTTGTAGGAGGGGGTCGTGGTAATGTAGGATTCGCTTCGTTTTTTATATGTTGATTGTTCAGGTGTGAGACTTTGTTTTTATTTTTGAAATAAAAGCTGTTGATCCAGTCTGTTTTTGGCAGCGACCAAATTCAGTTCAGATCCACATCAGAACCTTAATGTGATTTGTTAACAAGTGAAAGAGCCAATAGGTTGTAAGGGCCCATGACTCCACCCCTCTGAAATGTGACACTTCATGCAAGTAGTTAAAACACGTACATACAGTACATACATACATACATACATACATACATACATACATACATACATACATACATACATACATACATACATACATACATACATACATACATATATATATAAAAACAATAAATAAATGCAGCAGATGAAAACATAACCTAACTTGGTTGGTGAAGTTAATAACTAATAATTTTGTTAAGATCAAAGTGAAGATCGAAGTAAAATAACTTTGATCGTTTCCATTCTTTTATGACATCACTATGACATCACCAAACAGAGTCAGCAAATAGAACCATCAGGGCATCACAGTTCACAGCCTCCCTGGGAAAGTTCTGGAATACATAGTACTTCACCAAGGTTGTGTCTTGTCAGCCCTTCTGTTTGTGATTTTCATGGACAGGGTGTCGAGGTGCAGCTGAGGCAAGAGGAGACAAAAACTCAGGGAGGCTGACAGTAAGGTAAGGCTCTATACTTTCTATTTCATTGGACTTATACTTTCTTACAGGTCTGTGCTCTCTCTCTCTCTCTCTCTCTCTCTCTCTCTCTCTCTCTCAAAGAAAATTACTTCTTTATCACATCACAGCTGAAGCTCCAGACTTTCGCCGACATTTCACTGTGTTAATGTGACGTATATCCATGTCTGTGTGGCCGTAATCGTATAGTGGTTAGTACTCTGCGTTGTGGCCGCAGCAACCCTGGTTCAAATCCGGGTCACGGCAGTAGCTCCTAAAGAGTTCATGTTGTCGTCACTCATGAAGCTGCTCTATCATTAAGAAGATTCTAACTCTTTTAAAATCTACCATCAGGATGTCTCTCTCTCTCATAGTTGATCTAGAATAAAATAGTTACTCACTATCTATCATATGTTGTTGTTTCTGTTCATATTTATTTATGTTCTTAAATTCTATTAACATTTCAGTACAAATATTAGGGGTCCTTATTACCTGCTGTGGAAAATGGACCTCGGGGTTCAGATTCTATGAGGGTCCTTTTACAATCTTACACCGGCACAGAGCCTCGATGGAGCCTTGGCCAAATGAAGCCTCATCAACCATTTTCTTTATTTTCTGACTCCACCAGATGGCGCTGTTGGTTTGAAGATAGAGGCTGAAAGATTGGCCATGAAGTGTGTTTTCAAATATTTGTTGAACAGACAGCGCCATCTGCTTGTATGGGAGGCTGCCTGAGAATAGCAGGTGCTGTGAGCTTTTAATCCCCCTGGCTAGAGGGCGCTCTTCTTGCTCTTTTTCAACTCAAACTTTCACAAACACATCAATGTTGGTAAACTCTGTGTGACCTGAGGCCTGAGTACTACAAAGCTGGATTTTCTCTTATCGAGATAACTTCAGGATTAACTCTGGTTTTCCGTACAATGACGCTAGTTCACTTCTCACCAGGATAACTCACCTGGTAACTTACCACGAAAATCTAACCTGCTGGTTATGTTCTGGATAAGATGTCAAAGCTCCGCCTCCTGACCAATTGGAAAATTCAATTCAATTCAATTCAATTTTATTTGTAAAGCGCTAAATCACATCAACAAACATCTCAAAGCGCTCTTACAATGATAGAGTACAACAGGACCCAACTAAACCCTTCCAAAGCAAGCAGGTGTAACAAGCAACAGTGGCCAGGAAAAACTCCCTCGCATGGAGAGAAGTTCAAGAACTCCCTCTTCAGGAAGAAACCGTGGGGCGGACCCTAGACTCTGGAAGGACGGCCATCCGCCTTGACCGGTTGGGGGGAGAAGTACATGGGATAGGACAGGGAGAGAGAGGAAAAGAAGAGGGAGAGAGAGAGTGGCAGACAGGCCAGATAAGTACAAATACTAAGAAAAGTCTATGATGAGCGTTGGTCTGATGATGAGCCAATCTCAGTCTGGAGTTTAAGGGCCGTGCCGTTGCGGTGGGGTCCCGGTGCTGTGGGGGGGGTCGGGTAGTAGGACCGTCGTAACTCCACTCTGTGAGTCTTGGGTCTGATCCCCTGGATCCTGCTCTCCTCCTGTCAGGGATAAAAAAGACGGCGGCAGTGTCTGGTGTCTACAGTAATGTTGTTACACAGAGAGAAAGAAAGAAAGACAAGAAACAGAACCTCCAAATGTAGAGTTCCTCCCTTTAACGGGAGAGAAAAAATCCCCTCAGCAGTCTAGGCTTATAGCAGCTCAACTTAGTGCTCCTATTTTATTCCTATTTTATTCCTAAGGATAAGCTTTATCAAATAGGAATGTTTTTAGTCTACTCTTAAATAAACTAATGGTGTCGGCCTTTCGGACCGAGGCTGGTAGTTGATTCCAGAGTAAAGGAGCCATATGGCTGAAACTCCTGCCTCCTGTTTTACTTTTATGGACTTTAGGGATTACCAACAGTCCTGCATCCTCAGAGCGAAGGGCTCGTGGAGGGTGATAAACTTCTAGAAGTTTCTCGATATAGGACGGAGCCTTCTGATGAAGAGTTTTATATGTGATCAGAAGGATCTTGAATTCTATTCTAGATTTAATTGGAAGCCAGTGTAAGGATGCTAAGACTGGGGAGATGTGCTCTCTTCTTCCAGTTCTGGTTAGTAAACGTGCAGCAGCGTTCTGCACTAGCTGTAAGGTCCTAACAGAGGAGTTTGGACATCCTGACATTAGGGAGTTACAATAATCTAATCTTGAAGTCACAAAGGCATGAATAATTTTTTCTGCATCTTTGAAGGACAAGAAGTTTCTAATTTTTGCAATATTCCTTAGATGGAAGAAGGCTGTCCTGGAGACATGTTTAACATGGGAAATAAAGGACAGATCCTGATCAAAAATAACACCCAGGTTCCTAATATCACTGTTAGAGGTTAAGGTAATATTATCTAACCTAATCAGACTGTCTGAAAAGTTATCCCTGAGCTTTTTAGGACCTAGGATTAGAACCTCAGTCTTGGATGTGTTGAGCATTAAGAAGTTGATAGACATCCAGGACTTAACGTCCCTGAGGCAGGACTCTAGTTTAACAAGTTGGTCGGCCTGATTGGCTTTAATTGATAAATATAGCTGAGTATCATCTGCATAACAATGAAAGTTAATGCTGTGTTTCCTAATAATATTTCCGAGTGGTAACATATAGAGATTAAACAATATCGGTCCGAGGACGGAGCCTTGTGGTACTCCACACCGGACCCGTTCATGCATTGAAGATTTGTTATTTACATGAACAAATTGAAAGCGGTCAGATAAATATGATTTAAACCAGTTTAAGGCTAAGTTTTTAATGCCGACGGCATCTTCTAATCTCCTTAAAAGTATATTATGATCGACAGTATCAAATGCGGCACTAAGGTCCAGAAGAACTAAAACCGATAGAAGACCTCTATCTGAGGCCGTTAGAAGGTCATTAGTAACTTTTAGCAGTGCAGTCTCTGTACTGTGGTTCATTCTGAAGCCGGACTGAAGGTCCTCTAACAGATTATTCTCCTGCAGATAATCCTGGAGTTGTTTAGCCACTACTTTCTCCAGAACCTTTGACAGGAAAGGAAGGTTGGAGATGGGCCTGTAGTTTGAGAGAAGGCTTGTGTCTAAGTTTGGCTTCTTAATGAGAGGTTTAATAACTGCTAGTTTAAAGGATTGGGGCACATAGCCTATTGATAGAGACTGGTTAATAATTGCGAGTATAGAATTATTAATTAGTGGCAGTGCCTCTTTCAGAATTCTAGTAGGAATTGGGTCCAACAGGCTAGTAGTTGGTTTAGCAGAAGAAATAAGGGAATTTAGTTCGACTAGTTGTATTTGCTGAAAGCATTCCAGATGACTGTTAGGTTTAACCAGTTCCTCTGTTATGGGGCTAACGGACGGTAGGGTTTGATGGATGTTATCCCTAAGCGTTGTAATTTTATTTTGAAAGAACTTCATGAAGTCCTCACTACATATATTGTTAGGAATGGTGGGCTCAACGCTATTTTGGTTCTTGGTCAGTTTGGCTACAGTACTGAAAAGAAACCGAGGGTTGTTTTTGTTTTCCTCTATTAAGGATGAGTAGTAATTAGTTCTACTTCTACTCAGAGCTTTCTTATAAGTTTTGAAGCTATCCTTCCAGGCTATATAATCTAGGTCTGTTTTTGTTGAACGCCAAGTTCTTTGGCGTTCATCATTCTTAAATGATGGTGATTGGTGGGCAGGTTCAGCACTGAGCTGCAGCAGAGCGGAGATGAGAAATTAATTTAGAGATCTTTTTGACATAATAAAATAAATCCTGGTCTCTGAGGCTTTGAAGGAGGTTTTTGTTCTTGACTTGTTCCAGGTCTGTTTATCTCCACGAGGGCTGATCTGGAATAATGAGCTTAATGATCACACCTGACAGAACTGCAGAAACATGAATTTATGGAACCAGAACTACTCCTGTCGTCACGGTGATGAATTAATATTCCAACATAAAACACAAGAGAAACTCAGCCTCAAAACAACTGGATGGAAAATCTAAACTAAAAGAAGATCAATGAGGAAGTTCAGCCCGACACGTTTCTGCTGGAATGAAGTGAAACTGAGTGATCACAGTGCTGTCTGTTTATATTGTCTGATAAATTAATATCATATAATCTCACCAAGTCAGCATTAACAAGTCAGGAATATTCTGGCTTTGGCTGCAGCAGCAGTGTTGCTTTTAGCTGCTGGATGTGTTTTAATTCTTCATAATCTCAGAGATTAACTGCTCCTTCAGTAATCTGTAAACTGCTCTGCAGAGTTTCTCCGTGTGTGATTGGTCAGACACTGCAAACTCCGCCCCTTTCATGTGAATGTGCACACGTAGGTCTGGGTTGAACCAGCGAGTTGATAACTTGCTTGGTAGTAACGGTGATCAGGATCAGTCAACCCAGGAAACAGAGAGATCCTGGATATGTTGATCAGGGTTCCTAGTTCAGGCCTCATGTCAGATAAAGGTTAAAAAGTAAAGCAGAGTGGGAAACAAAGGATAGAAGGTCAGTGACGTTCAGCCATGGCTGATGACACACATCTCTCACACCCAATTGTGAATAGTGAGTGGATCCAGCTGCTTGGACTCTTCCACTGCTGTGGAAAGTCTTTTATGCTTGTTATTTTAATGTGAAAATATTGAAGTTACAGTGTCACTTCCTTTCTGAGCGTCTCCTCAGTACTCTGAGCACATTGTACACGATGGATACCATTGGTGTGCGTGCTTGAGCCAAAGTAAGTGACAGTCTGTGTAAATGTGTAAATATTGCTTCATGACTGACGAGGTATTTTTTTAGTTAAACCCTCTTTGCCCATCCTGAGTTTATTTTGAAGTTTGAACACGTTTGAGAATCGTTCCTAAGTTAATTAGGCTCATGTGACGGTGTCATTAGTTAGTGTAAACCCTTTGTTATGTATTTCAAGGTGTATTGCCGAGTACTTGAGGTCTGTTTTGACGTTGTTATGTGTAGTTTAGTCTCCATATGTGCTGCATGCCCTTGTTTCAACTAATTGTTCACGCTGTCTTCATGTGATCTATTTAATAAGATGCATTTGCATTTTATGCCCACTAGAGGGAGACACAGACCACCAAATCTGTTTGAAATCCTTAATTTCATTACAGCCTGATTATTTAAGCCTTTATATCCAGACTTTGTTCAAATTATTACCTTTTGGGGTTATTTTGACCAAACCATTATACTTTAAGTAAGAATTGACAATGTTTAATATTGGATTATATAACTTTATTTATTTGTACAATATTTCAATATTGTTCTGTATTTGTTTGTTTCCTTTGTAGACCACAAACACACACACACACACACACACACACACACACACACACACACACATTCATCACGTTCATCCTGCGTTCATCCTGTCATTCCAACTTCATTATTAAAGTACCCTGGAAAGGTCTCTCCGTGTCCTTCTCTCTGACCGGAGCTCTGTGGAAGGTTGCTATCAGACCAAACATTCCTTCAGAGTGTCCCACTCTATCACAATGGCTCTTATATTGATAGAATCATTACACATTACACTCTAGTATCATTACACTCCTATGATAATAATCTTTGTGCCTCCATTTTGTCTCTTGCTGCCGACTCGTACGTCTCCATAATAGAGGACAGATGCTGTAACATTTAAATTTTTAACTTCAGAGGCCGTTTTTGTGTTTTTCATCAAACCTCCATCCACTTTGACTGAGGAGTTTATCTTTTTTTCTTTTTTCTTTTTTTTCCAGGGAAACGATGAGCCAAATCTTATCAAAAGTCACACTATTCCTGAATGTTCTGAATGTTTTGATGTGCTTTTTGCATCTGTGCACCCAAGCTAACATGTTAATACATTTTTTTGTTTAACATGCTAATGTGTATGTTAGCTAATGTGTGCGATATGAAGATGTATCAATAAAGTATTATTAAAAGTGAAAGAATATCAGAAAATAATAGTAACGGGGAAAAAGTATCAATAACCTACCAACTAGAGCTACACTCGGTAGAGCGCAGTTCTTCACTAATGCCACATTTGTTTAAGGAACCAAATTAGCATCACTAGCATGATATCCATTAGCTCATCTAAATGCTAACTAGGTAGACCAGGTAGCTACAACACTGAGCAGGGAGCATCTCCATGGCAACAGACACTGATCTCCTTTGTTCACCTTTGATCTCCATGAGGTGCCTCTCTCATCTGCTGAATTGAATCCACAGGTAGTAATGAGACATTGATGGACTCTGCCGCTCTCTGATTATGTAACTAAACACACCTGTGAGCTACAAGCTTTAAATACTGAGAGAGAGAGTTTTAATCTCAGCAGGAGGTAATAACTCAAGGTTTTTTTGTCCAGAAGTATCTGAAGATAAACTTCATTCACAACTAAAGGTTGGTCTCTGTTGGCCCACGTCTGTCCTTTACACGGCCCTGTGATTCCGCTCTGCTTTATGAAGTGACTGGGAGGACATTTCTGACCTGAATCTGAGGGTTATCAGTAAGTAAACTAAAGAGCTGCACTCCCCGTTGGGGAATTGAACCCCCATCTCCCAGGTGGGGATACTCTCCACTATACTACGGAGGAGATGTTGCTATGTGTAGTTGTCATGTGTCTGTTACCATGCTTCCACAGTTTGACCAGATGTTCCCCAGCTGTCATGAAGCCACTCTTCTGTAAATCCAGCATTAGTTCAACAGGTGAGGAACACCTTTACGATGCCATCTGCTCTCTGAGTTTCACTTCAACAAGTTCTGACACCAGGTAATGCAGCACTACAATCCACCAAAGGAGGTGCTGTGGCTTAGCTGGTCAAAGTGCCTGTTTTGTAAACAGGAGATCCTGGGTTCAAATCCCAGTAGTGCCTCACAACATTAATTCAGTTCATCTTTACTTATATATCACCAAATACAACACAGTCATTTCTTGGTGTTTTTACAGGAGAAACCCAACAAGTCCACATCATCAAGCATGAGGGTAAAGGATTGGTACAGGACATTCAGTACCATCCATAACTTCAAGTCAGTGAAAACACATGAAAACCCGTACTTTATCATAACGTACCGGCACATACTGAGTGGTGGAAACGATTTATTTCAAACAGGATAAGTATGAAAGAGTTGGTGAGAGGGTGAAGCTCCCAGGGAGCTGATGGGGTCAAAGATCATGCTCTAGATCAGGGGTCTCAAACTCAGTTCCTGGAGGGCCTCAGCCCTGCAGGTTTTCCACGTCTCCTGCTTCAACATGGCTGATTGCAATGAGTGGCTCCTTATGGAGCTTTGTGCTGAATGTGGTGATGAACCATTCAGGAGTGTTAAAGAAGGGAGACATGGAAAACATGCAGGGCTGAGGCCCTCCAGGATCTGAGTTTGGACACCCCTGATCTAAGAGTAAGTCTTCAATGTACCAGGAGTGGAACTGATGACACTGTCTCATTACTTTTTTTGATTTGAGGTAGTAAATCTTCCCATACCTCCTGAGAGACTTGAGCCTTAATCCAGCACTTTGGACCACTCAGCCACATGACCTACACTGCAACAACAATGTGCTCAAACCTGGTCAGATAAAGGTCGCGGCTAACGGTTATTCATTAATACTGTGATGTCTGATTTCTTTCAGATCAGAATCAAACATGTATTTTTTTTTGTTTTTTTAATGTTTTTATCAGACTACTATCAAATGTAAATATTTTCCTGCAGTACACTTGACACCAGGTAATGCAACACTAAAAATGCACCAAAGGATGCGCTGTGACCTTTGCTCAATATTTTATACAATCAATCATAAGATTTTAATTAACCCTCAGCTGAGACGACGAGTCAAGATCAGGTCGTTCCTCTCCCCAGCAGACCTGGAGAAAGTAATACATGCCTTCATCTGGTCCAGGCTGGATTACTGTAACTCCCTTTATTCTGGCATCAGTAGGCTCAATGTTCAAAGACTGCAGCTGGAGCAGAATGCTGCTACCAGGTTTTTAACAGGCACCAGGAGAAGGGACCACATTTCACCAATCCCTTCTTCCTTTCACTGGCTGCCTGTCAGTTTTAGAAGAGATTTTAAAATGCTACTGCTTGTTTTTAAAGCCTTGAATGGTCTGACTCCTCCAGATATCAGAGACCTGTTATGATAATAATAATTACTAGAGGTTTGTATTTCCAGAAGAAAATGCAAGTGTGAATGCTGATGATTGAATAAAGCTGATTTCCTTTGATCTGAGCGTCTCCATGGCTCCAGTGCTGATCTCCTATCAGATCAAAGGAGATCAGTGCCTTTTGCTCAGATCAAAGATTTCCTCCGGCTTTTATCTCCATTGATCTCCATCCGGTGCCTCTCCCATCCACTTTGTGATGAAAGGCTCATTATTGTTCTTTTTCACAACCTTGGTGATGACGTCATCATTAGATTCAGGTATGCTGAAGCAGGCAGAGAACTAAAACATGCAGGACACCAGTACTCTCTGACCCAGTTTGGACACCCTGATGTAGACCATCAAGAGACAGGATAGTTTTATCCTACTGATGATGTGTTGCTACAATAGTAATCCTGCTCAATTTCAAGCTTGTTCCCACAAAGAGCCTGATAAGGGATTTGAACCTTGGACCCTCAGATTAAAAGTCTGATGCTCTACCATCTGAGCTACCCAGGCCTGCCAACACAGTGTTGTGTCTCCATATGATTCTCACTTATGAGTGAGACGAAGCAGACACTGATCCTGACCACCAAGGTGCAGAAGTGGAGACTCTTCTTGCTCGCTGTTTTGAAACTCAACAAATTGTAGTCCATTGTTCCTTCCTGAAGATGCTGAAAAGCTCCACTCTGGATTTGAAAACAATGAGGAAACATCTGAGCAGACTGCTGGCTGTATTGCATGATCTTTTCTCACTGCCTGATTGGCTGCAGGTGAGAAGTTTTGCTTCAGGAAAACCAGTTTTCTCTCCATTTGAAGCTGGAATGAAGAACTGCTTGGTTTTACAGCAAACCTGAACAGGGATTTTAATGGTGGATGCTCAGATTAAAGAGAATTCATTGATAACGATCATGACTTTTCAAAGCTTAGTTTAGTCGTGGTTCTACCAAGTCCTACGATCCAGAGCGGACCAGGACGGTAAGGTAAAGCAAAGCTCACCCAGACCCAACTGTGTTGTTTGGTCCACCACAGAAAGTCCAGTTAAAATGTAGGCGGGTTGTGAAGGACACAGATGCTACTGGTACAGTATCACAGTCTGACTGCTTTCAAAAGGTCCAGTGATCATACAAGAGTATCAGTCACTCTCATACTTTCTCATGTTTCTATTGACAATGAGAAGCAACAACACAAGATTACTGCTTGGACATATTTACTGGATCACATCATGGATTGATGGATCGATGGATCGATGGATGGACGGATGGATGGATGAATGATGGATGGATGGATCATGCATGGATGGATGATGGATGATGGATGATGGATGGATGGATGGATGGATGATGGATGATGGATGGATGGATGGATGGATGGATGGAATATACAGACATGACTTATGTTCACTAGGAAAAAGTTTCCTTTACTCAGTATTGGTGTGAATCTTGGGAACAAATGATAGAAGAAAGTTTTTCTTTTCAACTTTTTAAAGAATCCATGACTTTTAAGGCTTTTGGGTTCTTTGTAGAACAATGTGAAGGTTCTAACAACAACACGTGAGGTTAACTGGTGACAGTAAATTGTGAAGGTGTGTGTGTGTTTGTGTGTGTGTGTGTGTGTGTGTGTGTGTGTGTGTGTGTGTGTGTGTGTGTGTGTGTGTGTGTGTGTGTGTGTGTGTGTGTGTGTGTGTGTGTGTGAGTGTGTGTGTGTGTGTGTGTGTGTGTGTGTGTGTGTGTGTGTGTGTGTGTGTTCAATGACAGTTGGATCTATTTCATGTTTCACATTGTGGATTTGCTGTGAGATTCTCTGCACTTTAACACTTGAATTGTGAATCTCTTTGTTTAGTGTTAAAGGTAAGATCAGAGTCTTCAGTAGATCAGATCAAAGTACTTTAATAGAATGTATTCAGTCCTCCTGACTGTCCTTTTGGAATGCCAACAGTTGCACCTCTTTGTGGATCAGTGAAGCCTGGAGCAGCCGCCGTAGAAAAGATGCTCTCTCAAACTGATGCTTCTCTACTTTATTGAGCCTTGCAGGTGAATACACCGTAAGAACTACAATGTAAACAAAAAAATACCATTAGCAACTCTTAACAGCAGGTTTGACCTTTAAACTTTTACCATATTTACTACCTTAAATGAATTGTCTTACATTAAAACCGTTGATAATCTCTACCTTGAGCTCTCTTAATATGTAATTTCCGTGTATATTTACAACTTTGTCCTTTTAAACCATATGTCTGTACCATGAAATAATATAAATTACCTTTTACTTTACATTACAATTAAACTGTAAGCTTGAAATCACAGTACACTAAGCATAGCTTTTACTGCTCATCAACGTTCCTGGTACTTCCATCTGATTTACAACAGTTACTCCTGATTTACCACACCTTGTCTGTGAATTCTTTCAAAGTAAAAGCATAAGCACTATACTATCAGTACAACATAAAATAAACACATATGTACCATTGCAAAGAAATAACTTAATGTCCAGGTCATTTATAAAGCCTATTTTCTGACATATTTGTATCCCTGCTAATCTCTTGTTGGTCATCCTGAGGTGATACAGTGGAGCATTTTCACTGTTTCTCTTCTTTATTCAAAGATTGTCATTTATTCAAAATGTCAGATTCTGATCAAAGTAAAGCTCAAAGCAATGAAAGGAATTTTGTCACTTTGATCTTTCCCAATCCTTAGAAATAGTATAGACTAGTTAGAACCAGCAGATGGCGTAATACTACTTCACAGATACCAACTGCCATTAAAGCCAAATGAAGAAGAAGAAAGTCCATTCAGGATAGTGTTGGTGACTTACAGACTGCACATCTCCATCTTCAGCCCACAACAATCGGGGTTCTAATTTACAGATGATTTAAGGCCCGTTTACACCACAACAAAAACAAGTGGAAGCACAAAACTTCAGTCACATTTTGGCTCCGTTTATACGACAGTGGTGCTCGGATCTACTGCAACCGTCACTTTTTGGTCCCGGCTCTAAAGGTGGAACTTTTCTTTCACACTCCCGACTCCCCCCACAGGGACAGGCGGAGGCTACAGAGCGCTGTTACTGAGCATGTGCTACTGAACCAGACTGTCAAACTGTGACCTGACAGTGTCAGAGTCTTGATCTCCTGAATTATTTATGACAATCACTGGAGTCCTTTAGCTTCTTCAGCATGTCGGCTCGTTTGTCTAGGGGTATGATTCTCGCTTTGGGTGCGAGAGGTCCCAGGTTCAATTCCCGGATGAGCCCTTTGGTCATCAACCATGATCCATTGTGTTAAATTTCCAAAGAGGTTTTGACTTTGTGTGTGAGAATCCTCCTTCCAGACTAACCAGCAACATCCTCAAGAAGCAAAAGGACTCAACCAACAGTATCGGGGCTTTATTCACTTTGAGGAGCTTTCAAACAGCAACACATTTCATGATTTTCTCCTAAAAACACTCGATGCTCTGGGTCTGGATGTTAAACTGATCCTGGACCAGGAACATGATGGAGCCAGAACAATGTCTGGCCTCATTTATAAAGGTTGATTATGACAAAACAGGTCCTGAAAGATGCGTACGCCACTTTCCACACTAAGTTTGTGATCTAAAATAAACTTAGGAGGAGACTGTGTGTACTAGTATGACAACAATGGACCTGGACCAAATGGCGAAGTGGTGAATTGAACCAGATGGTCAATTAATGAATTGAACCAGAAGGTGAAGTGGTGAATTTAACCAGATGGTGAAGTGGTGAATTTAACCAGATAATGAAGTGATGAATTGAACCAGATGGTGAAGTGGTGAATTGAACCAGATGGTGAAATGATGAATTGAACCAGATGGTGAAGTGGTGAAGTGGTGAATTGGTGAATTGAACCAGATAATGAAGTGATGACCTGAACAAGATGGCGAAGTGGTGAATTGAACCAAATGATGAAGTGATGAATTGAACCAGATGATGAAGTGATTAATTGAACCAGATGGTGAAGTGGTGAATCGGTGACTTGAACCAGATAATGAAGTGATGAACTGAACAAGATGGCGAAGTGATGAATTGAACCAGATGATTAAGTGGTGAATTGAACCAGATGATGAATTGTTGAATTGAACCAGATAGTCAAGTGGTGAATTGAACCAGATGATGAAGTGATGAATTGAACCAGACGGTGAAGTGGTGAGATGGTGAAGTGGTGAATTGAACCAGATGATTAAGTGATGAACTGAACCAGATTGTGAAGTGGTGAATTGGTGGCGTGGTGAATTGGACCAGATGATGAAGTGATGAATTGAACCAACTGGTTACGTGGTGAATTGGTTACGTGGTGAATTGAACCAGATGAAGTGATGAGCTGAACCAGATGTTGACGTGATGAATTGAACCAGATGATGAAGTGGTGAAAATGAACCAGATGATGAATGAACCAGATGTTCCTTTATTGAGCTGCAGTGTTCTAGATGTTTCATTATTGAGACTTTAGGCCGAATCCTGAATTTTCAGCACAATGATCATCTGTCAGACTTTCATCTCCAAATATCGATGAATTCTGGTGCTGACCTCATGATGTCACTCTCCTCTGACCTCCATGATGTCACTCTCCTCTGACCTCCATGATGTCACTCTCCTCTGGCCTCCATGATGTCACTCTCCTCTGATCTCCATGATGTCGCTCTCCTCTGACCTCCATGATGTCACTCTCCTCTGACCTCCATGATGTCACTATCCTCTGACCTCCACCTTCAGATCAGACTCTTCTTCTCCCACACATGATGGACCCAGACAGGACAACAAACCAGAGTTGCAGCAACATGGTTGCCTGTCGTTAAAGCAATAACCAAGCAGACCCGGCGCTCCACCACACAGACAGCAATGAAAACAAGGCTCTTTAAGGAAAAGGCCAGACAGCCAGCATCTATGACAAGCTGAGCCTCTGTCATCACTAATAACTTACTGATGAGGTTTTCATCCAGTGGTGGGTAGTTTGAATCCCATCCAGAAGACATGACAACAAGAATGTCTCTATTCCAGTAAAACATCCATTGTCGCCAACATGAAGTGTCCAGAGTCCAAAGTGTCCAATATAAACCCTCCAACAGTTTGAACTTCCAGTCTCCAAGGTATTTCTGAACTATGTACAGTAACGTGGCCTCATATCTTATAGCACCATCTTCCTCTCCTTCATCCTCACAAACCTTTCAGCCACCTCCTTCTTATCAAGCACAACGTCTCTCTATGGAGAGCAAAGTGAGCTTTGAGAGTCTGGCCTCCTTCATGCCCACAGAGAGTTTGGAATTCATTTCAGGTTGAAACTGTGTTCTGCATTTGCACTAGTGACTGACTGGGATGTCATTTCCATATGGCTGCAGATGAAGAAGGGCAGAACAGCTTCTGTGATGTTGAGCTTGATTTCTAGTTCACTACACATGGCAGAGAAAGAAAGAAATCCATCCCAGACCTGCTCAGCTGTATTCTGGCTCTTATATTGGTAGAATCATTACACATTACACTCTAGAATCATTACACTCCTATGATATTAATCTTTGTGTCTCCATTTTGTCTCTTGCTGCCGACTCGTATCGTCTCCATAATAGAGGACAGATGCTGCAAAGTTTTATTTTTAAGTTGAGAGGCATTTTTTTGTGTTTTTCATCAAACCTCCGTCCACTTTGAATGGGAAGATTTTCATTTTTTTTTTTCAGAAACAATGAGCCAAATCTTAACAAAAGTCACACTATTCCTGAATGTTCTGAATGTTTTGATGTGCTTTGTGAATCCGTGCAACCAAGCTAACATGCTAACATGTTTTTTTTTTTACATGCTAATATGTATGTGAGCTAATGTATGCTATGTGGCGATGTTTCAATAAAGTATTAGTAAAAGTGCAATAATATCAGAAAATAATAGTAACGGGGAAAAAGTATCAATAACCTACCAACTAGAGCTACACTCGAAAGAGCGCAGATCTTCACTAATGCCACACTTGCTTAGAGACCCAAGTTAGCAACACGAGCATGATATCTATTAGCTCGTCTAAATGCTAACTAGGCAGACTAAGTTGCTATAACACTAAGCAGGGAGCATCTCCATGGCAACAGACACTGATCTCCTTTGTTCTCCTTTGATCTCCATGAGGTGCCTCTATCTGCTGAATTGAATCCACAGGTGGTAATGAGACATTGATGGACTCCGCCGCTCTCTGATTATACAACTAAACACTCCTGTGAGCTACAAGCTTTAAATACTGGAGTTTCAATCACAGCAGGACGTCTGCTTAGCCAAGTCTTAGAACCTTGGGAGTTCTCTTTGACAAAGACCTGTCATTAGTGCAGCACTGGAAGCAGCTGACGAGGAACTGCTTCTTTCAACTCAGGAAAAGATCTAAACTTAGGAACATGGTCTCACGGAACCATTTGGAGCTTCTCATTCCTGCTTTTGTGTCTCCGTGTTTCGAATATTGGAACCGTTTGTTTTCATGTCTGAACAAGAAGGAGCTCTCTCCACTGCAATTAGTGCAAAACTCTGCAGAGAGAATTCTGAGCCGTACTAACAGGAGGACTCACATGTCCCCGGTTCTAAAAGAACTTCATTGGCTGCCAGTGTCCTATAGGATCCAGTTTAAAGTTCTGGTCCTGGTCTTCAGAGCCTTGCATGGTCAGGCTCCTTCTTATCTCAGTGATCTGATCCAGCCTTACACCCTGAACGGCTCTGAGGTCTGTGGATCAGAACCTGCTGAAGGTTCCACGCTCTCATTTTCTCACTAGAGGTGACCGATCCTTCCAGGCTGTTGCTCCGAGGCTTTGGAAGGATCTTCTTCCCTCTTTGTGCTCAACTGACTCTGTTGACACCTTCAAGAGCAAACTTAAGACTCGTCTATTAGTTCAGGCTTTTAATTAACGACCTTTGTGCTGCTAGGATTTTGTGGGTTCAAATCCCACCACTGCCAGTTAAAAGGTTTTGGGTTGTTATATTTGCTTATGTAACAAGACATGTTCGTCCATTAAACTCCTAATATGTTGGAAACTGTGTTGATGAATTTCAAAAACCTTTCTTTATGTTTCCGCCCGGTTTTGAAAAGGGGACCTTTTGTGTGTGAAGCAAACGTGATAACCACTACACGACAGAAACACATTAATGGTGCTAAACTCTGTGTGACCTGGAAAGAAGTGATTAATAGGGCATTTTTGACCTGAACCAGAGGGTTATCAGTAAGTAAACTAAAGAGCTGCACTCCCTGTCAGGGAATTGAACCCCCAGCTCCCATGTGACAGGTAGTGATACTCTCCACTATACTAAGGGAGAGATGTTGCTATACATGCTGTCTGTCAGGGTCGTTGCCAAACGTAGCATGGAGGCTGTTTTGATGTCCAGAGGTGAGCTCTGGTGATGACCTCATGACGTCACTCTCCTCTGATCTCCATGATGTCACTCTCCTCTGACCTCCATGATGTCACTTATATGATTATCGTGTGAGTGAGCGGTCCAAGGCTCTGGATTAAGGCTCCAGTATCTCAGGAGGTGCGGGTTCTTTAACACTCCTGAATGGTTCATCACCACATTCAGCACAAAGCTCCATAAGGAGCCACTCATTGCAATCAGCCATGTTGAAGCAGGGAGACGTGGAAAACATGCAGGGCTGAGGCCCTCCAGGAACTGAGTTTGAGACCCCTGATCTAGAGCATGATCTTTGACCCCATCAGCTCCCTGGGAGCTTCACCCTGTCACCAACTCTTTCATACTCATCCTGTTTGAAATATATAGTTTCCACCACTCAGTATGCGCCAGTACTTTATGATACAGTACGGGTTTTTATGTGTTTTCACTGACTAAAGTTGTGGATGGTACTGAAAGTACTGTACCAAACCGTCACCCTCATGCTTGATGATGTGGACTTGTTGGGTTTCTCCTGTAAAAACACCAAGAAATGACTGGGTTGTATTTGGTGATATATAAGTAAAGATGAACTGAATTAATGTTGTGAGGCACTGCTGGGATTTAATCTGATGTAAGACAGGATGATAAGAATGATAAGATTATGATAAGAAGTGGAGGAGTTTGTTTTGTCAGACAGAGAAGTGAGTTCTGTCACTTCCTCTTCAGCTTGTGTGTCTCATCAGGTCTTTCTGGGCCGTCCACACCTGGTTAACATCTGTTTCAGCTGATCACATCACATGGAGCAGCCCTGATCCACACTGTTTACACTTGTCTGGATCCTGGGTTACGCTGTGTCCTTGTCATGTGTCTGTTACCATGCTTCCACATTGTGACATCACAGTGATGTCACAATGTGGAAGCTTTGTGACATCAGATCCAGATGTTCCCCAGCTGTCATGAAGTCACTCTTCTGTAAATCCAGCATTAGTTCAACAGGTGAGGAACACCTGTACGATGCCATCTGCTCTCTGAGGTTCACTTCAACAAGTTCTGACACCAGGTAATGCAGTACTACATTCCACCAAAGGAGGTGCTGTGGCTTAGCTGGCCAAAGTGCCTGTCTACTGAACAGGAGGTCCTGTGTTCAAATCCCAGCAGTGCCTCATGACATCAATTCAATGAATCTTTATTTATATAGCACCACATGCAACACAGTCATTTGTAGTTTTCTTATGATAATAATAATTACTAGAGGTTTGTATTTGCAGAAGAAAATGCAAGTGTGAATGCTGCAGGTTGAATAAAGCTGATCTCCTTTGATCTATGTGTTTCCATGGCTCCAGTGCGGAGATCATATCAGATTGAAGGCGATCATCTCCTGCTTTGATCTGCTCTGATCTCCGTGAGGTGCCTCTCCCATATTCTTTGTATGACACATTTTTTCAAAGATTTTTGTGATTTGAATATATATATATATATATATATATATTCAGTCCCCAAATATATATATATATACTGTAATATATATATATATATTTGAACGGCATTAATCAAGTTGTAAAGTTGTAGTTTTGTGTTGGTTATTTTTTAAAACTCAGATGAGTCATTATCAGTAATAAAAAAAGAGTTTATTTCTGAGTATTTTGGTTTTGAAGGAAACATCAAAGTTGAGTTTTGTAGTTCAGACTAATGTTCATGGAATCAGATCCCAGTGTGGTGTTCAGCTTCTCACTGCACTCTGGAATATTAATACTTGGATGACACAATCTTGGATTTTCCAGCAGATGCTGCATGATATTGTTTCTGAGATTGCAGAATTCCAGAGCTCACCTTTACTTCTTAGATTACATCAACACAAAAACGCTTACTGTGGAGCTCTGTGTTTGTGTTCTGGAGGTCAGACATAAAGCTTGGAGATGTTGGGGATTGAACCCAGGACCGAATACATACAGCACCTCTACCACTGAGCTCCATCCCCTGTCTTTTACTTTGTATGTAAACGTATGTGAATGTAGAACTGGACCACATCCTGTAGAACTGGACCTGATGACCTGGAGGAGATGAACAGGAGCTCATCAACTAGTTCATCAATACATTTGTTGGGCCCATTGAAAGTGTTTTCCAACTTTAAGAAAAGAAGGACAATCTTGTCCTTTATGTCTTGAGACAACTCCTGAGGTTCCTCAAGGTTGGCAACCTTCAACACTCAATGAGCCATTTGGACCAGTTTACCCCTGAACAGAACACACTGGAACCCTGTTCTAGATGTTTCATTAATGAGACGTGAGGCCGAATACTGAATCTTCAGAACTCTGATCATCTGTCAGACTTTCATCTTCAAATGATACAGAGCGGTGGATTATAGCACTGATTGATTAAAGGGGTGGAACAATCAGTCTCATTTCAGAGTAAACATGAATGGTGGAGGGACAGTCCATCTTTCATCTTTTTGTGTCTGAACATTAGGGATGGGAATTGATACGGTTTTTCTGATTCCGATTCCATTTTCGATTCTGTTTAACGTTTCAATTCTTTATCGATTCTCTTGTTAACAGGTTAACAGGAATTAACAGTTCGATTACACAGGGTGAGAATTGATGAGATTTTATCAATTCTCCTAACGATGCCTGAGTATTTTTTTGAGGGTTAAAAAGCAGTTTCACACAGTTTTCTGCACCAAAAGGAACAATTTTATTTTTTCCAAACATGAAACTTGAATTATAAATTTTCCCTTAAAAAAGAACAGTCAAATGTGTATTTGCCTTCATTGCCCCCTGGAATTTATACTTTTTCAAATGTTGCGCTGTTGACAAGTTAAGCCTCTGTGGGAGGTCGGAGACTGGAGAGGAATGAGGAAGTGACATACGAGGAGGAACACGTTCCCTCGGTCTGCAGGGAATCCTGTGTTTTCATATTGTGTTGGTGCTTTTTTTGAGGGGATATTCAAAACAGAATGATCTAATACATAAACATACAGTAGTTATCCTCTACTAGATGGTGTATGTCAACCGGTTTTTGATTCCCATCCCTAGGAATGACTGATGGTTTCTTTGTATGTTTCACATCTTGTTTTGCTCTTGTATAGAAAACATTTACAATCACATTCAACACAAATATTGGAAGAAAGAAAGTAGATGTTTTCACCAACGTGGGCCGGGGAGCTCAGCTGGTCAGAGTGTGGTGCTAATAACACCAAGGTCATGGGTTCAATCCCCATACTGGCCAAATGAAGCTTCATCAACCACTGTCTATATTTTCTGAAGCCACTAGATGGCGCTGTCTCTTCAACAAACATTCAAAACACACTTCATTGTCAGTACTTCAGGATCTAGCTTCAAACCAACAGTGCCATCTGGGGGTGAGCAAATTAAGACTGTGGTTCATGAGGCTTCATTTAGCATCACTATTTGTGAGTATCTCCACCTGTCACACAGGAGGCTGGGGTTCACTTTCCTGATGGAGTTAAGGGATTGTTGTGGTGGATTGCTCACACTGCATGAGCAAGGCACCACTATTATAAATGGCTGTATTGTAATTATTAGTTGCAGTTACTTGGAATCAAACCCAGGCCTCAAGCGTGGCAGGGGACAACTCTACCACTGAACCACCAATGCTGACACATCAGATCACAACACTGAAGAAAAGTGTCTCATCAAAAGATAGAATTAAATATTTACAGAAGTGTGAGGGGCGAACTCACTTTTATGAGATACTGTACATATCGCCCACCTCGATACAATAAAAAATAAACCTGCTAGTATTTATGGAGAGGGGGTGGGGTTTGATAAGTTATACTTCTTTCTTTCCTTTGTTTGGTGAGATATATTTTCATGATAATGAACTGTTTATTTGATTTTGTTCATTTTCAAAATTAACCACAACATTTCTAAAAGATGAGACTCTAAAATGCCGGAGTATAGACCTCTGATTTTTCACATCGTAATCAAAAATTATTCAAGTCACAATTTCTGCTGCATTGTTTTTATATCAAAAATACTGCATGGAAGATACTATTACAGATTGTATATTATACCATCATTTGTGGCCATAATTGATTGTATATTATACATTCAGAAATACTATAATATACTGATATATCTGAGCAGAGTGGAGCAGTGGAAGCCTGCTGGGCCCAGAACCCAGAGCTCCATGGATCCAAACCTTCCTCTGCTACTGACACTTTCTCTACTATGTCTTCCACAACTTTCCCAGGGAGGCTGTGAAGTGTGATACCCTGATGGTTCTATCTGCTAACTCTGTTTGGTGATGTCATAGTGATGTCATAAAATAATGGAAAAGATCAAAGTGACAATTATTCTTACTTCAATTTGATCTCCACTCCAATCTTCACTTTGATCTTCACAAAATTATCATTTATTAACTTCGCCAACGAAGTAGGTCAAGAATGTTATGTTTTCAACTATTTGAACAATTTATTGATTTTTATGTATGTATGTATGTATGTATGTATGTATGTATGTATGTATGTATGTTTATGTTTAGGAGGAGGCGCATGAACAGGTGCAGAAAGACACGCAGGAGGGCATGCAGTAGGAAGCGCAGAGGGAGGTGCAGGAGGAGGCGCAGGAGGAGGCGCAGATGGAGGCGCAGGAGCAGGTGGAGGAGGAGGGGCAGGAGGAGGCACAGAAGGATGTGCAGGAGGAGGCGTAGGAGGAGGTGCAGGAAGAGGTGCAGGAAGAGGTGGAGAAGGAGATGTAGAAGGAGGCCCAGGAGGAGGTGCAGAAGGAGGCCCAGGAGGAGGTGCAGGAGGAGGTGCAGGAGGAGAAGTAGGATGTGTGCTAGGGGAGCTGCAGGAATAGGCACTGAATGATCTGCATCTGGAGGTGCAGGAGGAGTCGCAGATGGAGGCGCAGGAGCAGGTGGAGGAGGAGGCACAGGAGGATGTGCAGGAGGAGGAGTAGGATGTGTGCAGGAGGAGACGCAGGAGGAGGCGCAAGAGGAGGCGCAGATGGAGGCACAGGAGGAGGTGGAGGAGGCGGCGAAGAAGGAAGCACATGAGGAGCTGCAGGAGGAGGCGCAGGAGGAGGCGAAAGATTGTGCACGAGGAGTTGCAGGAGGAGGCGCAGGATGTGTGCAGGAGGAGGCGCATGAGGAGATGCAGGATATGTGCAGGAAGAGGTGGAGGAGGATGGGGCAATGGAGGAGGTGCAGTTGGAGAAGCAGGATTGTACAGGAGGAGTTTCTGGAGGAGGCGCAGGAGGAGGTGCAGGATTCTGCAGGAGGAATTTCAGGAGGAGGCGCAGGAAGAGGTGCAGGATCTGCTGGAGGAGTTGCAGAAGGAGGCGCTGAAGGAGGAGCATGATGTGTCCAGGAGGAGTTGCATAAGGAGCTGCAGGATGTGTGCAGAAGGAGGCAAAGGAGGAGGTGCATAATAGTGCAGGAGGAGGCGCAAGTAGGAGGCGCAGGATGAGGTGCAGGAGACGCAAGTTAGGTACAGGAAGAGGTGGAGGCACAGAACGAGGTGCAGAAGGAGGTGGATGAGTAGGCACTGGAGGAGGTGCAGGATGAGGTGCAAGAGGAGGTGAAAGAGGAGGCGCAGGATTGTGCAGGAGGAGCTGCAGGATGTTTGCAGGAGGAGGCCCAGGAGGAGGCCCAGCATGTGTGCATGAGGAGGCACAGGAGGAGGCGCAGGAGGACGCACATGATTATACAGGAGGAGGCACAAGGAGGAGGCGCAAGGAGGAGGTGCTTAATTGTGCAAGAGGAGCTGCTGGATATGTGCAGGAGGAGGTGCAGGAGTATTCGCAGGAGGAGGCGCAGGAAGAAGTACAGGAGGAAGTGCATAGTTGTGCAGGAGTAGGCGCAAGGAGGGGATGCAGAAATGTGCAAGAGGAGGCGCAGGATGAGGTTCAGGAGGAGGTTCAGGAGGAAGTTCAGGGGTCCAATGAGCGCTTCTTTTAAAGATAGAGTTTCTAGTCAGACAAGCGAAGCTTCCTTCTATTGGCTCTGATGCCATGGGTCTTCTCTTGACAAGATGTCCTCAATTAAATGTGTCTTCTCCTTGAGGTGTGAGTAATGAGCTCATTCTCAAGCAGTGTCTTGTCTGTTGCCGTGTGTCTTACTTCCAGATGTTTAGCCTCATGTTCAGACAGAGGTCTGTGGTATCCATAGTGTTTTGTATCAATCACCTTGCTTTGCCTGCTTGTAGGAACAGACCGGTTTGACCCCCAAGGTTCTGCTGGGGTGAAAGTTCACAGGGGTGGAGCAAGTCTCCAACATATCAGGAGCAGAACTGATGGCAGTGTCTCATTACTTGCTGATCTGATGAAGTAAATCCATCTAAAGCTTTGAAAATGGCAGTGGTGGGATTTGAACCCACGCCTCCTGAAAGACTGGAGCCTGAATCCAGCACCTTGGACCGCTCGGCCACACTACCTGCATCAGCTTGGATTGAGTGCTCATCCAATATCCTGTCCTCCCTCATCTTCCCTGCTTGCTGCTCCTGTCTTCTTCTGTCTCCTGTCAGAATCTAACAAGAGCCTCTCTTTACATCTGAACTGAACTGAAACCATGGAATTGATCAGCTGCTCTCTCAATGCAATTGACCAAACTTTATCGACAAGACGATTGGGCAAGGGAGAGTCCACATGTCCCGAGGGGACGTTTGCTGCTGGACACACGCTCGACTCCTGGGACAGCTGGAGGATCGTGTGTCTGTCAATTCTTTCCATGGAGGACATGGAAGACCTCTACATAACTGGATTTATGATAACAGGTCTGCTGCTGATTGGAGCTGGCAGCTTTCTGATCGATCACAAAGTGGAGAAGAAGCAGGCAGCTGTATTGGGAAGGCTGCCAATCCTCACTGAGGGACTGTGCAGGGATTTGAACCCTCAGACTCGTGATAAATGAACTCAAACGTACGCAAGACGTGACTCTTTAACTTTTACGACAAATGGAAACAGACTTGGAGAATTGTAGAGCACAACTGGAACGCTAAAAAAATGGCCACCGTTTTGGAGCAGCATGGAGACCAGAGACACTGAAGGACGAGAGAAAGCTGAAGACGTCCTGACAGAAAACAAATCTTATCTACATTCAGATTCCCTCAGACTTCTATTTCTCCTGGATGTGGATGTTAAAACGGAGGCTCTGTCCTTCCCTGATGTCTCCTCACACCCGTCCCACTGGGACCTTGTCTCTGACCAGGACTATCAAGGCCGTCTCACGACAACAGACGCTGGACTGACACTGCAGAGATAAGCAACAGTACTGCTTCACCACCTCTGTTGGCCCCTCCCCTCCTCCCACACAGAGGCAGGTGGAGGAGGTGGAGGAGGTGAGCTGAGCTCCTACGAGAGGCTGTGAGCTCCACCTACCTAACCCAGCGGCTTGCTGCAACCTAACCCCACCTCCTATGTCCACATGTGCTTTGTCTTGGAGACATGTTGTAACCTGTGTTGATGCTTTAAATGTGCTGAGGTGTTTTTGTTCCTATTACAGACTGTCCTCTCTTAGAACACAGTCTGAAATCTGTCTTTTCTTTCTCCTCTTCTCACCTCTCATCGTCTCTCTTTTCTACAAGCTTCACATGACATTTCGCTGTACTTGTACAATGACAATGAAGTGTGATTGATTGATTGATTGATTGATTGATTGATTGATTGATTGATTGATTGATTGATTGATTGATTGATTGATTGATTGATTGATTGGTTGAGTGATTGATTGATTGATTGATTGATTGATTGATTGATTGATTGATTGATTGTTTGATTGCTTGATTGATTGATTGATTGATTGAGTATTTAATAGTCCATAATGTATTAGAATTTACCATTTGAAGTAAATTTTTTCTAAATAGAATCCACTCTCTCTGTTCTGCCTTCTGTCTCTGTTTCCATTATTAATCCTACTAATTGATCAGCTGTGTCATTACAGGTTGTCACTGTCACAGTGTCTAATGTAGGATTGACTTTGTTTTAAGTAATATCTGGCTGTTGATCTATGATTCTATTTCATATTTTGATGGTTCAACGTGGGAGAGTTCATTTTTATTTTTGAAGTTAAAGCCGTTGATTCAGTCTCTTTTTGGCAGCGACCAAATTCAGCTCAGATCCAGATCAGATCCATAATGTGATTTGTTAACAAGTGAAACAGGAAATGGTCTGTAAGGTGCAGTACAGCATGGCTCCGCCCCCTCCACAATGTGACAGGGTCTCAGTTATTTGGTGTATAACTAGTCCTGCACTGCTGGAGCACAGACACAAAAAGCTCATCAGGAACAGGTTGCTAGGACTTTTGTTAACGATTCAGATAACCGCTTCCAAACAATAATGTCAAATGTCCCGTACAAAGAAGATGGGAGAGGCTCCTCATGGAAGAGATGAAACGAGATTAAAGGGGATCAGCGTCTGTTGCCATGGAGATGCTGAGAACAAAGTAGAGGTAGGCACACACTATTTCATCTGGAATGTTCTTGTTTTAAGCACCTAAGGTATTTTAAAAACCTCAGGTGAGAACTGAGCAGTGTTCCCACATTTACCTTGAAAAGTAATGTGATTACTGATTACTAGTTACTCATTTAAAGGTAACTAGTTACTTTACTGATTACTTGTTTTTTCAAGTAACTAAATTAGATTATAAGTAACTTTTACTTACTTTCAGCATCTGCCGACAACACCCCCCCACCATCTCAAGATAAAAATGACAACTGTTTTTCTAAAAACTCAGTTCTGATCACTGCCTGGCCTCATGCTGATACATATTTAACCTTTGACCTTCATTCTCTGTTGTATTTATATCTGACTCACGCTTTTATTATCACATTGTTACTATTACAACTTAGTACCAAGTTGTAGTCTGTTGTTGCACTATTTATCTATTTATTTATTTGCACTACCTGCCTACCTGCTCTATGTGACCGTTACCCCCCCCCCCCCCCCCCCGCCATGGGGACAAATAAAGCATTTCATTGATTGATTGAAAAAAAGGGGGCTGATCGCAATGTTTAGGTTTATTGATGCCTTTAGTTTGTTCCCATTCGTTTGTGTCACCTGAATGCACCGTTAGAGCGAGTTGGCCTGTGATTGGCTGAGAGTGGAGAAGGGGGCGGGTCAGGTGAGCGTCCAGACTGCATCATGCTCTGCTTGTGTCTGTCAGTTTAGAGGGGAATGGAGGAGGAGCTGGTTCTGTTTAATAATAAAATAGGGATTTACCGATACTAGTATCGGGTATCGGTTCGATACCAGGCATGAGGTGGTTACCACTCTGGATCTAGAGCAGAGGTCTCAAACTGCTGGAGGGCCTCAGCCCTGCATGTTTTCTATGTCTCCCTTCTTTAACCCTCCTGAATGGTTCATCACCACATTCAGCACAAAGCTCCATAAGGAGCCACTCATTGCAATCAGCCATGTTGAAGCAGGGAGACGTGGAAAACATGCAGGGCTGAGGCCCTCCAGGAACTGAGTTTGAGACCGCTGATCTAGAGCATGATCTTTGACCCCATCAGCTCCCTGGGAGCTTCACCCTCTCACCAACTCTTTCATACTTATCGTGTTGGAAATAAATGGTTCAATCAGGGAGGAGGCATTTGACAGGATCTCCATTCTGAGCAGAGTGGAGCAGTGGAGCAGAGAGCCGTCTGCACTCTTTGATAGAGGTACAGATGGTGTTGAGGTCATGAGGTCACCTTCAATGACTGGGAGGAAGTGGATCTGTGTGCTCTGCTCTGCATCATATGCATGGATTCTCTTCATCCAGCCAGTTGGAGTGTGGGAACTCGGGATGGTGGGCTTTGATTAGCCCCCCTGCTGCCCAGAGTGAGGAGTGACTGCTCATGAGCCAGGCAGGAGGAGAGAAACATGATGCTGTTTAATCCTGTCTGTTTCCTGATGGCAAATGGAAGAATGTTGACTTCAGCTCCTCTCAGGATCTTAGCTTTGTCCATTTAGTTGGCAGATTTTCATGTTTCTCTTACTATTGACAGTTTGACTCTTATTTTCCAGCAGGAGACAAAAAGTGTCAGGTCACAGTTTGGTTCAGTTTCACTCAGTGACAGTGAGAATCACTCAAACTGTGGGGGAGGGGTTCATGGAGCACTGAAGGTGGAACGCTTCACATTTCCTGGCTGGAATGAGCTGAAGTTTAAGCATTGGTGGTTCAGTGGTAGAATTCTCTCCTGCCATTCAGGAGCCTGGGTTCGATTCCCGGCCAATGCAATTGAGCTTTTCTTAACCCTCCTCATTTGTGAGCTTTCACAACCCAGTCACATGTTAACGGGTCGCTTTTGAAATTTAGAAATTTGGTTGGGCTGTGCTAACCATCTGGACCAAAGTATGTCTTTACCGCACTGCCAAACCTTCAGCACTGCCATGTGCTGCACGTACACTTTCCAGCTCACTAACGACTGTATATCAATCATGTTTAGCATGTAGCCTCGTTACTATATGAGCCCTGCAGGTCATTAACATGTTGGAGGGTAAATTTCCGTGATGCCCCTGAACGCATCACTCAAAGCTCTCTGCTCCTGCAGTTAAAACCAGACCAACCTCATGGCCTGGACACAACAGACAAAATGTATTTGTAAAAACATTGAAATAAGCTGTGCAGTTGAACATTTAAAACAGTGCTTCACAGTAATGTGACTGCTGTGAGGGGGCGTGGCCTGTGAGTTTGACAGCTTCTTCTCAGAGTATGAACTCTCCTGCCTAACAAGCATTTCTTCAGCAGCTGGCTGACATCACGGCCCAACTGTTCTTGTTCTTGTGGGTTCTTATAGGACTATGCAGGGTTCGTTTCCAAGCCAATCCAAAAGATCCTTTCTCAACCATACCAAAAGTACCAACCAAACAGTAACCCTCCGTTGAGGTACCTGGCACATCGGGGGGAGGGGTCAAACATGATCATTCTTGATGATGTGGACTTGTTGGGTTTCTCCTGTTAAAACACCAAGAAATGACTGTGTTGTATTTGATGCAATATAAGTAAAGTTAAAGTGAATTAATGTTGTGAGGCACTGCTGGGATTTGAACCCAGGATCTCCTGTTTACGAAACAGGCACTTTGACCAGCTAAGCCACAGCGCCTCCTTTGGTGCATTTTCAGTACTGCATTACCTGGTGTCAGATGTTCTGCAAACACATCTTTATATTCAATAACAGTGTGAAAAATATGGAGAAAAAAACCCTTTTGATTCTATGATCAGAATAATAAAGTAGAACTCAGCCCGTCACAGTACTAATATCAATACAAGAGAAGACTGACTCCTCACTAAAGCCCAAAGGTTTGGTTCTATCTGCTGACTTGCAGTGGTGGACACACTGATTTCTAGACGATTGAAGTGGAAGATATGCAGTTCATATACCATCCTACAGGGGGAGCTGCAGCACTCTCAGCTCTCCTACTTGCCTCTGTCTTCAATCTATTGGTACCAAGTGAAGTCCAGAGTTTTGATGGATGAAGGTTCTCATAATATCTGAGGAACAACATCTCCTCCTCAGTATAGTGGTCTGCAGCATCTGACCAATCACAATCATGGAGAAACTCTGCAGAGTAACATGCTGGTTTTCACATCTTTTGTGAAAATGCCTTGCTCATGTTTTGAAATTGAGAATAAAATGAAATTCATTCTTTGTAATCCAACAGTTCAATCTGAGTCTGTATTGCTAGTTGAAACTTGAATACCTTCTAGAACAGACTGATGGATATTTCCAATGACTGGATATTCTGGAGAAACACTTCATGAACTAAGTCCACTGTGGATTTAGTCGACTGAAACTCTGAAGATATTTAGTTGACTAAACTAGACTAAGACAAGACAGATTTCTGATAACTAAACTAAGACTAAAACTAAATGGCGAGTTCCTCAAAAGACTGAGACTAAATCAGAGTTTGTTGTCAAAATGAACACTGTACAGAAGTTTTGAGCAGAAGTGTCTCCTCTGTCATGTAATACCATGTTTGTATGTTAACGATGTTAAAATGTTGTTTTACATTTTCTTATAGTCTGCACCAGTCCTGATGTGTTGTTTCACATCTGGTGAGTTTTGGAGAATGTTTTCCCTCCACTGTCAGACAGGAAATGACCACACATTTAAAGCGCAGGCACGAGCTACATGGCGGTAAGTTGCTCCTTTTATATTTCCTGATAAAGTTATGAATGTGTGGTTTCTTGCGTATGCTCAGCGTTGATATACCTGCCGTAAACTAACATATATTGTTGATGCCAATAGCAGCGTGTTCCACCAGTGGTTTAGGTTAGGTGTCATGTTAAAGCTGAGTCATGCTAACGGTGGATAGCATTAAAACTCCATACGTTGAACTTGTTTCAGTTCACAAAGTAAAGTAACTTCATATATCCGATGAGTGAAACAGTTTGTAAAGAGTACAGCAAGATGAAGCCTCCATGCAGTAGCTATTGCATTGCAATGAAGTTGAAAAGGTGTTTTTCTCAGCTTGTGAAGGTTTTAGAGAAGCGTGGTTCTCACAGGTCAAAGTATCAACAAATCATGTAAAGCAACATGATTCATTACTGTACTTCATATTAGGATCTAAAGTTGTTAAAAATACCTCAACCTTAAAAGATGAAGGGAAGATTCTGGTGGACAAAGATCAATTAATAATGGATCCAATGTCCTCACCTGTCACCTGTCTGATCACGGAATTAAATGTTTTATGAAGAATTCTAGGATTGTGCAACTCAGTGTAATCCACACTCTCTCTGTTCTACCTTCTGTCTCTGTTTCCATTATTAAGACTACTAATGGATCAGCTGTGTCATTACAGGCTGTCACTGTCGCTGTCTGGCTTCTTCTTCCACCACAGTGCGAGTGTGTGTGTCGTGGCACCGGTCCTCTATGTTGCTATAGGAGTGATCTTCTATTGGCCTGGGAGGAGAGGTTACCAGCACATCACTCCGTGTGTTTTTCTGTGTGCAGTAATCAGTGCTAACGTGTTAGCGAGGTATGGTCAAGCCTATATGACCTCAGGGGAGAGGTTACCAGCACATCACCCTGGAGGTTTTCTGTGCATCTGACGGGGCTAAAGTGTCAGCTTGGTGTGGTCAAGCTGGTTGATGAGAGCTGCAGTCGGGTCTGGAACCGGATCGTGGGGTTCCGGAACCTTTCTGCAGTGCGACGCGTGAACCCACCTTGCCCTTTCAGCGACCTTTATGGTGGTGTGAGTGGTCAGCTGGATCTGGAATGGCCCCAACTACCTCCAAAGAAGCCGCTGTGGCTTAGCTGGTCAAAGTACCTGTCTAGTAAACAGGAGATCCTGGGTTCAAATCCCAGCAGTGCCTCACAACATTAATTCACTTCATCTTTACTTATATAGCATCAAATACAACACAGTCATTTCTTGTTGTTTTTACAGGAGAAACCCAACAAGTCCACATCATGAAGCATGAGGGTGACGGTTTGGTACAGTACTTTCAGTACGATCCACAACTTTAGTCAGTGAAAACACATAAAAACCCGTACTGTATCACAAAGTACTGGCACATACTGAGTGGTGGAAACGATTTATTTCAAACAGGATAAGTATGAAAGAGTTGGTGACAGGGTGAAGCTCCCAGGGAGCTGATGGGGTCAAAGATCATGCTCTAGATCAGGGTTCTCAAACTCAGTTCCTGGAGGGCCTCAGCCCTGCATGTTTTCCACATCTCCCTGCTTCAACATGGCTGATTGCAATGAGTGGCTCCTTATGGAGCTTTGTGCTGAATGTGGTGATGAACCATTCAGGAGTGTTAAAGAAGGGAGACATAGAAAACATGCAGGGCTGAGGCCCTCCAGGAGTTTGACACCTCTGCTCTAGATCCACAGTGGTAACCACCTTACTTTGATATTTACTTTGATCTTGACTCAAATTAAAGTCAAAATCAAAGTGACAGTAGAATTTATTTTTCAAATTAAAGTGAACATCAAAGTCAAAATGCGATCTTTTTTTTAAAAAAAAGTGAACATCAAATTGAACATAGTATTATTTTCAAATCAAAGTGAACATCAAAATGGGATTTTTTCTTTTTTTTCAATTAAAGTGAAGAGTGTCAACAACAGTCCTTGTCAGGTGGAAGTGGTCAAGCTCAACTGTTATCAATGAATGAAAGAGATCAAATCTTGGTCAGGAACAACAGACTGGAGCAGCGTGTTGTCTTGGCCCACGCACTCGTCCAAAGATAGAGTCTCTAGTCAGACAAGCGAAGCTTCCTTCAATTGGCTCTGATGCCATGGGTCTTCTCTTGACAAGATGTCCTCAAATAAATGTGTCTTCTCCTTGAGGTGTGACGAATTAGCTCATTGTCAAGCAGTGTCTTGTCGTGCGTCTTACTTCCAGATGTTTAGCCTCATGTTCAGACAGAGGTCTGTGGTATCCATAGTGTTTTGTATCAATCACCTTGCTTTGCCTGCTTGTAGGAACAGACCAGTTTGACCCCCAAGGTTCTGCTGGGGTGAAAGTTCACAGGGGTGGAGCAAGTCTCCAACATAGAAGGAGCAGAACTGATGGCAGTGTCTCATTACTTGCTGATCTGAGGAAGTAAATCCATCTAAAGCTTTAAAACTGGTAGTGGTGGTATTTGAACCCACTCCTCCTGAGAGACTGGAGCCTTAATCCAGCACCTTGGACCGCTCGGCCACATTACCTGCATTACCTTAAATTGAGTGCTCATCCAATAGCCTCTCCTCCCTCGTCTTCCCTGCTTGCTGCTCCTGTCTTCTTCTGTCTCGTGTCAATCCAGACTGGAAAACATTCAGCTCCTTGTTTTGAGCCATAAAAGCATTAAGTTGTGTAAAAAGCACCTTTTCAGTAATCTGACTTAAGAAAGGTTTGATATGGGCCTGGAGTGACTAATTCCTGAAGCATCCAGATTACTGTTTTTTAAAAGAGGTTTGATAACGGCTGTCTTTAGAGTTTTAGGAAAAACACCCGTCTGAAGAGAGCTGTGTTCTCTGTAGTACATCTGGAGCTAAACAGTTAAAAACATCTTTAAAAAACTTTGTGTGCAGAGTGTGGAGGCTGCATGTTGTGGGTTTGAGCTGGTGAACAATGTGTGTTAGTGCTGCTCAGTCTAACGGGAGAACATCTGCCAGATTAGACAGAACATCTTTGTGTGGAGGCTCAGGGGTTCCAGTCATAATGCCTGAGCTCCACTGACCGACTCTCAGTCGGATCTGGAAATAGGATGAAAATCAATCCAAGATGCATCTGAGAAGAGTTCAGGAGGTCCTGATGGTGAGGGACTGCTCAGTCTGTCCACCACACTAAACAAAGTACGGGTAATAGTACTGTGTTTGTTGATGATCTCAGAGAAGAAAGATTGTCTGGCCCTTTTTAATTCTACATGCGAAGCCTTTCTTTGTAGATGTCATAATGAAGGTGGAGCTTAGATTTTCTCCACCTGCGCTCTTGGCTGTCTACACTCTCATTTTTGGGCCTTAACCAGACTATATTTCCTCCATGGAGCTGTCCTCCTATCACACTCTACTTTAGCTCTGACTGGCGCTATGGTATCAATGAGGTTCTAACTTTAGAGCTGAAGTTCTCTACAAGGTGGCTGATAGAAGCTGCAGCAGAGCTGCATGCTAGAGAATGTCTGGCTGAAGACACGACGTGTCTTTTTATCAATGTGACGTTTTCTGATTAGCACTGATCAGACCACGTTGGCTCGTTGGTCTAGGGGTATGATTCTCGCCTCGGGTGCGAGAGGTCCTGGGTTCAATTCCTGGATGAGCCTTTTGGTCATCAACCATTATCCTTTGTGTTAAATTTCCAAAGAGGTTCTAACTTTGTGTGTGAGAATCCTCCTCCCAGACCAACCAGCAACATCTTCAAGAAGCAAAAGAACTCAACCAACAGTATCGGGGCTTTATTCACTTTGAGGAGCTTTCAAACAGCAACGCCGACACATTTCATGATTGGACTTGGACTTGGACTTGGACTTGGACTGGAGTGGATTAGACTGGAGGCCCAGGCACACGACCACCTCAGCTTCCACTCAGAGCCCAGACCAACTGTTCAGATTTTGGACACTTGGAGCTGAGAAGGGGGAGGCTCCATGATTCCTGTTCATGCAGAAGTTTTATTTCCCTTTGCCACTGAAGGCAACACACTCACTAGCCACCAGTCCACAGATGAAAACACAAAATCATATGTGTACACAGAAAGTCCAGTTAAGATGGAGACGGGTTGTGAATGACACAGATGCTACTGGTACAGTATGAGAGTCTGACTGCTTTCAGAAGGTCCAGTGATCATACAAGAGTATCAGTCAGTGAGTTAGTTTTACCACTAACTGGCTGCTCCATCTTCACTTCTCCTATAACCAGCCCCCCCCTCAACACACACACACACACACACACACACACACACACACACACACACACACACACACACACACACACACACACACACACAAACACACACCCACACACACACACACACACACACACACACACACAACAGCCGGGCCTCCTGGGGGTCGTTTGGAGGGTGATAATTTATTTACACATGTTATAGATAATATCAAAGTAAGTGGTGTATTAGTCAATGATATCAATGATTTAATGTCTGTTTGTTTTTGTTTTTTTACTGTTTTCAATAAAAAACACAGAAACATTAAAGCAGACAACAGATAGATGTCAACACAAATGAGTCAGAAGAGAGGAATCCCTGGAAAAACTAGTTATTGAGGTACAATCAGATGACTGGGAACTCATTCATAAATACAAGAGAAAGTGAAATATAAAGATGTTTAATGGATGACAAAGGGCTTAAAAAATGCATCCAAGGAGAAGAATACATGACATAGAGAATCCAATTAATGTAGAACAAAGGAGATGGAAAATAAATACAAGAAATGTAAAAATAAGTTCACTCATATGATGAGAAAATGTAAGAAGAATTATTTTAAGAAAGTACCACAAAACAATAAAGATGATGTCATCAGTACATAGAAGGTTCTACATAGTATTATTCAACAGGCTTCCAGTAAGGATACTGTTGTTGAAAACAGACACACTTCAAAAACTACAGACCCACAATTCTCCCAAATCCTAGAAAAACTCAACGACATACTAGATACAGTCAGAGAAATGAAATCTAATTCATTAAATCTCAGTAAAACAAAAATCATGATATCTGGAAAATGAAAAATAAATAAACACGTAAAGGTTCAGGTAGAGGGTGTGGATGGAGAAAAGGTGATTGAAGACAAATTTCTAGTAAAATGTAAGGATGAGTACGAGCACATTACAACTCTACAAAGCTGATGTCCTTTGATCTCAGTGTGTCAATGGTTCCAATGCTGATCTCCTATCAGATCAAAGAAGATCAGTGCCTTTTGCCATGGAGATGCTCAGATCAAAGATGTCCTCCGGCTTTGATCTCCGTTGATCTCCATCCGGTGACTCTCCCATCCACTTTGTAATGAAAGGCTCATTAATGTTCTTTTTCACAACCTTGGTGATGACATCATCATTAGATTCAGGTATGCTGAAGCAGGCTGAGAACTAAAACATGCAGGACACCAGCACCCAGTTTAGACACCCTGATGTAGACCATCAAGAGACAGGTTAGTTTTATCCTACTGATGATGTGTTGCTGCAATTGTCATCCTGCTCAGTTTCAAGTTTGTTCCCACAAACAGCCTGAACAGGGACTTGAACCCTGGACCCTTAGATTAAAAGTCTGATGCTCTACTGTCTAAGCTACCCAGGCCTGCCAACACAGTGTTGTGTCTCTATATGATTCTCACTTATGAGTGAGACGAAGCAGACACTGATCCTGACCACCAAGGTGCAGAAGTGGAGACGCTTCTTGCTCGCTGTTTTGAAACTCAACAAATTGTCGTCCATTGTTCCTTCCTGAAGATGCTGAAAAGCTCCGCTCTGGATTTGAAAACAATCAGGAAACATCTGAGCAGACTGCTGGCTGTATTGCATCATATTTTCTCACTGCCTGATTGGCTGCAGTTGAGAAGTTTTGCTTCAGGAAAACCAGTTTTCTCTCCATTTGAAGCTGGAATGAAGACCTGCTTGGTTTTACAGCAAACCTGAACAGGGATTTTAATGGTGGAATCTCAGATTAAAGAGCATTCATTGATAACGATTATGACTTTTCAAAGTTTAGTTTAGCCGTGGTTCTACCAAGTTGTACGTTCCAGAGAGGACCAGGACGGTAAGGTAAAGCAAAGCTCACCCAGACCCAACTGTGTTGTTTGGTCCACCACAGAAAGTCCAGTTAAAATGTAGGCGGGATGTGAAGGACACAGATGCTCCTGGTACAGTATGAGAGTTTGACTGCTTTCAAAAGGTCCAGTGATCATACAAGAGTATCAGTCACTCTCATACTTTCTCATGGTTCCATTGACAATAAGAAGCAACAACACAACAATATTGTTGGGACATGTTTACTGGATCACATGATGGATGGATGGATGGATGTAAAATACAGACATGACTTATGTTCACTCTGGAGGTGAGGACTGATGTTCTCCCCAGAGGGAAGCTGCTGGTAGCTCACTCTCTATATTCCTCTGGAGGTGAAGGGGGAACTCCTATTATCACTTTCATAGTCACTTTAATTTGATAGAAAATCATATTTTCACCTTGATTTTCATTAAAAAAGAACTCCCATTCCCACTTTCGTCTTGGAATGGTGGTGCTTCTTCGCGGGTCAGAATTTATACCTTTGCGTCATCTTCCTGCCCCCAGTATGGGGATTGAACCCATGACCTTGGTGTTATTAGCACCACACTCTGACCAACTGAGCTCCCCGGCTCACTTTAGTGAAAACATCTACTCTCTTTCTTCCAATATTTGTGTTGAATGTGATTGGTAATGTTTTCTATACAAGAGCAAAACAAGATGTGAAACAGACAAAGAAACCATCAGTCATTCATCCAGATCTTCTGCATCATGGATCAACCAGCAGCAGGAAACTAGTCAAGACTTTGTCTTCATGGGACAGCTTCATTGTTCACAGCTTTTTAATCACAGTTCAATGATTTTGCTGCATATTTGGTTTATTTGTTGTGTTATAAGTTGCTGTGATCTTAACCAGAAGTGTTTTTATTGTTTAGTGTTTCTTACATGCAGTGGTTTTATTTTCCATTGCCCCTGAAGGCAACACACACACTCACCACCAGAGCACAGATGAACACACAATCATGTCCATACTCCACTTCTGGGTTAACTTCAGTGTTCGTTCCATAACGTAACGTAACAATCCTGAAAATATCTCTACTTCTAGTGGCGGCGTTCTCCTCCTTTCCTGAAGTACTTTATGTTTCACTCCAGAAGTTCTGATCCATCTGGAGCTTTATTTGTTTTTTAACTGCTCATAGTGGAGGATGATGATTTTTACATCATTTGGGCATCACTTTAATTTGAAAAAGAACTCCCATTTTCACTGTGATAGTCACTTTAATTTGAAAAAACTCCTATTCTCACTTTTATAGTCACTTTAATTTGATAGAAAATCACATTTCCACCTTGATTTTCATTTTTAATAAAAAAAAACCGATTCCCATTCCACTGTCATGTTCACTTTAATTAAAAAAAACTACCTATTTTCACTTTGATACCAACCAGTGAGCAACAGGAGCAGCAGGCCAGGACCAGATGAAATAGTGTGTCCTACTCTCCTTTGTTCTCAATGTCTCCATGGCAACAGACGCTGATCCCCTTTGATCTCTTCCATGAGGAGCCTGTCCCATCTGCTTTGTATAGGACATATTTTTGCAGTTTTTTTTCTATTGTTTAGAAATGGTTAGCAGACTCATTAACAGAAGTTGTAGCAGCCTATTGCTGAGAATGATTCTCACACACAAAGTCAAAGACTCTTTTGAAATTAAACACAAAGAATCATGGTTGATGACCAAAGGGCTCTGCCAGGAATTGAACCCATGACCTCTCACACCCTAAGCGAGAATCATCCTCCTAGACCAACAAAGAAGCTAAAGGATGTCAGTGAGTCATTAACCTGCAGGTTTGGAGCATTTCTACACTTCAAGTCAGGGCCCGCTTGGAGTTTGTATCTTCTCCTTGTCCCTCCTGGGTTTTCTCCAGTTGCTCCAGTTTTCCTGAAAACCTCCAAACATATATTTCAGGCTCATTGGTGACATAATTCCTGAATCTCAAAATATCAAAGAAACACATTTTAAACCAAAGTTCAAGTGTTGAAGTTGATTGAGAACAACTTGTGTCTGAAATGGAGGAACCAAGTGTTCTTGTGGGTAATATGGGACTAAGAGCTCTTTAAGATAGGATGGAGCCTGGTTGTTAAGAGCTTTAGAGGTTAAAGAAGGATTTTAAATTCTATTGTAGATTGAACAGGAAGCCAATGAAGAGAAGCTCATATTGTAGTGATGTGATCTCTCCTGCTGGTTCCTGTCAGGACTCTCACTGCAGCTTTTCTATCAGTTCAACACTTCAACATTTCAACACTTCTCATTTGGTTCTGCTCGTCATGGAGGAGATACTGAGACTGATGACATCACTGTGATGTCAGAAAGGAGCTGTTGCCATGTTGCCCCGGTAACTGTTGCATCATAGTCTGGTTCTTCTGTCTGCCACAGACTGTAAACACATTGTTGGAGATGTTTTTTAAGAAGCTCAGATCAACTGGTTCTTACAGAAGAGTATTAGAGCCTCTCATGAAAACAAAAGACAGAAGTTAGTATTGTTTCTTTCATCATCGCCTCTTTTATGTGAACGAGCTCTGATCAGGATGGAACAGCCTGGTTGAATTACTGAGTCGATCACCTGCTTCGTAGTAACGCTTATCAAGGAATTAAAATGTTTGTCAATCCAGATAACGGAGAGAGATCTGGATGGGTGGAGTTGGTGAGCAGCCAGAGAGCTGATGGGGGTCAAAGGTCATTCTCAGGGAGCCACAGTGGTGAGTGGTCAGTTGTAGGATTCATCACTGTGAACCACTGCCTGAAAAGAGAGCACCGCCCAACGTGGGACTCAAACCCACAACCCTGAGATGAAGAGTCTCATGCTCTAGCGACTGAGCTCGTCAGGCAACTTGTTGTGTAGTGATGAAGGAGGACTGTAATGTCCTACACAGGAGACCTTCAGGGACCACGGTTGACTGTGGCTATTTGAAGCTCCATCCACAGTTGCTATGGATACAGGAGCAGGAGCAGAACTCTTTCAGAACCATGACATCATCACAAGAACAGCTGATAGAAGACAGGATGATAGGAATGATAAGAAGATGATAAGAAGTGGAGGAGTTTGTTTTGTCAGACAGAGAAGTGACTCAGGTTTCTGAGTGAGTTCTGTCAGAGCCTCTTCAGCTTGTGTGTCTCATCAGGTCTTTCTGGGCCGTTCACACCTGGTTAACATCTGTTTCAGGGTGTTGGGATTTATGGTTGGTTAATAGCATTGAATTACTGTAAGTAATAGATTACTGAAAGTAATAAATCACTGGAAGTAATTATATGAAAAATTGAAATTATTAATGGAAGTAAACGGTCATTTACTCTTCAACAACTCCTAAAGTAATTGAATAATTACTTAAAAAGTTAATAAATTATCAAAAATCATTTATTCATGAAAAATTATTAATTTGAATGAATTCGATATTTATTTATTGATTAAAAAAAGGGGGGGCACCACCAGATAAACTGGAAATAGCTAATACCAAAATATCAGTCTCGTTTGTAAAAAGTTTATAAAAAATATAACAATCTTAAATAAAAGGGAAGGTGTGAGATCCGAGCACAGACTGTTACAAGCCAGTGAATTGTCAACAATAAATACACAATAATCACCAAGAATCGTTCAATTCAGCTAACAGGCGTTTATTAATAAAAGTGTATTAATTCATAAATAATTCTGAAATCGTCTCATAAATCAACACATTCAAGTAGCAAACATCATCTAACACGGAGATCTAATCTATCAAACAGCAAACACTATGTACAAAGAGTGTGTGTGTGTGTGTGTGTGTGTGTTTGTGTGTGTCTGGCCTGGAGTGATGACTGGAATCGGTGTAATGACCTCGAGTGTCCACCAGAGGGAGGCAAACGTTGGCGGGTCAGTGTGGTGACCGTGACAACCACTAAGGGCGTGCGGCAGGCTCTTCTGGCAGGCAGAGGGAGAGCGCAATGGCCTGATGTGTCCACCAGGTGGACGTCAAGAGGGATTGCGATGACCAACGCGACCACTAGAGGCGTTT